>NC_057396.1:20458484-20758484 GCF_019320065.1 Cervus canadensis
AAAAGACTGACTTGGCTGTGATGGGTCTTTGTTGCTGGGCTTGGGCTTTCGCTAGTTGCGGTGAGCAAGTGTGTCTCTTATGGTGTATGAGCTTCTCACTGCGGTGGCTTCTGGGGTGTGCAGGCTTCAGTGGTTTCAGCTCCCGGGCTCTAGAGCGCAGGTTCAGTAGTTGTGGGGTGAGGGTTTAGTTGCTTCATGGCATGTGGGATCTTCCCAGAGCAGGGATCGAACCCATGTCTCTGCCTTGGCAGATGGACTCTTTACCACTGGACCACCAGGGGAGCCCCATGCCTTCTTTGTCTCAGAGATGAAGCATCATCCTCTTCTACCCTTTGGATTCCACCCTCTTTACATACTCTCTCTGCCATCCCTCTGCACCTTCGCCCTCCCACACCTCGTGCCCTTTCCCTTCTCCCCGATTGGCTCCTCCCATCCTTAGCCCATCGAGCCACAGTATAAGTATGCTTTTCATCTCATTCCCCATCTTGTGTTTTATCGACACCAAGATATCTCTTTCAGGTCTGGCATCTCCCACCTGTTCTTGTTTATTTTCATTCCCACCAACGAGAGTCATTGTGCTGATCTAACAGTGGGGTCACTGGCCATAGGAATGGGAGCATCTAGGACATGATGAATGGAACTGGCACAAAATCCAAGAATCCTGGCCTCCTGAAGGACGCTCCTCCTCAGCCCTGAGTAACTGACTGAGAGCATCTGTTGCTTCCTTGCCTCACCCAGGCCTCCCATGGGCTGGAATTCAGGCAAAAATTCTTGCAAAAATGAGAGGCCCATTCCCTTAGCTTAAAAGCAGAAGGGGATTCAGCCATTCCACTCAAAGGCATAAACCAAAAGAGCTGAAAACAGGAATCCAAACAGATATTCATTCAGCCATGTTCACAGTGGCATTATTCACAATAGCCAAGGTGTAGAAACACTGACAAAAAAATATGGTCTGTACATACAATGGAGTATTATTCAGCCATAAAAAGCAATGAAATTCTGATACATGCTATGACATAAATGAACTGGAAGTTATGCTCAGTGAAATAATCAAGGCAAAAAAGACAAATATTGTAGGATTCCACTTATATGAGGTAGAGAGAACAGGCAAACTCATAGGGACAGAAAACAGAATAGATATCACCAGGGCTGGAAGGAGAGGGAGAAGGGAGTTATGGCTCAATGGGCAGAGTTTCTATTTGGGATGATGAGAAAGTTCTGGAAATGGATAGTGGTAGCGATTGCACAACATTATGAATGTATTTAATGCCACTGAATTGTACACTTAAAAATTGTTAGAAGTAAAATTTTACATTATTGTTTAGTTTTCTACAATAGAAAAAGTGGGGAAAAAGCAGAAGGGGGAAGGGAATCAAAACTTAAAAAAAAAAAAAAACGTGTTTCCTAGATATTTTAACTTTTTTGTTATGGAACATATACCACATAACCAGGAAAGTATACAAAACAGGTACATGCATCTTGATGCTTTCTGACAAAGCAAACTTGACTGTAAACACTCCCCGGGTCAAGAAATAGAACATGATGCTCCTCTTAGCAACTTTAAATTTTGTAGTTTTGGTTTGCCTATTGCTTAAACTTTATGTAAGTAAAATCATATGTGCTTTTGTGTTGTCGTTTCTTACACTCAACATTTATTTGCAATTCATCCATGCATTAGTGTGAAGCTCCTGTTTATTTTTATTGCTCTACAATATTTCATGATAAGAATACAATTTATACCTACAGTACTATTGATATAATTTATATCTACAGTACTATGTGGTTTGACTTCCAATTCTGGGCTATTGTGCTCTGAATACTTTTGTGCATGAGTTATCATGCATGAAAGAGGGTTTACAACCAGGTGGGAGTTGCTAGGGCTTAGGCTATTCAAATTTAGCAGTCAATGACAAACTATTTCCCAAAGAACAGAGGCCTGGGGTAAACGATGGGGAAAAGGAAGAAAATCACCCAGAACAGGAATGAAATACTAAGGGAAATACTGTCAGTGCTCACCAAATGCCCAGGGAGCATCTTACCTTTTCCATGCATCCCTCCCCAGCTTTCTGTGACTCCTGCTTCAAGGCTCCACCCCTGACTCTCCAGGAAACCCACCTGGTGGCTACATGCCCAAAGGTGCAGATATCCAAGAGGTAGTGCCTGGCAGGTTAGTTCTCTCCACTGTCCCCTGCTCTTTGTTGACCCTTAGCCATTGACTGGTGGGTATATACTCAGCCCTCCTGTCTCTGATCCTGACAAACTTTGAGGCATCATTTACATCCCAGAGATTCCCTGCAGGATTGCAGATGACAGTGTCCATGAACTCTGCCTGATATTGCACACTTGTTAGCTTTTCTGTCTTCCCTCCCTCCCTTCCAGTTCCTTCTGGAAGCCTTTCCTTTATAAATCATTTACAAAGAATCCTTATTCCAGGATCTGCTTCTGAAGAACCCAACCTAAGAAAGGTACCCAGACCTGTTTAAAACTCAAGCATATGGTCTTAGACCAGACTTTCCCTTCTATCCTGGATTCCTGCCCTCTTTTATAAAAAAGTCAAATCACAGATTCCAAAGATCCAAAATGTCACTTTTGTATAAAATTATGATGATGTTGGTGTTACCCTAGCCCAAACACAACCACTGAGAAACAATAAGTCCAACCAAGACTCCAGATTCACATAAAGACTTCTCAAACCTCCTCCCCCCAGTCCCTGCAGACTGATGGAGGTCCCCAGACCCTGTGTGTGTGTTCACCCATCCATTGGGTGGGAGGATGAGGACTCTTAAGCAAATCAATATTGTAAGAAAAAAATGGAAGCAGAGTCACGGAAACAGACTCAGGGAAGCTGATGGGAAAAGAACCAGAGTTTAGTATGATGTGGACGTGCAAGGCAGGCGTGAGCTGTTATGCCACAGCCAGTCTGGATGCTGACAGGGGCTATTGTGAGACCATGGGCAAGTTCCTGGATCCTGTGCCATCGCCTGAATGCCATTTGCATGGCGACTGTGTGAAGAAAGTGCCTCCACAGCAGATCATCTCTCATCCCCACAACAGCCCTCTAAGAGAGAGTCTCTGCAGCTTTCAGACTCACAAGAAGATTAAAGATCAGAAAGGTTAAGAGACTTGCCCAAGGTCACAAAGCCAGTAAAGTGGAAGAGCTGCGTCTGAAACCTGAGTCTCATGACTCTAGACCTCAAAGAAAAAAGGGAGGAGGTAAGAAGCCTGACTCAACCCAGCAAAAAGCTAACATTATTCAAAGGTAATTTGCCACCTCATTTAGGCTTCAGGAGACAGGCATCATTTTTAAACCCGCTTCACATATAAAGAAAGCGGGGTGTAGAGAGTCTTACCTACCTGATTAAAAGCGGCCGGTAGAAGAGCTGAAATCCAAACCCAGCTACATAAGCATGCTTCACTGTGAACCAGAGGCTCAGTTCAGATGAATTTATGAGAGTTTTGGGGGATCAGAACAGACAGGACTCACTCAAGGGTTTGGGGCAAAATCAAATGGAGACTGCGGAGTAAATTTCCGTGGCTTTGTGGAGAGCAGTTTCAACCCTAAGCCTAAGATGTTTATGGAAGATTCAGAAAATACCTCTCCCTACCACACACACACACACACACACATACATACACAGACACACACACAAACACACGTAGAGTCCTGGGAAACTGAAAGAGAAAAAATATACCTCTGATTGAGCAGGAAACACGTATAATTCAGGGAGAATGAAGAGTGAATGGGCAAGATTGGTTCGGGACCTCAAAGGTCTAGAACAGCCTGCTGACTAGAAAGAGGATGAAACAAGTGACAGAATAACACTTTAAACAGAGTCAGGTTAGCTGAAGATGATGAAACCCGGTACCCATAATCACATGATTAGCACTCACATTATACCATAAACACTAGTAAAATAGATGTGCCCTTGCATGGCTGCGTGTGGTTGGATACTCAAACAGATCTAGAGCCCCCTGCAGAGATGTGCCGGACTCCCAACCATGCATCTCAGGCAAGGCCCAGAAAAGACCTTGTTTCCCTCAGGCCACGGAGGCAGGAGACCCGTGAAAGTAGGACACAAAGCCAGCCTCACAAATCCTCTAACCCCATGCTCCAATTCCTAGTTTGTTACTCAACAAATACTGGGGATTTACTGTATGCCAGACACTCTGTTGGCTCTGGGAGTATAGCAGTCACTGAGTCAGAGATGACTTCTGACTCCACAGACCTCAGTCAGGCTGGGGAGACGGGGAGGTGAGCTAGCAGTTACCGGAGCATGTGAGTGGCGAGGGTCCTGGGGTGGGGATGCCTAGAAATGCAGGTAGCTCAGGCTGGGGATCAGGGAAGATGCACTGGGGTGGGGGGATACTAAATTGATATCTGAAGGATGAGGAGGAGTAGGCTGGTGAATTGGGGGTAGAGAGAGTTTATGGTGGGGAATGGAGAGTGTACTGGAGAGGGGGAACTAAATACAGAGACACTTGGAGGTCAGAACCCTTTAGCACTGGAAGAACTAAAGGTGTTTGGGTGTGAGTGAGACATAGGGAACAAAGTGGGGAGAGATGAGACGTGGGGTTGGGGAACTGGGCAAAGCCAGACTATAGTGAGCCGCCGGTGTCAGGTTAAAGAGACCATAGAGTTTGGGATGGGCATGTACACACTACTGCATTTAATCATAAATGAGTGTTGAATTTTGTCAAAGGCTTTCTCTGCATCTATTGAGATAATCATATGGTTTTTATCTTTCAATTTGTTAATGTGGTGTATTACATTGATTGATTTGTGGATATTAAAGAATCCTTGCATTCCTGGGATAAAGCCCACTTGGTCATGGTGTATGATTTTTTTAATATGTTGTTGGATTCTGTTTGCTAGAATTTTGTTAAGGATTTTTGCATATATGTTCATCAGTGATATTGGCCTGTAGTTTTCTTTTTTTGTGGCATCTTTGTCTGGTTTTGGAATTAGGGTGATGGTGGCCTCATAGAATGAGTTTGGAAGTTTACCTTCCTCTGCAATTTTCTGGAAGAGTTTGAGTAAGATAGGTGTTAGCTCTTCTCTAAATTTTTGGTAGAATTCAGCTGTGAAGCCATCTGGTCCTGGGCTTTTGTTTGCTGGAAGATTTTTGATGACAGTTTCGATTTCCTTGCTTGTGATGGGTCTGTTAAGATCTTCTATTTCTTCCTGGTTCAGTTTTGGAAAGTTATACTTTTCTAAGAATTTGTCCATTTCATCCAAGTTGTCCATTTTATTGGCATAGAGCTGCTGGTAGTAGTCTCTTATGATCCTTTGTATTTCAGTGTTGTCTGTTGTGATCTCTCCATTTTCATTTCTAATTTTGTTAATTTGGTTCTTCTCTCTTTGTTTCTTAATGAGTCTTGCTAATGGTTTGTCAATTTTGTTTATTTTTTCAAAAAACCAGCTTTTAGCTTTGTTGATTTTTGCTATGGTCTCTTTAGTTTCTTTTGCATTTATTTCTGCCCTGATTTTTAAGATTTCTTTCCTTCTGCTAACTCTGGGGTTCTTCATTTCTTCCTTCTCTAATTGCTTTAGGTGTAGAGTTAGGTTATTTATTTGGTTTTTTTCTTGTTTCTTGATGTAAGCCTGTAATGCTATGAACCTTCCCCTTAGCACTGCTTTTACAGTGTCCCATAGGTTTTGGGTTGTTGTGTTTTCATTTTCATTCATTTCTATACATATTTTGATTTCTTTTTTGATTTCTTCTATGATTTGTTGGTTATTCAGAAGCGTGTTATTTAGCCTCCATATGTTTGAAGTTTTAACAATTTTTTTCCTGTAATTGAGATCTAATCTTACTGCACTGTGGTCAGAAAAGATGACTGGAATGATTTCAATTTTTTTGAATTTTCCAAGACCAGATTTATGGCCCAGGATGTGATCTATTCTGGAGAAGGTTCCGTGTGCACTTGAGAAAAAGGTGAAGTTGATTGTTTTGGGGTGAAATGTCCTATAGATATCAATTAGGTCTAGCTGGTCCATTGTGTCATTTAAGGTTTGTGTTTCCTTGTTAATTTTCTGTTTAGTTGATCTATCCATAGTTGTGAGTGGGGTATTAAAGTCTCCCACTATTATTGTGTTACTATTAATTTCCTCTTTCATACTCGTTAGCGTTTGCCGTACATATTGCGGTGCTCCTATGTTGGGTGCATATATATTTATAATTGTTATATCTTCTTCTTTGATTGATCCTTTGATCATTATGTAGTGTCCTTCTTTGTCTCTTTTCACATCCTTTATTTGAAAGTCTATTTTATCTGATATGAGTATTGCGACTCCTGCTTTCTTTTGGTCTCCGTTTGCATGAAATATTTTTTTCCAGCCCTTCACTTTTAGTCTGTATGTGTCTCTTGTTTTGAGGTGGGTCTCTTGTAGACAGCATATATAGGGGTCTTGTTTTTGTATCCATTCAGCCAATCTTTGTCTTTTGGTTGGGGCATTCAACCCATTTACATTTAGGGTAATTATTGATAGGTGTGGTCCCGTTGCCATTTACTTTGTTGTTTTGGGTTCACGTTTATACAACCTTTCTGTATTTCCTGTCTAGAGAAGATCCTTTAGCATTTGTTGAAGAGCTGGTTTGGTGGTGCTGAATTCTCTCAGCTTTTGCTTATCTGTAAAGCTTTTGAATTCTCCTTCATATCTGAATGAGATCCTTGCTGGATACAGTAATCTAGGTTGTAGGTTATTCTCTTTCATTACTTTCAGTACGTCCTGCCATTCCCTTCTGGCCTGGAGGGTTTCTATTGATAGATCAGCTGTTATCCTTATGGGGATCCCTTTGTGTGTTATTTGTTGTTTCTCCCTTGCTGCTTTTAATATTTGTTCTTTGTGTTTGATCTTTGTTAATTTGATTAATATGTGTCTTGGAGTGTTTCACCTTGGGTTTATCCTGTTTGGGACTCTCTGGGTTTCTTGGATTTGGGTGGCTATTTCCTTCCCCATTTTAGGGAAGTTTTCAGCTATTATCTCCTCGAGTATTTTCTCATGGCCTTTCTTTTTGTCTTCTTCTTCTGGGACTCCTATGATTCGAATGTTGGGGCGTTTCACATTGTCCCAGAGGTCCCTGAGGTTGTCCTCATTTCTTTTGATCCTTTTTTCTTTTTTCCTCTCTGCTTCATTATTTCCACCATTTTATCTTCTACCTCACTTATCCTATCTTCTGCCTCCGTTATTCTACTCTTGGTTCCCTCCAAAGTGTTTTTGATCTCATTCATTGCATTATTCATTTTTAATTGACTCTTTTTTATTTCTTCTAGGTCTTTATTAAACAGTTCTTGAATCTTTTCAATCTTTGTTTCCAGGCTATTTATCTGTAACTCCATTTTGTTTTCAAGATTTTGGATCATTTTTATTATCATTATTCTAAATTCTTTTTCAGGTAGATTCCCTATCTCCTCCTCTTTTGTTTGACTTGGTGGGCATTTTTCATGTTCCTTTAACTGTTGGGTATTTCTTTGCCTTTTCATCTTGTTTAGATTGCTGTATCTGGAGTGGGCTTTCTGTATTCTGGAGGTCTGTGGTTCCTTTTTATTGTGGAGGAGTAACCCAGTGGGTGGGGTTAGACAATTGGCTTGTCAAGATTTCCTGGTTAGGGGAGCTTGCGTCAGTGTTCTGGTGCGTGGAACTTGATTTCTTCTCTTTGGAGAGCAATGGAGTGCCCAGTAATGAGTTTTGAGATGGGTCTATGTGTTAGGTGTGTCCTTGGGCAGCCTGTATGTTGATGTTCAGGGCTATGTTCCTGCGTTGCTGGAGAATTTGTGTGGTATGTCTTGCTCTAAAACTTATTGGCTCTTGGGTGGTGGTTGGTTTCAGTGTAGGTATGAAGGCTTTTGGACAGGTCACTTATTACTTTAAAGTTCCATGTAGTCAGGAGTTTTCTGGTGTTCTCAGGTTTTGGGCTTAAGTCTCCTGCCTCTGGATTTCAGTTTTATTCTTCCTGTAGTCTCAGGACTTCTCCAACTATACAGCCCTGATAAGAAAACTTCTAGGTTAATGGCTAAAAGATTCTCCCCCGTTAGGGACACCCAGAGAGGTTCACAGAGTTACATGAAGAAGAGGAGAGGGAGGAGGGAGATAGAGATGAACAGGAGGAGAAAAAGGGGGACTCAAGAGGAGAGAGACAGATCTACGCAGCTGTCTGTTCCCAGAGTGTTCGCCGTAGCCCAGTCACCTACAAGGATTCACAGAATTGGATTGGGAAGAGAAGGGGAAAGGAGGAAATAGAGGTGTTCTGAGGTAGAAAACAGAGAGTCAAGATTGGGAGAGAATAATCTTCGGTTTAAAAATAGGGCTTCTCTTCTTTTTTTTTTTTTGTAAGGTTATAGTGTAGTGAAAATGAAAATGAAGAGTAGTAGAGGAGTACTAGAGGACTTTAAAAGAAATAAGAGAAAAAGAAAAATAGAAAATAAAAGAGAAAACGGAAAGAAAAAAAAGAAGAAAAAAGAAAAAAAAAAAAAAAAAAAAAAAAAAAAAAAAAAAAAAAAAAAAAAAAAGAAAAAAAAATTTTTTTTCCCCCCTAATTAAAAAATCGTAAAAGTCTGTGGAAATGAAAGTTAAGGAGTAATGGGGGAGTAATAGGGGATTTTAAAGGAAAATAAAAGAGAAGAAAGAAAAAAGAAAAAAATAAAAAAAATAAAAAAGAGAAAAAAGTAAAATTATATCTAGGAGTTTCTCTGGAGCTGTTGCGGTCAGTGTGGGTTCGGCTCAGTTTCAGATAGCTCCTCGTTCCAGCTTACGCTTCTCGATATCTACAGGCCCCTCCGGTGTAGTCAGCGTTTCCTAGAGGGATTTTAATCTGTTGCACCAGTCCCTTCTGAAGCGGTTCCCTTTGTTTATTTGGCTTCTGTTTGCCGGTCTCTTCAGAGCCTCATTTCCGCCCTGACACAGGCAGGCGGAGGTGGACTCTCACCCAGGTAGCTAGCTCCGTCGCTCTGCGGGGCAGGGAGGGGCTTGCGCTGCAGGGAGTGGCTGGCGCCGTGGGGACAGGCCTGCACCGCGGGGATGGGCTGGGGCTGCCGGGAGGGGCTGACGCTGCTTTCTCTGTCTGTGCTGCTCAGGCTCCCGGCTGTTCTATATGGAGCGCGCCCCGCGCTGCGCGAGGCTCCAGCCCTCGGGTGTTCCACAAAAGCGCGGAAGGAAAAGCTGCGCCTGCCCTCTGTGCCTTCCCCGTCAGAGCGGTCCAGGCAGCCAGGGGCTTGGTGGGCGCACTCTCCCCAGGTGTGGCGCGCCCACTCCCTTCCGCGGACCCAGTCTCAGTTTCCGCTGGCGCCAGTCGGGCGCGCGCGCCTTCCGCCCTCCGCGTCCCCAGCCCCAGTCCCCGCCCGCGCCGGTCGGGTGCCTGCGCCCTGTGTCTCGCCTCGACCTTCCCCTCCCCCCTGCCTCCTGCCTCCGGCGGGGCTGGGCCGGGCGGTCCGCAGCCTGCGAGCTCCTCTCTGCACCCTCACGGTCTCTTTGTTCTGCGAGCAGCCGGCAGTGTGTTCGGGCCGGTTAATTTACTCTCTCTCTTTTGGTCTCCCACAGTTCAAGTTGACAACTCACAGAAGTTCCCTCCGATTGTCCTCAGGGCACTCAGCCCGGACCCTACCCCAAGCAATGCCGCCTAGGAGCTCCTGGGACGGATCTCCGTCCTTAGCTCTTTTGTCTCACTTTTTATCTTTTATATTTTGTCCTACCTCCTTTCGAAGACAATGGGCTGCTTCTCTGGGCGCCCGATGACCTCAGCTAGCGATCCGAAGTTGTTTTGCGAAGTTTGCTCTGCGTTCAGTTATTCTTTTGATGAATTTGTAGGAGAGAAAGTGGTCTCCCCGTCCTACTCCTCCGCCATCTTGGCTCCTCCCACACTACTGCATTTAAAACAGATAACTAACAAGGACCTACTGGATAGCACAGAGAACTCTGCTCAATTCATGGTTCAGCCTGAATGGGAGGTGAGTTTGGGGGAGAATAGATACATGTATATGGATGACTAAGTCCCTTCACTATTCACCTGAAACTACCATGACATTTTTAATCCATTATACCCCAATACAAAATAAAAAGTTTAAAAAAGAAAAAATACTAAAATATAAAAAAGAGACTATTACAGACTGAATTTTATCCCCTTGACCCACCAAATTCATACGTTGAAGTCCTGACTCCTAGTCCTCAGAGTGTGACTGCATTTGCAGATAGGGTCTTAAAGATGATTAAGGTCTGCTGCTGCTGCTTTAAGTCGTTTCAGTCGTGTCCGACTCTTTGCAACCCCATAGACAGCAGCCCACCAGGCTTCACCATCCCTGGGATTCTCCAGGCAAGAACACTGGAGTGGGTTGCCATTTCCTTCTCCAATGCACAAAAGTGAAAAGTGAAAGTGAAGTTGCTCAGTTATGTCCGATTCTTAGAATCCCCATGGACTGCAGCCTACCAGGCTCCTACTTCCATGAGATTTTCCAGGCAAGAGTACTGGAGTGGGGTGCCATGGCCTTCTCTGTGATTAAGGTCCGGTGGGGTCACATGGGTGGGCCCTAACCCAATCTGACTTGTGCCTTTGCTCCTACCCTTACAAGAAGAGGAAGTCTGAGCACGCAAAGAAGCACCAGGTATACACCTGCACAGAAGGGCCCTGTGAGGGCACAGCCGGAGGACTGCAAGCCCGGGGAAGAGGCCGCAGAAGAGGCTGTGCTGACACTGTGATGATGCACTTCTACGTTGGCTACTGTACTGAGTCTTCCAATCTGTGAACATGGTATGAGTCTTCGTGTATTTAGGTCTTCCTTGTTGTATTTTGTCAGTATTTTACATTTTTCAGCATACAAGTGCTAGGCACGTTTTGTTCCACTTGTACTCCAACATTTCATTTTCTGAGCAGTTGTAAATAGTGTTGTTCGGTTCAGTTCAGTTCAGTCGCTCAGTCATGTCCGACTCTTTGCGACCCCATGAACCGCAACACACCAGGCCTCCCTGGCCATCACCAACTCCCGGAGTCCACCCAAACCCATGTCTATCGAGTCGGTGATGCCATCCAACCATCTCATCCTCTGTCATCCCCTTTTCCGCCTGCCCTCAATCTTTCCCAGCATCAGGGTCTTTTCGATTGAATCAGCTCTTCAAATCAGGTGGCCAAAGTATCAGAGTTTCCAGTCCCTCCGATGAACACCCAGGACTTATCTCCTTTAGGATGGACTGGTTGGATCTCCTTGCAGTCCAAGGGACTCTCAAGAGTCTTCTCCAACACCACAGTTCAAAGCTTCAATTCTTCGGTGCTCAGCTTTCTTTATAGACCAAATCTCACATCCATACATGACCACTGGAAAAACCATAGCCTTGACTAGACGGACCTTTGTTGGCAAAGTAATGTGTCTGCTTTTTAATATGCTGTTTAGGTTGGTCATAGCTTTCCTTCCAAGGAGTTCAGTTGAGTTCAGTCGCTCAGTCGTTTCCGACTCTTTGCGACCCCATGAATCACAGCACGCCAGGCCTCCCTGTCCATCACAAATTCCTGGAGGTTACTCAAACTCATCCCATCGAGTCAGTGATACCATCCAGCCATCTCATCCTCTGTCGTCCCCTTCTCATCCTGCCCCTAATCCCTCCCAGCAACAGGGTCTTTTCCAAGGAGTCAACTCTTCACATGAGGTGGCCAAAGTATTGGAGTTTCAGCTTCAGCTTCAGCATCAGCCCTTCCAATGAACACCCAGGACTGATCTCCTTTAGGAGGGACTGGTTGGATCTCCTTGCAGTCCAAGGGACTCTCAAGAGTCTTCTCTAACACCATAGTTCAAAAGCATCCATTTTTTGGCACTCAGCTTTCTTCACAGTCCAACACTCACATCCATATGTGACCACTGGAAAAACCATAGCCTTAACTAGACGGACCTTTGTTGGCAAAGTAATGTGTCTGTTTTTTAATATGCTATCTAGGTTGGTCATAACTTTCCTTCCAAGGAGTAAGTGTCTTTTAATTTCATGGCTGCAGTCACCATCTGCAGTGATTTTGGAGCCCCAAAAAATAAAGTCTGACACTGTTTCCACTGTCTCCCCATCTATTTCCCATGAGGTGATGTGACCAGATGCCATGATCTTAGTTTTCTTTTCTTTTTTTTTTGATCTTAGTTTTCTGAATGTTAAGCTTTAAGCCAACTTTTTCACTCTCCTCTTTCACTTTCATCAACAGGCTTTTTAGTTCCTCTTTACTTTCTGCTATAAGGGTGGTGTCATCTGCATATCTGAGGTTATTGATATTTCTCCCAGCAATCTTGATTCCAGCTTGTGCTTCCTCCAGCCCAGTGTTTCTCATGATGTACTCTGCATATAAGTTAAATAAGCAGGGTGACAATATACAGCCCTGACATACTCCTTTCCCTATTTGGAACCAGTCTGTTGTTCCATGTCCAATTCTAACAAGAACTCTTCTGTGTGCATGTTTGTCCTCAGTCTTGGATTTGCCCTTTCCATCTTACTGTGGATAATTATCGGGCCTGCCTGACCCGATGATAGACAAGCTGAAACATGGTCAGTTTCAACCACATCATCCCTTGTCTTCTCACGATCAGGTATCCCATGCCTACAGACCTCACACCACACTGGGAACCATTTTTCATAAGGCATATGCTCCAAAACCCCAGGGGCCTGAGCTGTGATTCCCTTATGGGGACTCACCATAAACTGCACATGGCATCTTTTCCTATCACTGATACCTCCCACACAGAAGAGTTCTGGGTACCAGCCGCAGAGCACTTTCCTGCCCTGGGCCTCTCCTGAAGCTGGCAGCTCTCCATGTCATCTGATTGATGGGGTAGACCAGTATCCCCAGGTTTGGAATGTACTGCTTCCAGAACCCAGAGAGACTCAGCAGGTGGTTTGTTTTTTTTTTAAGTAGCAAGAGTTTTATTTTTTTTTATTTTTTGAAAATTTTTTCCCATTTATTTTTATTAGTTGGAGGCTAATTACTTTACAATATTGTAGTGGTTTTTGTCATACATTGACATGAATCAGCCATGGATTTACATGTATTCCCCATCCCTATCCCCCCTCCCACCTCTCTCTCTCCACTCGATTCCTCTGGGTCTTCCCAGTGCACCAGGCCCGAGCACTTGTCTCATGCATCCAGCCTGGGCTGGTGATCTGTGTCACCCTAGATAATATACATGTTTCGATGCTGTTCTCTCGAAACATCCCACCCTCGCCTTCTCCCACAGAGTCCAAAATTCTGTTCTGTACATTTGTGTCTCTTTTTCTGTTTTGCGTATAGGGTTATCGTTACCATCTTTCTAAATTCCATATATATGCGTTAGTATGCTGTATCGGTCTTTAGCAGGTGTTTTACGTTCATGACTGTGATAGGAGGTTGGAGATGCAGTCATTTCTCCTTGACTTGGATGGAGCTATCTAAGTACCGCACCCCTAAAACGTTTATGGATTTGGCAGGCCCCTGGGTCTTTCTGGGTTTACCTCCCAACCTCGGGGGCATGTATGTTGTACCAAGGCTTCCAAGGCTTCCTCAGGAAAGGCATGACCTCAGCCAGAGCAGCTCTGTGCAGCTGAGGCAGACCCAAAGGAGCAGAGAGCGGAGGGCTCACTGCCACCCACGCTCCCCAGAGAGGGGCCGCTAGTTCCACCTTGATGGGCATCCAGGTGCCCATCACGGCTATGCCCCTTACCCATGTGTATCTCATTTATCCTCAGGACAACAATCCCTTGCAGTGGGATGTCCCCTATTTAGTAGCTGAGGCAACAGAGGTTTTAGAAATCAAATTAATAAGCAGTAGAATCAGGCCAATACGAATGCAGAGCCCGCCACAGAAACCACCCAGGACAGCCCGGCTCCTCTGCCTGTCGCCTATGTGGCAGTTCGTTACTACTACCATTTGCTAAATAATAACTCAGCACAACCTTGACATGGGACGGGTTCTTCGAGCAGGAAGCAGTGACTTTGCTCTCAGGTCAAGTTCTGTGGAGAGAGGACAGACCCGAGGTCATGGTGGAGGCGCCGGCCTGGGACTGGGTGGGGGCCTCGCTGGTACCAGCTCTACAGGACAGAGCTCCCCTGCGCCTTCCCCGTGCCGGGACCGCTGGGTTTACGCGTCCATGCTCGTCCCCTCTGTGTCCAGTCCACTCAGGCCTGCTCGGCTGGAATCCTCAGAAGAAGGAGCGAGAAGCTCCTCGCCGGGCAGGAGGGGTGGGGGGAGCCGACTCTCAACCCCAGAACCTTCAGGGGGCACTCGGCCGGGCACTGGGCTCTGCCAGGGTCCTTTCTGAACGTGGGTCTTCCCCGGACTAGGGAGGGGCCGGCCCGCGCTCACCGATGCCTTTGCGCGCGCCAGGTGGACATCCAGCGGCTGCAGACGCGCCGACAGCGCGCGCTTCCCTCCGGCAGGAGCGCGGCCAGCTCTCCGCTCCCCGCCCCACCCACACTCCCGCCTTCTCCTCCGCCTGGCCCCTTGCCCACGCTCGCCCACTCCTCCTCCGTCTGCAACCCCCCACCCCGCCCCGGCGGGGATTCGGAGGCGCAGGCATCTTTCTTTCATGAAGGAATCGGCCCCCTCGGTCTGCCGCCTCCCTGGGTCGATAAGAGAGGGAACGCTTGGCGGCCTCTGAGCTGAGCTGTGTCTCTGCAGCAGCCCTGCTCCTGTCAGGAGGCTCAGCCCGCCCAGACCTCCTCCCGTTAGGAGAGGCGATGGGTGGGTGGGCCCGTCTGGCCGGAATCGTCTTGCTGTCTGGGCCCTCACCCCGGCGGCAGCGGCGGCGGCGGCGTCCAGGCTGATTTCATTAGCAACAACCGCTTGCATTTATGGAGAGCTTACTGTCTGCCAGGTAGTAAGCAAAGCATCTTATAAACACCGCCTCACGGAATCTTCATAACAACCAGGCTACTTGGCTACCTCCCTAATCTCCATTTTACAGACACAGTCAAATAAATAAGATCAAATACCAAGTGCTCTCTTCTGAGCTATTTATATGTATCGGTATGTATGTGTTTGTATATGTATATATTTATTGACTCAATCCTCATAATAATCTGATGAGATAAGCACTTCTGTAATTTCCATTTCGTGGATGAGGAATCTGGGCCATGGAGATAAATAACCTGCTCAAGGTCACTTAGCAAGTACACACTGGAGGTCTCCTCTGGAGGCCACTCCTTTTCTCACTAGAGAATGCTGCCTTGTGGTATCAGCCAGCTGAGATTCCCAGGAACTTGTCCAAGACGCCACCTACTAGGGGCTCAGTATTGGAACTGAGCCCAATTAGCCTGACTCCAGAACCAGTGCACTTATCGACTAGCACATTTCCAGATGGTGCTCGTGTAAAGAACCTGCCCGCCAATGCAGGAGACAAAAAGGCATGAGTTCGATCTCTGGGTTGGGAAAATCCACTGGGGGAGGACATGGCAACCCACTCCAGTATTCTGGCCTGGAGACTCCCATGGACAAAGGAGTCTGGCAGGCTACAGTCCATAGGGTCACAAAGGCTTCCCTGGTAGCTCAGCTGGTAAAGAATCCACCTGCAACACAGAAGACACTGGCTCAATTCCTGGTGGGGAAGATCCCCTGGAAAAAAGGATAGGCTACCAATGCCAGTATTCTTGGGCTTCCCTGGTGGCTCAGTCGGTAAAGAATCTGCCTGCAGTCTGGGAGACCTGGGTTCCATCCCTGGGCTGGGTAGATCCCCTGGAGGAGTGCATGGCAACCCACTCCAGTGTTCTTGCCTGGAGAATCCCCATGGACAGAGGAGCCTGGTGGGCTACAGTCCATGGGGTCACAAAAAGTCAGACACCACTGAGTGGCTAAGCACAGCACACAAAGGGACTTAGCATGCATGCATGCATGTCTCATTTGGAAAAGAAATGTGGACTCACAGCCTAGAAATCAAGCCAAGTAGAAGAAACTACCTATCTCAGGGGTGCAGGCCTGTGCTGAGAACAGACTCAAGCAACCCTGGAAGCCGGCTCAAGTTCACAAGCCCAGGGCTGAAAGGGAATCCAGCTCCAGGCCGAAGAGCTGGCAGTGAATATCTAAAATTCCTCCCACAGCCCCAAAACCACCAATTTGGGATACTGTGCAAAGTAAGACTGAATTCTCTTCCAAGCCCTGAGAGGGCTGGAGAGTGTACCTCTGCCATTTCTCTCAGCCCTGTTCTTCCTATCAACACTGTTATCTGCACTCCCAGAAGACAGCACAGCTTTGAAGGCATGTCTGGTTCCATTCATGGGGACTGAGATAAAGACCATCAGTCTCCCTCTCATCCGGAATGGCTGGATGTCACTGTCAGAAACTCTGGACTATAACTCTGATTACTAAAATAAATGATTAGGGAGCTTTCTCTCTCCTACTCTGAGCGCTCCATTAAGCAAATGAAATAGAAGCATTCAGATACACTCCCTTTTTCCTTTCCGTCTTGTGATTAACTGCATAATAAAAACAATATTACGTGAATATAAATTTCAGAGAAGCCCATCCAAGTGACAAACCACACTAAAGACAATAATAAACAAAGGTCATAGAGTTTTAGGTGACCTTGGTGTCCTGTCTTGACCCTCCCCCAATCCTGTTCTGGCCTGTCTGGGGCTCCTTGGCCACCCATGTCCACATCCCGTTGGCCAGGGCGCGTGGGTATCCGATGCTTTCTGGTCCACTCCTAGCTTTCTAACTCCTGCTGCCAGGCTCCTCTGTCCATGGGATTCTTCAGGCAAGACTCCTAGGATGAGTAGCCATTCCCTTCTCCAAGGGATCTTCTTGACCTAGAAATCAAACCCAGGTCTCCCACATTACAAGCAGATTCTTTACCGTCTGACCTACCAGGTAAGCCCTCTAACTCCTCTAGGCCTCTGCTAACTGCCAAGTCCTCAGTCCTCAATGGCAGGTTTAGCCTCTTGCCCATTCTAGCCCTTGAGTTGAGCAAATTCCTTGACTCTAGCCTTGCCTTCCTGGGTCCTGGCTTCCTTTCTGCCCTCACCTGTGGTCAGTCTCTTATATCGACATGGCCCTTTATGTCCTCAGTGAGGGTGACAGGAAGCAGCATGATCTCCCAGCTCCCCAGATCCTTGGATCAAATGCTCCCCACAATTACTTCCCCTTTCTCTGCCCATAAACCTCACACCCATCCCAGAGAATTCACCTCTTCTTCTTAGTTATTGGAGAAAAACATGTACACAGAAACACTTAGAACTACCCACACAGACGCACATACATAATCATATGTGCTTAAACATATACACACCTATACAGTTGACCCTTGAAAAACATGGATTTGAACTGCACGGGTCCACTTATATGCAGATTTAAAAAAAAAAAATACAGTGTGACATGATAGCTGCAGCAAATCTGTGTTTGTGGAACCATGAATATGGAGGAACTGTGTATACAGAGGCCCAACCATATGCTACACTCAAATTTTCAACTCTGCAGAAAGTCAGCACCCCTAACCCCCTCAGTGTTTAAGTCTGCATGCATATCAGACTTATATACATGGGTACATATATGAAAACACATATACAAACACAGCCACATATGTACATAAACTCACAAAGATTGACAGCAAATGTACACACACATATACCTTTCACATATGCATTGTTGTTGTTCAGTCGCTAAGTTGTATTTGACTCTTGTGACCCAATGGACTGCTGCACACCAGGCTTCCCTGTCCTCCTATCTCCCGGAGCTTGCTCAAACTCATGTTCATTGAGATGGTGATGTCATCCAACCATCTCATCCTCTGTTGCCCCCTTCCCCTCTTGCCCTCAGTCTTTCTCTGTATCAGGGTCTTTTCCAATTAGTTGGCTCTTCACATCATGTTAGTAATTAAAAAAAAAAAAAGATTTGCTGTCTATCTTATTTGTATCTGTAACCTCAGTGTTTAGCACGGTGTCTGGAATAAGTGTTCCATGAATCTGCTTTCAACGAATGAACAAAGACATAGATCTAGCCCCTATGAGGCCACATGAGTGTCTAGAGAGAGTCACCCGTTTTTCCAAAGACCAAGAGAGGGTCCCTGGGCTGGAGGAGTCAGGCTTCTATCCCACAAGTCGTGGTTCTCCAGGTGGTGTGGTAGGGAACTGTCTTACCTGACTTTCCCCCTGTCCCTGCTGAGTTTGGGTCTAGGTGGAGCCCAGGTTGGTACACCGCACTCATCCCTGATACAATCTTTCTCTACCAGGACCCATTCCCAGACCCTCACACTACAGGAAATCTTATTTTGATATTTGCCCAGAGTGTTTCCTGTTTTTCTGTATTTCTCAAACTGCAACAGATTTCTCAGGAGCTGTGTCGTGCCTACCAGGCTGCCCTCCACCCCCCTACAATATGCTGACTCTGTGGAGCTGGGGGGGGCTTCCTCCCCACCAAGATATGTTGCCTGCCAGCCTTGCTAGTCACCAGGCTGTGAGTCACTAGGAAAAGGAGCCTCCACTGAGCATAGCTCTGTCCTCCTCCCTCCCCTCGAACCTCCACATCAGCCTTCTAGGCCTCCTGGCTTGCTGCCTCCACTCAGGGCTCGGGACAGGTGGCCAACTATCGTCTTGTGCCAGCCTCAGGCCCGGGAGCTTCGATCCGTTCTCTCATTTAACCATTATGGCTCTGTGTGATGAGAATTTGTGGTCCCATTTTGTAGACAACAAAACAGAGGCTTCAGGAAGCCGAAGTTTGCGTAGAAGTGGAGGTGACATTCTAGAACATCTGCCTGGCCCTTTGCACCCTGTCAGGCTGAACCAGGGTTTTCGCCTAGGGTGGTGTGTTTGCATCTGCCTAAACCATGGGACAGGAAACAGGTACTCATTCAGCTCAGCCAACCTGAGCCTCAATTTCCTCCCCAGTGAGGCTGAGCTCTTACTTCCTGGCCACCCTCCCAGGCTGGTTGTAAGCAGGCTGCCTGGCTCCGTTGTGCAGTTTGCAGGCTGCCCAGAGGGGCCTGGTCAGGGGGCCGCTGAACTCCGGCCCAGGCTCCTCTCGCCAAGCTCTGCATTGGCCCCAACGGGGTGTCTCTCATGCGCACAAAGGCTCAGTATAGGCTGGGGCAGGCCCAGTGTTCCGAGACAAGGAAAGTTGAGATGCCCTGGGGAGGCTGGTAGGGAGAGAAGTCTGACGTGACCTAAGCTGCCAGCGGGGGAGGCCAAGAAGCTGGCAGAGGCAGAGGCGGGTGGATCCAGTGCGGCTCCAGCTCCCACCCAGGGGCTCTACCCAGATGGAACAGAGAGTGCGAAGGAAGGAGTCATCAGAGGCCGGTTCAGTTCTGTGAGTTTTCACATCGAAAAAGAGGCCTGGAGGTGGGGGACAAGGAAGGGAGATGCTGGCTGGCACATTATTTGATGGACTGTACATCTCAGGAAACTCAAACAGGGGCTCTGAATCAACTTAGAGGGGTGGGGTGGGGAGGGAGATGGGAGGGAGGTTCAAAAGGAAGGGGATGTATGTATACCTATGGCTGATTCATGTTGAGGTTTGACAGAAAACAACAAAATTCTGTAAAGCAATTATCCTTCAATAACAAAATAAATTTTTTAAAAAATTTTTTAAAGAATTAAAAAAAAAATGACAACTTTATGATTGAAAATCTTAGCCACCAGGGGAAGAGTCCAAGGAATGCTTTCCAACTGTCCTTGTCCTTCTGGGCAGCCCCAGGGATTTGGGTAAAAGTGACAGGAGACAGTAGTGGAGAAGATCCCCTGAAAGACTTTTCAAAAATGAGATCATTTTTCTGGGGGAGGGGTGATGCATCTACATCTTTCCCCATGTTTATATCCTTATCTCCATCGCCCTGGCTTTTCAAGTCCTCTGTCCCCCCTTCCACCTTGTCTGGCTACTTTGACTTGTCCTTCAACTTCTTTGACTTCTAAGTTAAGGCAGGCATCCCACTCCTTTGATACAGACATGAAACCTGTACTTTTTCATTGCATGGCTGGGACAAGAATGCCTTGACAACTGACAGCCCTCACCTCCAAGGTGGAAAGTCCTTTGCTTAGAAACATGCCTTATGATCAGCTTCAGGGAGAAGAGGACCTCAGGGGATTTTCAGGAACTTATACAACACAGAGAGAAAAGCAAAACTGTTCAGTATGAGATGAGAGAAATGTGTGTTTTTAAGAGGGGGAAAGAATACAAGGGGGAGTCATACAGATGCTGAGAGGCTGGGAGCATCTCTGAGTAATGTATGGGCTTAGGTGGGTGAGTAGAGTCCCCAGGGCTGAGACGTCTGGAGTGTGGCCAGTTCATGTTGATGAATGGTGAAAACCATCACAATATTGTAAAGTACTTACCCTCCAATCAAAATAAATTAATTAATTTTTTAAAAAAGAAAGAGGTGGTGCTAGTGGTAAAGAACCTGCCTGCCAATACAGGATACATGAGAGATGTCAGTTTGATCCCTGGGTTGGGAAGCTCCCCTGGAGGAGGGCATGGCAACGCACTCCAGTATTCTTGCCTGAAGAATCCTAAGGCCAGAGGAGCCTGTCCATAAGGTCCCAAAGAGTTGAACTTGACTGGAGCAACTGAACATGCACACACACATGCTTGATGTACAGCTTGCGGCTGTCTGGGTTGCTCTCATAAAGACCCCTACTCTCATACCTCCTTCCTACAAAATCCACAGGTGGGTCTAACAGCCCACACATTGTCTTATATAAGCACAGTTTTCTTCTTTATTCAGCTTTACTAAGGTATAATTGACAAAAAAAAATTATAAGATCTTTAAAGTATACATCATCATGATTTGATATATGTATACGTTACAAAAAGGATTCTGTCCCCACTGAGCTAATTAGCACATTTATTATCTCACATAATTACCTTTTTTTAGTGTGGGTGAGAACATTTAGGTCTGCTCTCAGCAAATTTCAGTTACCCAGTACAGTACTATCAACTGTACATGTTATACATTAGACCTTCAGACTGTGTTCATCTTTGCAACTGAATGCTCATGGCCTTTTACCCACCTCTCCTTATTTCTTCTGCCCTCCAATCCCTGAAACCACTTCTCTACTCTATCTGTTTCTCTGTCCTGTAATCTTCTTTATCCGTTCGTCCACTGATGGACACTTACGTTGTTTCCACCACTTACGTGGTGAATAATGCTACTTTGAACATGGAGGTACAAAAGTCACTTTGAGATCCTGTTTTCATTTCCTTCTGATAAATACCCAGAAGTGAGATCGCAGGATCATATGTTAGTTCTATTTTTAACTTTTTGAAGAAAGTCATACTGTTTTCCGTAGTGGCAGCAATTTACATTCCAACAGTATTCAAGAGTTCTCTTTCCTTTATATGCTCATCAGCACGTGCTATTTCATATTTTTTCTGATAACAGTCATTCTAACAAGCGTGAAGTGATATCTCATTCTGGTTTTGATTTGCATCTCCCTCATTAATAACACTGAGGTTATTATATACTTGTGTTATATACCAATATATCTGTTGGTTATTTATATGTCATCTTTGTAAAAATGCCTATTCAGGTTCTTTGTCTATTTTTAATTTTTTTTTTTTTTTTTTTGCTATTGAGTTGTATGAGTTACTTCAATATTTTGGATATTAGCCCTTTATCATGTATATAGTTTGAAAATACTTTCCCTCATTTAATAGGCTGCCTTTTCATTTTGTTGATTGTTCCTTTTGCTGAGCAGAAATGGCTTAGTTTGATGTAGTAATACTTATTTACTTTTGCTTTTGTTGCCTCTGATTTTGGTGTCAAATCTAAAAAAATCACTGTCAAGGCCAATGTTGAGTTTACACCCTAACTATTCTTCTAGGAGTTTTGTAGTTTCAGGTTCTACATTCAAGTCTTTAATCCCTTTTGAGTTGACTTTTTTGTGTATGATGTAAGATAGAAGTTTGGTTTTATTCTTTTGCATATGGCAATCCAGTTTCCCAATACCACTGACAGAAAAGATAATCTTTTCCCCATTATATATTTTTGGCTCCTTTGTCAAAAGTTAATTGACCATTTATGCATTAGTTTATTTATGGAATCTCTATTTTGCTCCATTGTTTTTATAACCATACCATACTGTTTTGATTACTATAGCTTTGTAATATAATTGGAAATAAGGAAATGTGATGCTTCTTGTTCTGTGGTTCTTTATTGAGTTTGCTCTGGCTGACTAACCAGATCTTTGTGTTTTCATACACATTTTAGATTCTTTTTCTATTTCTGTGAAAAATGCCATTGACATTTTTATAGGGATTGTATTAAATCTGTGGGCTGCTTTGGGTGGTATGGACATTTTAACAATATTTATTTCTCCAACCCATGAGCATGGAATGTTTCTTCCATTTAATTGTGTCTTTTTCAATTTCTTTCATAAATGTCTTACAGTTTTCAGTACACAGGTCTTTCACCTCCTTGGTTAAACTTATTTTACCAAAGTATTTTATTCCATTTGGTACAATTATAAAAGGACTGTTTTCATAATTTTTCTTTTGATAGTTCATTATTATTATATAGAAATGCAACAGAGTTTTATATATCAATTTTATATCCTTCCTTCAATGATCAGTTTTGAGTTTTCCTGGTAACTCAGTTGGTAAAGAATCCACCTGCAGTGTGGAAGACCTGAGTTCAATCCCTGGGTTGGGAAGATCCCCTGGAGAAGGGAACGGCTACCCACTCCAGTATTCTGGCCTAGAGAAGTCCATGGACTATAACACGACTTTCACTTTCACTTATGTCCTTCAACTTAACTGAATTTGTTACTAATGCTAACAGTTTTTGTGAAGTCTTTAAGGTTTTCCATATATAATATTATATTGTTTTCAAATAGTGACAGTCTTACTTCTTCCTTTCCCACTTGAATGTTCTTCTTTGTTTTTCTTGCCCAAATACTCTGGCTAGGACTTCCAATATTATATCAAGTAAAAGTGGTAAGAATAGGTATTTGTGTCTTGTTCCTGATCTTAGTGAAAAAACTTTCAAATTTTCACTATTGAATATGATGTTAGCTGCAGGCTTGTCATATATAGCTTTTATTATGTTGAGTTATGTTCCCTGTATAGCCAGTATGCTTAAGAGTCTTCATCATGAAAGATGTTGAATTTTGTCAAGTGTGTTTTCTGAATCTATTGAGACAGTCATATGATTTTTAGTTTTCATTCAGTTCATGCAGTGTATCACATTGATTGATTTGCTGATGTTTAAACCCTTCTCACATCCCTGGAATAAATCCCACTCGGTCACATTATAGCATTCTTTTGTTGTATAAGTGAATTTTGTTTGTGGTTTGTTGGGGTTTTTTTGAAAAATTTTATATCTATGTTTATCAGGAATATTGGTCTGTAATTTTCTTTAACTTGTAGTGTCCTTTAATATCAGGGTAATGCTGGTCTCATAAAATGATTTTGGAAGTACTCCCTACTCTTCTCTTTTTTGAAAGAATTTGAGAAGGATTGGCTTTAGTTCTTGTTTTAAACATTTGGCTGAATTCACCAGTGAAGTCATCTGGTCCTGAACTTTTCTCTGTTAGGGAATTTTTTACTTCTGAGTCAATCTCCTTACTAGTAATTGGTCTATTCAGATTTCTACTTCTTTATGATTTAGTCTTGGCAAGTGGTATGTTTCTAGGAATTTATCAATTTCTTCTATGTTGTCCAATTTGTTGGTATGTAGTTGTTTACAGTAGTTTCTTTGATCCTTTTTAATTGTGTGGTATCAGTTGTGCCTCCTCTTTCATTTCTAATATGATTTATTTGAGTTTTTCTATTTTTTTCTTAAGTCTATTTTGTTTATCCTTTTCAAAAAACTGTTTCACTAATTTTTAATATTGTCTTTTAGTCTCTATTTCACTGATTTCTATGTCAATCTTTGTTATTCGCTCCCTTCCATGAAAAGGGCTTCCTTGGTAGCTCAGCTGGTAAAGAAACTGCCTGCAATGTAGGAGACCCCAGTTCAATCCCTGGGTTGGGAAGATCTGCTGGAGAAGGGACAGGCTACCCACTCCAGTATTCTTGGGCTTCCCTTGTGGTTCAGCTGGTAAAGAATCCACTTGCAGTGTGGGAGACCTGAGTTTGATCCCTCAGTTGGGATGATCCCCTGGAGAAGGGAAAGGCTACCCACTCCAGTATTCTGGCTTGGAGAACTTCATGGACTGTATATTCCATGGGACATGACTGAGAGACTTTCACTTCACTCCATGAACTTTGGGCTTAGTTTTTTTTTTCTTTTTCTAGGTCCTTGAGGTAAACATTTGAGTTGTTTCTGTGAGATCTTCTGTAGTTGTTGAGTCACTAAGTCATGTCTGACTTTATGACACATGGACTGTAGCACACCAGTATTCTTGGTTCTTCACTATCTCCTGGCGTTCCCTCAGATTCATGTTCATTGAGTCAGTGATGCTATCTAACCATCTCATTCTCTGCCACCTCCTTATCCTTTTACTTTCAATCTTTTCCCAGCATCAGGGAGTATTTTCCTTAATGTAGGCATTTATTGCTATCAACTTCACTCTTAGAATTCATTTTACTGCCTCCTCTGTGTCATGGTATGTTGTGTTTTCACATTCGTTTGTCTTGAGACATTTATTTACTTATCTTTTGATTTATTCTTTGACATTGTTTGTTCAGGAAAATGTTATTTAACCTTCACTTATTTGTGAATTTTCCAGTTTTCTACCTGTAGTTGATTTCTGGTTTAAAAGGTACTTGATGTGGTTTGTCTTTTTAAATTTACTAAGACTTGTTTTACGGCCTACCATATCATCTACCCTGGAGAACGTTCCATGTTTTGTGTTTGTGTTTTGCTGCTGTTGGATGAAATGTTCTGTGTTTATCTGTTAGGTCCATCTAGTTTAACATAAAGTTTAAGTTCAATATTTCCTTATTGATTTTCTGTCCGGATGATCTATTTTTGAAAGTAGGATGTTAAAGTCTCTTGCTATTACTGTATTACTATCTATGTATCCCTTCATATCTGTTACTATTTGCTTTATATATTTAAATGTTCTTGTGTTGGGTACATAAATATTTGTAAATGTTATATCATTTTAGTGAATTGACTCCCTTATCATTATATAACAGTCTTCTCTTTCTCTTCTTACAGTTTTTTATTTAAAGTCTCTTGTACATATGAATATAGCTATATCTGCTTTCTTTTAGCTTCTATTTGCATGGGATATCATTTTCTGTCCCTTAACTTTCAATCTGCGTATGATCTTAAAGCTGAAGTCTCTTGTATACAATTGGGTCTGTTTTTTAATCCATTCAGTCACTCTATGTCTTTTGTTTAGAGAATTTGATCCATTGACATTTAAAGTAATTATTGATGGGTATAGACTTACTATTGATATTTTGTTAATTATTTTCTGGTAAGATTTCTTGTAAAGAAGTTTCTTTCCCACTTTCTGTCTTCTTTTGTGATTTGATGATTTTCTATAGTGGTACAGTTTGACTCATTTTTCTTTCTCTTTTGCATATCTACTATAGGCTTTTGCTTTGTGGATACTCTGAGGCTTGTCTAAAACATCTTGTATTTATAACTGTCTACTTTAACCTGATAGTAATTTAACTTTGAAAGCACATAAAATTTTTCCTTTTATACACTGCCCTTTTCATATTTTATGTCTTTCATGTCAGAATTTACATCTGTGTATATTATATATTCATTAACAAATTATGGTAGTATTAGTAGAGTTTTCTTGGAAATTGAAGATGAGGATGAGTTTTATATCCAGGTGATTCAGTGTAAAACAACAAGGGCACACAAAAGAGAATTAGGTGGTCCCTGAACTGAGGAAGCAGGTACTTGGCTCACAAGCTGACCATGAGAACCTAAGATAGCCACCCCCACCCCACCACGAGGAATCCTAGGAAAGCAGAAAATGGTTTAGGAATATGAGCTGGTTTTATCTAGACTGTGTGCATTCCCAGTTAAATTGGGTATACAATAACACTAACGGTAATTGTAATTAAATATCAGTGTTATGATGTATTAAGTGTTTACCTCTACTCACTAGACTCACAAGTATCAGAGTTGTATGTGTCCTGTTCTTAGCAGGTAATCAACTATCAATACTATTCATTGGATGGATGAATGGATGGATGGATATTACAACATTAAGAATTTTAAATATATACATACCTTGCTTTATTTTGTTTTTCAGATATTGTGTTCCTGACAGATTGAACACTTATGACAACCCTGAGTCAAGCAAGCATATTAATGTCATTTTCCAAAAGCATTTGCTCCCTTCCCATCTTTGTGTTATGTTTTGGTAGTTCTCCCAATATTTAAGACTTTTTAATAACAAGGATTTTTTTATGATGATCTGTGACCACTGATATTTGATATTACTACTACAACTCACTGAAATGTCAGATGATGGTTAGCATATTTTTGGCAATAAAGTATTTTTAAATTCAAGCATGTACATTTTTTTAGACATAATGTTATTGCATACTTAACAGACTACAGTGTAGCATAATCATAACTTTCACATGCACTGGGGAACCAAAAATTGTATAATTTGCTTTACTGAGATAATTGTTTTATTGCAATAGTTTGGAACCAAGACTGCAATATCTCTTAGGAATACCTGCATTCACTAGGAGAGACAGTAGAGAAGATGGTGTAGAAGTGGTTAAGAGCTATTTGGGAGGATGTGAAAGTGAAAATGAAATTTGTTCAGTTGTGTCTGACTATTTGCGACCCCATGGACTGTATAGTTCATGGAATTCTCCAGGCCAGAATACTGGAATGGGTAGCCTTTCCCTTCTCCAGGGGATCATCCTAACCCAGGGATCGAACCCAGGTCTCCCACATTGCAAGTGGATTCTTGACCAGCTGAGTCACAAGGGAAGCCCAAGAATACTTGAGTGGGTAGCCTATCCTTTCTCCAGAGGATCTTCCCAACCCAGGAATTGAACTGGGGTCTCCTGTATTGTAGGCAGATTCTTTACCAACTGAGCTGTGAGGATATGGGGGATAATACTAAAGTTTTCTTCTAGCCCCAAGGCCTCCTGATATATGGGCAGTGGATTCTGGCAGATATTCTAGTATGGATGTGGGATGAGAGTGGAACTGGGCGCCTCCAGTTGCAAAAAGGTGTCATTTTCCTGTGTCCCTTTCAGAGAATGGGGGAGTCACATTGTCCTATGTTTCGAGTATGTAAGTGGACACTTGGTAATGAAATTCCTGGGCATTTGAAGTCTCCTAAAATTCAAGGTCCTTTTAAAAACTAATTAATACTAGCTACATTTTTGGACGTCTAGTTTGGGGGCAAGCAAATTGCTAAGCATTTCACATGGACGAACTCACTTATTTTGCACAACAGAAGTCCTAAGGGTAGATGAACTTACCAACAAACAAGGGAGCTGGGACTCAACATGGTTTAGTAACTTGCCCAAGATCATCAGATGACAAGATTGGATCAGATCTGCTGGCTTTCAACCCATGCTCTTCACCACTTAAGGATTCCCAGGTCTTTCCCCAGCATCCTTTTTTATCTCATATTTGCCCAGACAGCACATGCTACCCTCTGCTCATGGACAGGGGAAGGGTGATAAGCCACTGGCTCAGACACAGGGTCTGACAAACCTCTGAGCATGTCTCATGCTTGACAGGTAAGTGCAAACCCTCGCAGGATCCTTGATGTTGGGAGGAAGACTGTCTGCATTGTAGGCCCTGGAACAGTGGAGCCGATTCACCTGGAGGGTGTGCTCTGAACTAGAGGCTGCAGCTCCATTCTTCATAGTCCTCCTCTAACTGGTAAAAGGCCAGAAAATTGGGGGTCAATTCCCCAGCTCAGTCATTTCTGGAAACCTTCTACGTTTAAACTGCTGACAGATAGCTGACCACGTCTCCCAGCCTTTCTGTACCACTGCACTTCCATGAAACCTGCTAACCTCTCCTCTCACTTTGATCAAAGTCCTCTGAGGCGCAGGAGAGTAAGAGGAGGAGAAGAGTCTGGATTCCAGGGCTGAGACTCCTTGGAAAGTAGCCAGCTCTGCCTGCTGAGGGAGGGGAAGGAAGCATGCACGCCCCCCTCAAAGCCCTGGGATGGGGGTAGGAGGTGGGGAGCTGGAGCTGAGCACTGACCATGGGTGTCTCTCCAGCTCCAGCATGCAACCCTGGCCCTGCCCTGCAGGTCCTGCTCAGAAGGATGGACCTGGGGTCAGCAGGGTCTACGGGACCGCTCAGTGAGGCCCACACCGCCGAAAATTTGCACGCTGACAAATCTGCTCAGCCCAACAGCACCACAGGTGGGTTTCTGCTGGAAGTCTGCTGGTAGGCATCTGGAAGGTTTGCCCAGGGACCTGGGGCTCCAGAGACTTCCAGAGCCAGCCAAGGGAAAAAAATGATTGGAGGTGGCTCCCTTAGGAGACATTAAAATCTCTCCAGCTGCTGGATTGTACAAATTTAGAAAACGGGGAGGCAAGGGAACTCATTAGAGAAGGATGTTGGGGGATACAAGAGAAAAAAGTGGCCTGTGGGAGCCTTGGGTCAGTAGACTAGAGTCTAATGCAGAAGAGACAAGTCATTTCCCCTCTATTTCTGATGGGGTGGGCCTATCCTCCTCCTGAGTCTGCTCCCTTCCGACATGGGGCTTAGTTCAAAGCCTGCTTGCCAGGACCCTGGGACACCAGCAGACACTGCTTCAGCGTCACAGTCCCCCAACGGCCCAAGGCATCCATGCTGGGATGTGCAGTGGTCTCAGGAAATCTAGAGTTGTCTTCAGTCAGGGTCCTCCAGAACACAACCTGAGCTGGGGTGAGAGTCCATTCTCTATGCTCCTAAAACACATACAGCAAAAAAAGAGGTTCCTACTGGGTTGGTTTGTCATCTTTCAATGTTCCATACATAATCCAGCCATACCACTACTGGATAGGTACCAAAGGAAATGAAATCAGGATTTTCACTACCATGTCCCTTGCAGAATTATTTACAATAGCCTAGATAGGGACACAACCACACAAGCTAGGTATACATTGATGAATGAATGGATTAAAAAATTGCCCTATGTGTATGGAATTCAACTTTCAAAAAGAACAAAATACCCCCAATTGCATCTACATGAGTCAACTTGGAGGATACTATGCTAAGTGAAGTAAGCCAGACCCAAAAAGACAAATACTACATGATCTTACTTGTATGTGGAACCTAAAAGAGTAAAATTCATACAGAGAGTAGAGTGGTAGTTACCAGGGGCAGGCAGCGGGGAGGAAATGAGCAGATGTCGGAGTACAGAGTTTCAGTCGAGTAGGACGAATGTGGTCTGGAGATCTACCATATAGCAATGTGACCAGAGTTAACAGTACTCTATTGTATACTTGAAATTTGCCAAGAGAGTAAAACTTAAGTGTTCTCATCACACACACACACACAGAATGGTAACTGTGAGATGATTGATATGTTCCTTAGGTTGACTGGGGTGATCATTTCACAATGTATACGTACATTAAACATCACATTGTACATCTTAAATATATGCAGGTGTTATTTTTCAAATTTCAAAGATAAATTAAAAACAATAGAGACAAATTAAAAACAAGACCCAGTGTCTGCCTGCACACCCCCACCCCGCCCCCTGCCAACGTCTCTAGGCCAATCGTCTCTGGCTCCAGCACAAGATCCTGATCTGATTGGCTGCAGCCAGGCTTCCTGTGTACACTTAGGCACAAGTCCCAGAAATGTTATACACAAAGACTTCCCTGGGTCACCCCTCAGAAGCAGACACACCCTGGACACACCCCCTTCCACCCCCCACCCCCCCAGCTAAATTGTACATTAGGATCTGAAGCCTCTCTGGGAGATGCTCCTTTTACCCCCAGGTGGGAGAGCAAAGGCATCACCGTCTCCAGGCCGTCATGTCACATCCTACAGTGTCCTGCTGTCTCCAGGACAGAAACTGCAAAGACAATTTTTATTTCATTTCTTCCTGCCACCCGCTTACTTACATCTACATCCCTGGGGCACCTGCCCCAGGGGCTGAGACCAACTTGGTCTCACCCACCCACACACACACTTATTATAAAACCATATTTGAAGGAAAAAACATCTTCTTGATCCAACTCCAGGCATCTTCAAAGAACATACAGCCCGGTGAGGCACTAAGCTGCCTCTTAATTGCTCCAAAGGAATGTTTTCAAGCTCCAGGCCCATCAGCGCTTTCTGTAATTCTGCAATCTTTGCTTTCAGCCCACGCTTGTGGATACAACCCAGAAAGTTCTCACTCCTTTGGGGAGCTCTCTGCCACACTGTTACTTGCATGTGTTCATTTCTTGCACCAAATTAATGACACCTTCCTGAAGCAGAGACATGACTCAACCTCAGGAAAGCAGCCAGGGGTTTTCAGAGCCACAAGGACTGTTTCACTCGTGTTCTTCTCCAGCTCTGACCTGGGTCAGAGATAAAGGCGCTAAAGCTCTTTTTTTTTTTTTTTCCCTTGTTGAAGTGAAGGGAGGTGGAGAAGTGGGGGAGGGGAGCACAGTCTCGCTTGCCCCCCAGGCGCCTTCATAGCTATCGGGTGCCAAGAGACTCCAGAGAGTGAATGTCAGCTCACCCACACTGCCACCTGCCCCCAAAGTCCTGACTGCATTCTGGCCCCAGGGTTCCTGGGGAAATTCAGGCTGACAGGGAGGGAGGGGTCCAAAACCCTGGGAACACTGACCTCAGAGTCAGAGACCAGCTGTGGTACAGGCCGCATGGCCTGGGTAAATGTCTCACTTCCTCTGAGCCCCAACTCCTGATTCATGAAGTGGGACCACCACGCTCACCTTACAGAACCGCTGGGAGGATGAGGCTCTGGTTGGCAGCCCCACAGCACATCCCTAAGGTGTTTGGGGCGAGGGTACTGCAGCTCTATAGGAGCTCTCATCCTCAGTTGTATGTAGTATCTGATACCAACCAGGGTTCTTGGCCTTCTGCAGTCAACAGAATTGACTAGAGTTCAGGCAAGGCTTCACTGGGGCCCTTGCTGCAGCAAGTGGGGACAGAGAACAAACAGGTTCCCTTGCTCACAGAGGGAAGCACGCTTGTTCCTTATATGGGGTCAGGGTAAGTACATGTCCAGGGGTAGGGTTGGAGAGGTGGCTGAGGTGGTTTCCCCACCTCTCTGGTGGCTTCCCTGGTGGTTCAGAAGATAAAGAATCTGCCTGCAATGCAGGAGACTCAGGTTTGATCCCTGGGTTGGAAAGATCCCCTGGAGTAGGAAATGGCTACCCACTCCAGTACTCTTGCCTGGAGAATCCCATGGACGGAGGAGCCTGGTGGGCTACAGTCCATGGGGCCGCAAAGAGTCGGACACGACTGAGCGACTTCACTTTCACTGGTGGTACTGAGTGTAGGGGGCGTGCTCAGTACTCTGCTTTTGCTCCCAGCACCCTGTTTTTGCTCCAGGCTCTTCAGAAATGGCAGTTGGGTTTTTTTTGGTCTCCTTGTATCTTTTGTCCAGAATTTGTCCCAGTTGCCCATGCATGCCATTATTTTTAGCCCCATATAGTTTCTTGGCATTTTGTTGCTTGAGGAGAGGTATGTCCAAGCGAGAGCATCGCAGCAAAGGGCCTGAGGTCTCAGCCTGTCTCAGTAACTACCTAGGTTGGGAGGAGGAAGCCCATGTGGATCATTCTGGAAGCCTGGCTCTTCCTATTCAGGCCCTGGAGAGGGTGGGTGGTCTCTGCCTGAATCAAGAAGCTCTGCTGGAGGGACAGGAAGGAGGGCCCAGTTTCTCCTCCTTAGCAGCCATTTCTGCTCTTCTGAAAGGCCAATGGTACAAGTCACAGCATTTCGGGGACATGTGGATCCTGGGGCTCGGCGCTGACCTGGGAGACAATGAGTGGAAGGCATGGTGTCTCAGAAGAGTGATGATGCTAACCTCTGAGGTAGATTTTTTTGTCAAGGCGAGGGTTTAAAAAGAGAAGGGACACGCTGCAGTATGTGAGGGGCCCCCTGCCTTACCTCAACGTGGTCTGTGGGTCTCAGCTTTCCTCCAGCAAACACGTCATCTCTCTCACGCAGGCTTGTCCCTGAAGGTTCTAAGTCCGCAGGACAGGGTATGGGCCTTTCCTGTGTCCCCTGAGGCCTTCCGTTCCCTCCATGGCTCCAGGCTGGGCCCTTCTTATCTCCTCTGGGTTAAAACTGCACACAAGGGGCCAGGCGTCTCACTTGGACAGTTCTAGGACCATCTATGAACTATACTCTGAAAGCCTGCCCTATGGCCTGCCAAGTAAATTTAGTTTAAAAATAACTCCTTACAGCTCTGGTTGACAGTAATTTGTGGCATTAAGATGGTGTCAGAGACAATTTTATGAAAGTGAGTGTTGTCCCCGGTGATTGTGTTTCCTGAAAGATGAGAAGATAACTCACCACAGGACATTCCATTAGCCTGTGTTACCCTCCCCCAAGGCAAACAAAATAGACCCCACTTTTTCTCCAAGATGGGTCTCATTTTCAGAGCTGACAGAACCCTTCTCACTGGGCCTGAAGATCAAAATGTGTGTCCAATTGGGATGAAGAATCACACTAACACAAACTCTCAAACTCTCTTACACTAAGCTTGTTGTTGACACAAACTCTCCTTACACTAAGCTTGTTGTTCCTACAAAGCACATCCCAGGTCATCAGCCAGGAGGCCCTTTCCAAGTCCCCAGGAGCTGCTGCCAAGACTTTCCCCAGCTGGCTCTCACCCTCAGTGAGGTCTGAATCAATTAGGACTTCTGCAGTACTACCTGACTTGAGGAAAACCTAACTAGCTTAAGGAAGAAGGAATTTTCTTGGCTCGTATGATGAGGAAGTCTAAGGTTAGGATCAGCTTTAGGCACAGCTTGACATAGGGTCTCAAGATGTCATAGGAACCCAGACCCTTCCTCTCTCAGCTGGGAATTGTGTCCCTAAGTGTTAGCTTCCTTACTTAGCAGGTTCTCTTCTCACCTCAACCACATGGTCGCTGCAATTCTAGACTTTGTACCATTGTAACTCCAAATCCACAGATTAAAAAAAAAAAATTATCATTTTGGTACAAAAGTCCTGATTTATCCCAATTGTTCTGCTTAAGCTGTGTTCTGATCCCTGAATCAGACCCTGGAGAGCAGAGAAGCAGACTCTCTGATGAGCAGATAAGTGGCCCTGGGTGTGGAGTCACAGCCACGGAAAATCACAAGGAGGAGGGAGAGGGTGGGTGTCTCTGTTGAGGTTGCATTCAGGGGCATGGAGTAAAAACCCCAGCACAAGGGGTACATTTTTCCTATATAATTAGATGTCCAGCCCAAGAAGGAGCCAAGAGCTCAAGTTCCTTCTAGACCCAACTGCACCAACACCACTTGTGGTTCCCAATCCTTATGGCTCCAAGAATGGCTGTTATCCTGTCCATCCAGGTCTCCAGGCATCACAGACACTTACTTCCTGGGTTTAAAGACAGGGAAAAGGCTAGTATGGCTGAGTTTTCTTATAATCCACCTGCCTAAACTAGATTCTATGAGCACTCCTAGCTTTAGGACAGTGTGGGAAGGTTAGTATTTTTACTTGCAAGCAAAACCAAGATTCTGATAATAGAGAAGAAGAGAAGAATGGTTATTTGGCATGTCAACTAACACTATCTGCCATTGTTATCAGCTACATAGTCAAAAACAAAAGAGGTACACTAGAGCATTTATCATCCACTATGGCCAGTTCTCCTTTCAAAACCAAAAATCTACTTCTTACTTCCTATCTGTAAATAGAAGAATCAGTTCCTGGTTGATGACTTGGGGCTAAACATCCCTGGGGTTATTCCCAGAAGTGCCACGAGCCACCTTATTCAGCACCTGCAAAAGACACCACAGCCATTCTTGACAGATGGTTTCTTTAAGTCCGAAGAAACTCAGAACTGATGACTATTGCTCAATAAATATTTTTAAAAGATACTTTATAATGGAGGCCATTTAAAAAAATTATTCCAGAGTTATAATTTTGGAGACTGGCATTGGAAAATGTATGTGTGCATCTGTATATTTATAGAGATACACTGAGTACAAATCCTTTGCATCTTAACAGAATGCATTCTCATAGTCTTGGTCCTGGGAACCCTGAGGAAGTGCATTAGGCCAGCAAATTTGAGCTGGGATTATCCTGAGAGAAGAAACTGGGGTGGGCTGTCTGAGATAGTGGGGGCATATCGTCCCCCTGTCTTCCAGAACAAGGGAAGCCCTCCACACAGCAGTAGATAGAATGGTCACCTCTTCTGCCATGGGGTCCTGGGGAATATCAGCAGCACAAGAAAGCAGGAGTGTTGTTTCAAGTTGTTTTAAAGGCCTCAAACTATTATCATTCCTTTTTCTCCCAACTTCATGGAATCAGAAGTTTACAGAATGTGGGAGCTGGATAAGAACTTGGTGATCACCCGACCCTTCATTTTTCATTGGTCCCTTGACCAAATTTCTTCATGTTACCTCATCATGCCAGAAACCTCTTTACCTACAGAAATCACCCACAAGTCCCTGTGTATTCAGAGATTTAAACCCCAAACTTGACCATGAATTGGATGGAGAGGATGACTTGGGAAGAGGAGAGAAAAGGACTAAGACATTTGTTTCCACTGGCTATAGTTAGCAACCTCTTTACCAGTTGGATTTTTTAAAGCTTTTTATTAATACTCTGTCATGATTTCACACTTACAGAACAGATGCAGAATTGCTACAAAGAATTCCCATCTACTATTCATCTGGATTCCACACATAGTGATGTTTTACCACACTTGCTTTGGATAGATTTTTTTTTTTCTGAACCATTTAAGTTGCAGATATGATGCCCCTTCATCCCGTCAGTGTGTATTTTCTAAACTTAAGGACAATTTTCTTATCGTAACATAGCACAATAATAATCAAAATTAGGAAATTAGCATTGTAACAATACTATTGGCTAATTTACAGACTTTTTTCAAATTTTTTCTTTATTCTAATGGTGCTCTAAATGGGTGAAGAAAATCCTGGATCGCAGGTTACATTTAGTTGTCGTGATATCTCTTTACAGCCTTGAAGCCTTCCTTCATCTTTCTTGACTTCGGCAGTTTTGATCAATATAGTCCAGTTATTTTATAGAGTTTTCTATTAAATTTTAAGACTACTAAAATTCTATCCTTAGCATGAAAGAGGAATGCTGTGACTTCTTTTTTGAGCTTAATGCTAATGAACCCGGTCACCAGAGGATTCCCATCTCACTGCAAGGAACAAGTAGAATACTTACAAGGTGTTAACCTGGGTCCCAGCTTGGAGAATACGGGTCTAAAAACACCAATCTTTGAGCAGAGCCCCAACCTTTTCGAGAGATGTGTTCCAGAGGGAAGAAGTCATATTGGCTTCTCACAAGACCCAGGATATCGCTCATTTGCAACAACCAGCTAGGGACCTCTTTTTCACTATGGTTGGTTGTCGCAAATGAAGGATTGTTTTGTTTGTTATTCACTCAAACCTAATTAAAACCAAGGTTAGCAGGGCATCTGCCAGCATCCGACGTCTTCCCTCTCGCCTTCCCCATCCCATCACCAGTCGACATGATTCATTGGCTTTTAGTGCATTAGGCAAATTTGCTATAATTGCAGAGAGGGGAAGGAGCAAGGGGCCCATGGCACCGCCCAGGCGCTACACCATGGCCTTCCTGTAAGTCACACAGACTCCAAGAAAGGGGCTTAAATTGCCTTTATTGATTTGTCAGCCTCTAATAGATCATTCCTCACTGAGCAAAGGACAGGACCCTCAAAGACAGCTGTCTCTCCTCCTCCGACCCTCATCATGGCTCTTGTCTCGTGAGAAGGGTGCCTGGCGGGTGGGGGTTAAAGACATATTGGAGAGAATTAAAATGCAGACATCAATCCTCCCAAAGATGCAGCCAAGAGAGGGATCCAGAGAGGCCGGTTTCCACCTCCAACTTGTCTAAACTAGACTTCCTGATCCCAAAATTGTGTGCAGAGAAGTGACCCTCAGGATTCTAATTTCCTTCCCCATGAGTTACGTGTGCTGGGCTCTCATATCCAGCCCTCTTCAGCACATCCTTTCCTGGTGTACCTTGGCAGCAGAAGGAAGTGAGTGTAGCCCTGTTACAGAATCCCACACGGAGGGGCAGCCAGCCAACAGTTGCCTCGCACCAGTCCTTAGCTCACATTATGCATCCAATAAACATCTTTAAAATTTCTTAAAACCTGACTGTGTGCCCAGTACTTACTAGATACTTTGCAAGATGGAGCCTTTGAGCTCAAAACACTTTATAGAGATAGAGATGAAAATAACCAACACACAACGCAATGTGATATGATCCATAGTGGGATTTGTATACCGTGTGCAAAGGAGTGTGAGGCATTGGGAGGGTAGGGATGGAAGGGAGGACAGGCTCAGTCCTCGCCTGTGTCTGGAAGAATGGGTTCACGTGGCAGACAGACAGGGTGTCATCTGCAGTCCACACAGTGTAGCACTCACCCTCGGCATGGCCCTGTCCTATTCAACCTGGCTGTCTGTGTACTGATGCCTCTCCCTCATCCAGACTGTAAACACCACGAGGGCAGGAATATTGTCATATTTTGGAGTGTCTTCCCAGCACCCAGCCAGGTGCTAATCATACAGGAAGTCCTCAGAGAATCCTGAGTGGATAATTATTTCCAGCAGATGGTACAGCTGTGAGCAACACCTGGCCAGCTGCTGAACGGAGGCATCTCAGGGAATTTGAAAGGAGTCTGGTGGGGATGGCAAGTGAAGCTTTGAGGGTCAGAGTAAATGCCAACACCGTATCTCGGGTATTCCTATAATATTAAAATACCCTTACAATTAAAACACTCCGTGACCTCAAACATATTCAGTCATATTTTTTTTCTGATTTCCTAGCAACATTTGCTAGAAAAACTCCCACCATAACAAAATTATTTAGACAGTTTCTTGGAATTCACTGTTCATTCTAACAAAATTCTACCTAGGGTTAAAATACGGCACAAACCTCATTGGTTCTAGATGAGAACACATTTAAGTGTCTACGCCACAGGTGCTCTGCTCTGCCATGAAGGTGGGTCTTCAAGGGAAAAGCCGGAGAAAACAAAAATGAGGGGAAGATGGGGTGGAGAGGAAGGGGAGAGAGGAGGGGGCAGGAAGTGGGGAAAGATGACTGCTTGCAAAGATTTTCTCTGTGTTGGTTCTCGCTTCCTTCAGAGGGCCTTTTGCTGTCAGGAGGCTTGGCTCAGCCTTATGGCTTTTCTTTTCTGCGATCGTTTTTATTTTTTATCACAGGGGCTCACAATCTTGGCCACCACTCAAGCAGGACCTGGAGAAGATCCAAGGGTGGAGGTTCAGAGGACGGGCCCCTTTAGAAGTTATGACTGTGGGCCCAGCGCTCCCTTCCTGCCACCCTGGATACAGGAGGTGCCCAGGTTTTCACAGACCTAGAGGGCCCTGGAGTAGCGAGGGCCTGGGTGGTCAGCTTGTCATGGCTACTTGCATTCAGAGTTGGAGGGCTAAGCAAGACTCTCAAAGAGGAAAGCAGTGTTGACCTCAGGGCCCCCGGTGGAATGGCCAGGAGGCTGTTGGGTGTGGACACAGGGAGACAGCTGGGGGCAAATTCATGAACATTCTTCAGGATTTTCAACTGTCTTTTTTTTTTTTTTCTCCCCCTCCAGCAATGAATAGGGAGAACCCCAGACTGTGGTAAAAATAGCTCACGCTCTTCCTCAAACCTGTCTGGCTTGCATTTGTGGAAGGCTTGGGGGAAAGAGTCACATTTGAAAACAGAATTTATTTTGAGCCAGTGATGCTGACAGGAGCTCAGTTCTGGGGAAAGAAAGCAGCTTCCCAGCATAGAAACCAGCTTCATCTTTTTTTTTCTCTTTTAACTCCTCCCAAAGTTGTGTCTGACTCTTTGCCACCCTGTGGACTGTAGCCCACCAGGCTCCTCCGTCCATGAGTTCTCCGGGCAAGAATACTGGAATGGACTGCCATTACCTCCTCCAGGGGAACTTCCCGACCCCGGGATCGAACCCAGGTCTCCTGTATTGCAGATGGATTCTTTACCAACTGAGACACCAGGGGAGCCCCCAAAGTATTCCTTAATATTTTTGTTATAGTGAACAGCTAGATGTAAGGCAGAATAGTCATGTGTGTTTGTCTCTACAGGGAGCAGTTTTCCCGAGAAGTTTTGAAGAGGCAGAGGTTACGTGGATGCGGTGGCCCTGGACGGGGGCGGCGTAAGCCAGCCCCGTCCCAGCTCTGACCCCGCTGGTGGTACGGATGGACCAGGCACGAGGTGAACCCATCCATCTACCTGGGATTCCTCATTCCTAACTGGGACCTGGGCTGCCCACCAGCCAACCTCGAAGGGTCGTTATGGAGGTGAAATCAGCCCCATCCGGTGTCTGAAGTTGCTTTGTAAACTGGGAAGTGCCCAACACGTATAAGGCTTTGGTGTCAGGAGCTGAAGAAAGCGTCCCGCGGCTCCAAAAGCTGTCAGCGAGTCTAGAAACACTCCCTTGCGCGGGAATGCCACAGGGGTGAGCAGGGAGGAACAGCTGCTAGGCTCTTGTCGGGAGAAAACACCGAGTCATCAACACAAAACACAGAAATAGAACTCTCGGGGAGTCGTGCACCGCCTGTGCCCACAGCCCTGGCAGTTCGCCCGCCCCCCACACCTCCTGGGCCTCACAGAGACGGGCAGGGTACAGGGGAGGAACCAATTTTACAGAGAGGTAAACTGAGGCTGGGATGGGAAAAACCTCCCTTCTGGTCACATGGCCACTCATCTAGACCAGACCAAGCTCTATCTCCCTCATGATGCCCTGACACCAGCAGCCTGACCCATCAGCCTCCAGCCTGGAAAATCATTGCCTGAGCTCTGAAAGTGGGTTCTGCTCCACAGCAGTGAGGCAGCGCCCTGGAAAGAGAGATACACACAGCCCACAGCCTCCTGGCCCTGAGGACCCAGCCTCCTGTCTCACAAGGAGGTGGCCTGTTCCCCCCTCAACAAGGCTGATGAGCATCTTTCTGGTTGTTTGGAACCTGTGAATTGAAATTGAAAACAGCTTCAAATCCCCTTCACTCTTAGAGGGGCCAGGAAAACCCCACTGCCTGGAGCATGTGTAAATCAGAGTGCTGTGAATAGCTTAGGTACCCCGAATCCTTCCCTCTTTCTCAGCAAACCTCTTTGAGGAAGGCCTAGGTTAAGAGCAGTAATAAACCTCAGGTCAGCACATAGGTCACTTGGTGCTCACACACGTCCCCAGAGACACGCGGGGCCCTGCAGAGCCCGCGGCAGCCTGAATTCCTCGTCCTGCCCTCAGCTGGGTCACCACAGGACTGGCCTTCACCGGAGTCCCTTCTCTGCACGACCATGATGTGAATCACTCATTCAGACACACCTCCTGCCCTGAACACGTGCTCCTTCCAGACTACCCAACCACGGGTCACCTGGGGGCGGATGGACTCTGAAGTTTTGTTGGAACACAGACACACCCTTTACTTAACTGTTGACACTGGTTGCTTTTGTGCTCGAAGGAGAGAATTGAATAGTTGCAACAAAGATCGTGTGGCCTGTAAAACCTGAGATATTTACTGTCTGGCCCTGTATTGAAAAAGCTTGTCACTCTCACATTCTGTAATTATCTTACTGAAGTCTAAGGATTGCACTGTGAACTAGGTATTATTATCCCTGACTAGAGACGTAGGAGGATCTGAAGATCAGAAAGTTTTAGTAACTTGCCCAAAGACACACAGCTGTTAACTGGCAGAGTCAGGCACATCTGCTCCAAAGTCCAGGATTTTTCAAACACCCAATTCTGCCAGTTTATGGACATATCCAATCAATGCTCAGGGTGACAGAGGTGTAGTGAAAGGTTTCATCTTCCTGGACTGGGTGAACCAGATTTAGAATCACATTGTTGACTAAGGACAAATTTAGGCCTAGGTCACTGACAGCCTTCCCCTCATCACAAGGAGCCCCTTAAGACCTACCGGGCTGGGGCACTCAGCTTGTAAAATAAACCTGAAACCCAGAAGAGCCAGGCAGGCCTTGAGCAGACCCCCGGCCAGGCCAGCCAGGGTTACCATGACAACAGAGTCATTTCCATTACAAACCCTGCAACAGGCTTCCAGGAGGTGATTAATGTTTGACCTCTGGGGGTGGGAGCTCTGGAGAGGAGGGTGCCATGGCCATATCCCTTCTAGTCTGGTGCAAGGCATAGCTGGGGTACAGGTGCTAAAACATTCCATCGCTTGGCACTCTGAGTCCCGTTAGTCACCCCAAGAAGCAGGCGTCTTATGGAAGTATCTCCCTTCAGCCTTGAGCTGAGGCAGTGAACCTCAGAAACCCAAAGGCAGACGAAGGAAAGCAAGAGAAGCCAAGAAAAGGAGTTTAAGACTGTAAACTGATCAGTTCTTGCTGGATAAATGGCACCCGCTTGCTCATCACAGAAAAGTACAGAAAGAACTCAGCAAGACAAGAAGCAGATTAAGTACTAGGCTGGGAACCCTATCTCCTTGGAGCTCTGAGACTCAGGAGGAGAGGCTGAGCATGGGTGGACCACCAGCCAAGGCAGGGACCCCCGCTGTGAATTTCCAGGGCAGACAACTCAGGGAAGCTGGGATTTCCCCCTGCCCCCTCACCCACCACCCGTGGGTGGGACCAGCTGCCTGCCAGGCGGGGCCACCCGGGTGGACTTTAGCCCTGGACCTCGAGGCGTCTGTTGTGGGTCACTCTGGGATCACTCACTGACAGTTTTTCTCTCTGCTCTGACCGCCCCCGGCGTTGTTTTTGTTTGGCCATTCTGCCGCTGAGTCACTCCCCCTGCAGCCCGGCTGGGGGCGGTCAGGCTCTCGCTGTGTCCTTAAGAGAATCTCAGCATCTGGCCTGTATCAGTTTCATCCTTTTTGCAGAGATAGTGTGACTCTGGGGTTGAAATGGCAGGTTTCTGTGGGAGAGGAAAAAGCAGGCTGCTTTGAAGCAAACCTCAGGAACCAGGCAGGAAATTCACATCATTAATTCCAGGTTCTCCTTTTTCACTTTACTGGAGCCTGCCTCTCATCTGGGGAGGGGCTGCCTCTACAGGCCCTGGCATGGGGTGAGGGCAGGCGGCAATTCTATTCTCAGTGCTTGGCCTCCACCCACACTCCTTGTCCCGACTGGACTACAGCCCTCAGGCCACATGGGTCATTGCTGGATCCTCCTTGTCTCAGCCACAAACGATTCCATGTTCCTGAGCTTTTCTGAGCCACTTGCCAACAGCTGTGAGCAGCAGGCCATGCATTCTGCTTTGTGGGGACCCTCCCCATATGACTGGACATGCCACAGAAGGGTCTTCTGCTCCCACACCCGGCAACGCACCCCAGAACTCTGGAAATTGCTACATTCCCCTCACTGGGAAGAGACACGAGGACTCTAACCTTGGAATCCCCACACTGATCTGGAGGTTCTGCTGTTACCCACGCCCACCTCTGGACTAAGCCTGGAGGGTGCCCAGGGAGGGGAGCGGGTCCTTCCCGGGGCTCTCACCAGGAGCTCTCTCTCCTTCTCCAGCCCGGCAGAGTGCTGGGGTGCGGATGCACTGGCTCTGACCACAGATTGCTCCAAATCTCCTGATTTAGTCCTGGGTTCTCTGCCCTGCTCTGAGGGCTGGGCTTTTGAAACACAGAAAACTAATCTTGCCTTCAGAATTATCACTACTCCCTCCACGCCAAGTTTGCCACCTCCCACAAGGGGGAAGGGGGGAGGATAAAAGAAGTGCCTGGAAAAATATATGAGCCGATATCCCCCAATATTATCCTGCTTCATTTTGTGTGCAGGGGTCTCCTTGGACCTGAAAGCAGAATTTTAAACTCAGTGTGCGGAAGTCAAAGGTCACCCAAGATTTCATCGAGTTCGCACATGACTAATGCTCACCTGGTCCCCTCTGCATTTGTTCGGTCTGTGGCCATCCTGTGGACCACGCCTACTGCCTCCTTCTTATGACACATCAACTGAGACATAGGATTCAGCCCCATACAGGATTAATCAACACGAATGCAGTCCACTCACACTATCTCCTGTGTGTGTGTGTGTGTGTGTGTGTGTCTTCACTGAGAGTTGGCCAGAGATAAAGAAGGGTGTCACTGAGCTCTCGCGCCCTCAAATATACACCAGAACACACTGGGAGCCCTGGCCAAGCCCTCTGCCAGTCACCAGCCTCCAGTCCCCCGGGCACCATGACCGGGTCTCTCGCTGTAACTCCTCTCCGCCACCCTCCTCCTTCCTGCCTTTGAACTGTCCCCAGATCCCCCCAGCTCTTCTCACTCTCACGGGCAAGCCGCCCCTGTCTGCCCTGGGGTGGAAAGCACCCCCTTTCCACCTCCACACCCTGCCCTGTAGCAAGCCTGTGGGTACAGGGCTTGCTTTCTTTGGAAGGATGTCACTGCTGTGAAGCACCATCATTGCCTTTCTTTGCAGAATAAACAAACACAAAGGACCTATTTGGTGTGACTGTCTGAGCCAGGAAGAAGGAAGACTTCGGCTGCCTTCCCCAAGGGGAATTGCTAGGAACATCGCCTAAGGCAGCAAGCCCTCTCTTAGCCACTCTACGCGTGGGCCGTGCTCTTTGAGGCTTACCGAAGCAGGGCTTTAATCTCCGCCTGCCTTTCCCTGCCTTGCAGTTTGTGTCTCTTCTTCCTCTCTTGTCCTCCGGTGTCTCCAGGGAATAGAGATAATCTATATTCGTTTAAGAAGCAAAGGGTTAAGAAAGAAAAGAACATGTGGCAAAATGCGACGTGATAATTTCCGACTCACCCACAGAGCTTTATTTTATTGCCATTTATAATCTGGAAGGGACTGTCTTTATCCACCTCCGAGAATTAGGTGACGCAGGGGACACCGGAGCTCCAGGGAGCAGCCACTGGAGGCACCTGGACGGGCCACAGGCCTCCCTGCTTCTTGCTGTCCCCTGGCTGCTCCCCACTCACCTGGCCCCCATCCCGCCCAGGGCTCCTCTCTCACCCCTTCCCTGCCCTTCCCAGTATGAAGCCTTACCTGCTCGGCACCCTTCTTTCTCCCGGGCGCCCTGTTCTCAGCTGGGAAGCTGATAAACGGCACTCAGGCGATAATGGATGGTAATAAGTTCATGTGTTACCCTCTCCGGGTAGCAGCAACATTTGCATTTTGACAGGGTCTTTCTGGAGGAAAAAAAAAGCGTCCTTAACAACAACATGACTGGAAGTTGGGGCATCTCAGCACCTGCGTCTGGTGGGCCTAAGGGCATATATTTGTGACAAGAGCAGTTTTGATTCCTCCAAACACGCCACTGTTCCACTCAGAGAGCGAGAACAAGGGGGCTCCTTAGGGACTTCTGGGCAAAAGGCCCTGAGACGGAGGCCTGGGGCTCAGAGTGACTCCCATCTCGGAGAGAAGGAAGAGACGTCTCGCACACCCAGACACACAAATTCCCCAAGATAGAAGAGGGGGCGGGCAGAGGGAACCCCAGTAGAAGAGAACTGACATTTCTAGGCCGTGAGGGTGCCTGCCCCCTACACAGAGAGGCTGGCGAAGGCTCCACAGCAGAGGCTGCTTCCAGGGGTAACGTCTCATCAAACAGACTGTTTCCATGGGGCTGCCTGCCAGCCACCGGGGGTGGGGGTTGGTGAAATACTAGGGGAGGTGCAGAGGTCTGGGAACCCGAGCAACAGCTGGGCCCACCTCTGAGCTGGGACAGCCTCCTGACGCTCACAGGGGTTCCGCCTTGGAGCTGGCCACACTCCAGGGTCACCAACGCCAGCTATTCTCAGGGCCTTCAAGCCGGCCACACTGCCTTCCGCGCTCAGGATGGGTTGGCTGTAAACGGCATAGCGCATGGATGCTGTGTCTTAGCCTGGACCCTGCCAACCTCCTTGTGCCTTCTTGCAGGACTGGCTGTCTCAGCCCTGGATGGCATTCCCAGTTGCAGCGAGCTCTCTTCCCACCGCCCTCCCGCGGCCCCGCCTCGATACTTGAGATAACCCAGGCTCCCGGGGCTCAGACACCACCCTGCCCAACCCCAGGCCTCCCTACTCAAGCACATTCCTTTATAGGGAGATCAGAGAAGCAGCTGCCCATGGCAGAGTGGCCCCAGGTGCCAAGCACTTGGCTAGCACACATGGAGCACAGGCCTGATCGCATCGCAAAATAAATTCCACTTTCATAAAAGAACTCTGAGCGCTGCTGGCTGGCCACACTGTCAGGGGCACAGGGACCCCGATCACCACAGAGGAGGCAGGACCTGCCAGGCTGCTGCTGCAGGACAAACCATCCTGTGCCCACGGCCCCCGGGGCACTCAACCCCCCAGGCAGGAAGTTCAGCACCATGAGAGGTCACTAGGGTTCCCGGTATCCCCCACGCCACCCTCGGGAGCTCAGTACAAGTGGACCAACCTGCCTATCCTCTAGATTCTGAGGGAGCCTTGTGATGGGGAAACCTTACTGGGAGCTGAACCCCACTGAGAGAGCCCCAGCTCCATACTCTGCAGACACGAAAATTGCACACAGCTAGGCAGCAAGTTCCCAGCCTTGCCTCTGTCTCATCTTGACCCGAGACTTCTCATGGGCAATGTCTGTGCTCTCTATGGGATACCCTCCGTGCCCAGCAGGGGAGGGATCAGAATTGAATCAGACCGGGTGGTTCCAGAGGAGGGAGTGACACCAACAGGTGAAAATTACAGGTAAGTGATTGTGGCACCATCGAAAGAACTTTCAAACAGACAGCTCTCTCTAAAAATAATGGGCTATCTTGGGAGCTAATGAGATCACTGTCCCTAGAGGTGTTCAAGCAGAGGCTCAAAAGCCACCTACAAAAAATAGAACACTCAGCAATCAAGCACAAGCAGATGGTCGGTGAGCTGACTCCTAATGGTTGTTTAAAGACATAGAGCAGGTAAAAGGCTTCTGATTGGAGGGAAGACTATTGATTCACTATCGTTACCCCACTTAGAATCACCACACTGGGTTGGGAGGGACGGAAAGGTAAATTAACATTTATTGAAAATCCATAATGGAGTGGACACATTATCTTTAATCTTCACCAGTTTGTGAGGTAGGGTTTACTATTCCTGCTTTACAGTGAGGAAAAGAGATTTCAGAGATGCTAAGAACCTTGTTCAAAGTCACACTACATAAACAGACAGCCTGGCGGATGGGAGTCTAGTCCATGGCAGGCGTAAGTCTTAGGCTGCACTATGATGCCCCCAGCCCCTCCCCATTTCTGGAGACGATAATACTGCCTCCGCTCCACACCACCCTACTGGAGTCCCGGACTCCTCTCTGTTTTCATGGAGCGTGGGCTTGTGCCCTGAATTGTCAGACCAGCCAGAATCTTCCGCTAATGCAGACTCCTCCGGCAGGATTTGTGTGTGGCTGGGCCAGGCCCCCACCAGACAGGGCAGATGCTGGCACCGCCATTAAGGAAGCGGCCTAATCCAGGCGTGGCAAGCGGGGCCCGTGAGGGGTTGTCTAGGAGGCTGTGTTCTTTTCACTATTGCTGCTGCAGTGAGAGGTGTGATGCTGGGTGTCAGGGAAGCTGCCACTTTGGCAGTTTACAGGCAAATTGCAGTATTGTTTACAGCAGCCCGAGCATCCCTGGGGGCATCTGAGCCCCAGTCATGCAGCAGCTTCCCCAGCAGAAATCACCAGGGTGAGCAGTGACGTAGGGCTGCGTTTGGTGCTGGAAATGGAAGGACCAGCACAGACTCGGGGAGGCACGGGGGGAGCGAAGGGCCAGCAGGTCACGCTCCAGGCAAGTTACCTTGCTGGCTAAGGTCACGGCTGATGGGAGCATGGCTTTGTGCATTCTCCTGCGCTCCAGTCGGGAGGAATTTAAATGCTGCCTTTCATTGACCCCGCTCTCTCTCCACGCACTTGAACGTCGTGGAGAAACTGAGGCCAGCTAGAGCTGAAAAAGATTCGAGAGTCTTGCGGCAGCTAGTTCTTGTGGATCTTTTTGCTCCCTGCTTCACATAAAGGAAACCCGAGGTGGCAAAGAGAGAGGCTTAGCATTCCCAGAAGGCCCAGAGAAGCAGCCAGACTTGGCAGGTGAGGACAGCAGAGCTCAGGAGAGCCTGCAGGCCCCCAGCCAGGAGACCTGACTTCTCCGGCCCTGCTTCTGTTGGCTTTGACACCTGAGCCTGTGAGCCCTTCCCCTTGTGGAAACTCCCCAGAGGAGACTGTGGCTCCTCCCTCGCCTCCCAGCTCCTGCTTAGCCCCTGCCTGCAGGCTTCCTGCCCAGGGTCATCTCTCAGGGGGCCTGTGTACCTCTCAGGTTCCCCCACCCCCCACCCCAGGCCCCCACGCTCCCTCCCACTCCAGCACACTCACCCTGTCTGTGGTTACTCTTCATGGGAGGTGAAGCCAGAAGTCCTAAAGGAGTCCACGCTTTTGGTATTTGCTGCTGATAAAAGGGTGAAAATCCAGCTAGTGGAAGTCTGCAGGATCATGCCTGACAGCGTCCCAGAGCAGTGACCCGGCAGGGAACGGGTTAGCTCGCTGAGGAAAGGTGCTGACAGCAAGTAGCATTTCATCTGCTCAACAGCTGTTCCTTCTGCTCCCTTGAAGTGTCCTGAAATGGGACATGGACCTGATGCCCTGGCCGAGGCCAGGGACTATTTCCAAGTGAAATTCTACCCTGTGGACAGGAAATGTGTTCATTCATTTGCTAAACTTGTCAGCCTGTAACTGAGCTTCCTAACATGCATTTCCACGCAGCAGGGACAAGGCAGGGGGGTGAGCAAGCCGGTTAGAAGTAGGGACACGAATTCATAATCAGGATTTACCAGATCCTCTTAGAGGGAGTCAGCATTTACGTGGCAATGAGATTATTTACAGAGCTATGAGCAACAGCAATAGCTGGTGAAAACAGAGACTCGGGAAGTCAGAGAAGGGAGCGGGGGGCGGGGGACGACCCCCAGAGAACTTGTCATTCCTGGAGCCTGTGGACAAATGGTTTTTGGAGCACGGCAGACATCAGAAACGAATTCATAGATCCTTCAGGGACTATTAGTATCTTACATTGGGTCTGAATCTTAAAGCTTGGATTGAAGAGAGTATTTCCTAGATTAAAAAGAACAAGGTTTGGTTTTCTGTTTGTAGCTAAGGATTTTTTTTTTCCTTCCTTCCCCCATGTAAAGGTCAAATGATGCTCCAGAAATTTCAAGCCCCTCAAAAAGTGAGAAAGAAAGCAGGCTCTACAAGGAGCCCTGGTCTATCAGAATAGTGGAAGCAGCCATCAGAGGGTCGCTCTGGTAATGCAGAGATGTGAGCCCCAAAGCTGAGTGGCTCCCCCAAGCCAGAGTGGGGGCCTCCCTGGGCCGGCAACTGGACACCCTCCCCTGGCCCAGACACCTCACTGGCCAGGCCATGGGATCGCATCTCTTTGCAGGGCAAACCTTTCTTGGGCTCCAAGCGCGGAGCAGGGTGGGAAGAGAGAGCCCTGTGCTGTGTGTGGGCTCCGCGCTTCTGTCTGAAAGCCTCAAACTGAAAGCATCAATAATTCAGACATGCAGATGCTGTAGAGTATTTCCCCTTTTGTCACATTTCTGGCCAATTGATTTCCCCTGGCCACAAACTTGCTGCTTTTAGAGCATCATTAATAACAAATTGACTCTGGTAAAATCTGCCCTGGGAGGGGGCACTGGCTGCAAGAGTTTGTGACCTTGTTTCCCCTGAGCAAAGGGGTTCGGACCCATCCCAGCAGCAGAGCCAGAGCATGTGGGCTGGGAGAGCCCCCCTCCCTGGTCCCACAGTCCCCCACTAACCCCCGTCACCCCACGCTCCACCTTGCCCACTCCCACCCTTGCCTTGGGAGCAGAGAGACTGGAGAGTGGCGGGACGAGTGGCCCCTCCAGGCCTCCTGTGTAGTGCCAGAGCCTCCGACGAGGGTACTGGGTGAGGGCGAGGAGCCTTCAGAACAAGAACACAGGGTCGGAACCCCTCTCTAGGATCCCCACCAGCCTCCACAAGGTCCTGTCTCTGTCGGCTTCCATGTCTGAGCCCCAAGTTACACGGATGAGCACCAATCAGGGGTCTGAAATGAGCCAAAGACCTGAAAGCTCACTGGGGTGCCAGGGGTGCGGCTGCTTTCCACCCCCACAGGGGGCCTCCCCATCGGGCTCAGGGTGAGGAAAGGGTGCTGGCCTCCCTCCCCTGAGCCCCTGGGAAAGCACCTCCTGGCCCTGCAGGCACCCAGGGTCTGGGGGCGTCTCTGCCCTCCCCCTTCTCCAGAGATTCCCTGCCGGGCATTGCCTGTGAGGTTTCAGCCCCTGGTGGGCGCTCACAAAAGTCGGTTGCCTGAAAGATAAAAGGATCTGACAACTCACAGTGAGTGAAGAGTTGCCTCAGACTCTGGGATTAGTTATGCGTGGGGGCTTCAGACAACTTGGGAGAATGGTTTAAAGGCGGGGTAGGGGGATGGGGGGGTGCCTGGGGGTGGTCCCCAAGACCTGACAAGATGGCTAGAGCCCATTCATCTCTGCAAGGTGGGTCCTCTTTAACCCCCCCCAAACAACCTCCCTCCTCCCCTCCGCTCCCCAGCCACACACACACATCACTGTTGAGTAGGCCACCCTCTGGAAAGGTGTCCACAGCCATCAGTAGAGAATCCTGCCCTGAGCAGCACCTGCCGTCAGAGAAGAGGGAGCAGGCCCCCTCCCCTAGCCCTGGGCAGGGTCATCTCCAAGCTGTGTGCACCAGGAAGCCCCCGCCTCATCCTTCACCACTCACAGCCACAGCACCTCCCTCATCCCACCCCAACCACCGCGAGCCAGACCACTCTCGAGCATCCATGTTACATGGAGATGGTGATCAAAACAGAGCTGAGCGGTCTCACATTCCTGCTTCTTTCACCAGCCTGGTGAGCGCGGACTCCAGCACAGATGAGGGTCCTCTGGGAGGGCTCCGCTCTGCCGGTCACAGGGCAGAAGCCTCTCTGCGCCCACCTGGCCCCGCGGTTTATATCCCTGGAAATCTCCTGGTTGGCCTGATATTGATTTAGCTCTTTGAAAAGGAGTCAGCAAGAAATACACACACCACAGCCCTGTAACAGAATCTGCTCTTTGCAGCTGTAGCTAATACTCCTCACAGCTGGGTCCTGTTCGGAACAGGGCTCCTTGGTGGGGCCCCAGGGCGCAAGCTGCCTGCCGTAGCCAGTCTTCACCTTACAAGACCATGGGGCCCGGCTCCACTGGGCAGCTTGTCACAGTGTTTTATGGGCAGGATAAATATTTGTGTTTTATTCGCACACACAGCTTGGAACCCAAGCCCACTTTACGGCCAGGCCTGGGGAGATTGGAGGGCTGTGCCAGTGCCAGCTACAGGGAGATGTACTTTCCTGACGGCTTTACAAGAAAACACTTTGGGCTGGAGGATTAAGAGTGTTCGTGGGCTTGGATGGCCAGAGCCCAAAGCCATAGATTTCTCCAGCCCAGCTTCCCTTCCCAAATGTGTTGACCTCATGCACCTAAGAGAAAGAATGTCAAAGTGTTAGTCGCTTAGTCGTGTCTGACTCTTTGCCACCCCATGGACTGTAGCCTGCCAGGTTCCTCTGACCTTGGGGATTCTCCAGGCAAGAATACTGGAATGGGTTGCCTTGCTCTCCTCCAGTGGATCTTCTCAACCCAGGGATGAAACTTGGGTCTCCCTCATTGCAAGCAGATTCTTTACAGTCTAAGTCACCCAGGAAGCCCCCCAGGCACCTAAGGGTACACAGTTATGTTGGAACATCCCACCCCTCCCCTCTTCCCATGAGTAGTCTATTTCTAGAATATATGTTAGAGCTCAGAGGGCCTGCTAGGTCATCTAGCCCAAGTGAAACATCTGAATCTGGAGAGGCTGACTATTTTGCCTAAGATCAGCTAGCCAGTAGTGATTCTGTTTTCATGAGTTTCTTAAGAAAGTCTTCTTTTTCTAAACTTTAGAGGTTTTCCTAAACTTTGCTTTAAAATTTTTTAAAAACTATTTTAGTTTTTATTTTTAGCATTTTTAGAAGGGATTAGACCCTTAGAAATGTCCGATATTGAGTAGAAGGGTAAAGCTAGTGAAGTATTTCATCCACCTACCATAGCCCCTGTTCTGTTGACTACATTTCTATTTTCATATTCTCCCACTCTTTCCCCTAGGAAGAAGCTGACTTTTATTAAGCACCTGACATATGCCAAGTTGTTTGCAGTTTACACAAGGCAAATTACATATGAGGCAAGGGTTGTTATTTCCATTGCAAGAGTAACCATAGCATTGGGTCAAAAGGACCCATGTTGTTGTTCAGTTGCTAAGCCATGTCCAACTCTGTGACCCCCTGGATTGCAGCACTCCAGGCTTCTCTGTCCTTAACTATCTCCCAGAGTTTGCTCCAACTCATGTCCACTGAGTCAGTGATGCCACCCAAACATCTCATCCTCTGCCAACCCCTTCTCCTGTCCTCAGTCTTGCCCAGTATAAGGGTCTTTTCCAGTGAGTCAGCTCTTCCCATCAAGTAGCCCAAGTATTGGAGCTTCAGCTTCAGCATCGGTCCTTCCAATAAATATTCAGGACTGATTTCCTTTAGGATTGACTGGTTTGATCTCCTTGCTGTCCAAGGAACTCTCCAGAGTCTTCACCGGCACCACAATTCAAAAGCATCAGTTCTTTGGCATGCAGCCTTCTTTATGGTCCAACTTTCACAAACATGCATGACAATTATAAAAACCATAGCTTTGATTATACAGACCTATGCTGGCAAAGTGATGTCTCTGCTTTTCAATATGCTGTCTAGGTTGGTCATAGTTTTTCTTCCAAGAAGCAAGCATCTTTTAATTTTGTGGCTACAGTCACCATCCACAGTGATTTTAGAACCCAAGAAAATAAAATCTGTCACTGTTTCAATTTTTTCCCCCATCTATTTGCCATGAAGTTATATTCAAAAGACAAACTTTGTTTATTTGGCACTATCCCTTTAAACTTGTTCAATAGTTAGTTCTTTCCTTTGTCACTGGATAACATTTCTGACTTTTTTGTTTATTCTTAGAGACTATAAGTCACTTTAAGTCACCAACACAGTATCTAAATTCAATAATTTAAGGTGTCCAGTTCAATGTAATAGCACATCAATCTTTATACAAAGATACAGTGATTAGGACATTAAGTTTCTGCCATGATAACAAATGACCCTAAAAACTCAGTGATCCATGCATACATTTTACTTCTGATTCATCAGAGTGCAGTGGAGGTGGGAAGACCCTCCCAGACAGCTGTCTTCCACGTGGTGACTCTGGGATCTAGGCCACTTTGATCTTGTAGTTTCATGTCTTTTGGGGAGAGATCCCAGAAAATCCCACAGGGATTTTCTGTGTCTCCATCTGGATATGACACATCATTTTTATTCGTGTGTCTTCCCCACAACCCATCATACTGTCCTATCTAACTTCAGGGGGGCTGAGAAGTGGGCCTCAGAAGGAAGGAAAGCGAAGAGAAACTGGCAACATACGACATTGTCTCTGTCATTAAAAATAATCCTTCTCTCTCCTGCCTCAACTTCAGCCGGCTCCTGCCAAAGGACAAGAGAGGGGGAAGTGCTGTCAGCATCCTTTATCTTCTCATTCACCCCTCTCTGCTCAGCACCCACCTCTGACCCCTCTGGGTGTGGAGTGATGGGGAGGGAGGACAGGTGAGAAGAGCAGGAAAGTTTTCTCTTGACAGGAAGGACCTGTAGTGAAACATCTTCAAGGACCCTGGGGCTGGAGGGTGTCTAAAGCTGGCTTCCCTCTTGTGAGTGTCCTCTTGGCTTGTCCGACACCCCACTGGCAGCCGCTTCTGGCATCCCCATGATTCAGACTCTGCATCATGTTCCCACTGGCCACCCACCCCCAGGCTCACTCCACGAAGAATCTCCCCATGGGATTTCCATTACAACCCCCTCAGGCATTTGCAGTGGGTTCAGGCCAGATCTCTCTCCCATCAGTGCCTATACGGTCCACAGAAAACACCCTTGTCTCTTTTGCTCTCATAAACCCCAACATACAGTCCAGCCCCAATGCAGCAGCAACTTCATTAGCTTCACAAAGAATACAGTGGCCTGTCAGGCCTTCTTTCCTTTGAAGTTTTATGGGCAGGAGCCAGACGCCAGTGTCCTGGGTCCCCTAACTATGGGAAAATAACAAAACAAGGAGTGCTTTCCTGTGACTGGAGGTGCAGGAAACATACCTCCACTCTTCCCTCTTGAGGCGAGGGGAAGCTCCAAGCATGGCCTCCCTCAGGCATCCTCTTCTAAAATCCTCTCTTGATTTCTAACAGTCGGACAATATGTGATTTCCTCATTGTGGGTGAGGGATTTTGAGAGTTGTGATAATGGATTTCCAGATATTCTTTTGTAAATTCTGCATGTAGCCTAGTGTGCTTCGATCAATTTAACACTCTGTAATAAAAGTGACGGATGCTCAATCAATTCAAGTTGTTTGAAGCAAAATGGAGGATTTAATGTAAGAACATTGGGATGTCTTCTGGAACCCAAGAGCAGGTTCCTAAAACCCAGCTGGGGTTTAGGAATGACTCTAACCAGGGGTTCACATTTCCTCAGGACTCCCTCTGCATCTTGAATCACTCTTCTTTACTGGTCTCTGCTTCATGCTGTCCTCTGTCTCTGCAAGTTGACTTCCTTCACTTCTCCCGTCTGGTTATAGGAAACATGGCTACTGGCAGCTCCCAAGATACACCTCTCATAGTCTAGCCTCAAAAAGAGAGAATTTCCACTCCTTCAGGCCAAAGAACAAAAAACCAGGGGAAAGAGACATATTTCACTAGTCAAAGAGCTCACCTCAACCAATCAGCTCTGCTTGGGTGCGGGAACTCATTGTCACATGGCAGCTCCTCATGCAACCTGGATGCTGCCTGAGATTTTAAAAAAATCTGAAGAAGGTGGCACGTGCTAGGAGCCCCTTGGGCACATTTCCAGCTGTTCAGTCTTTTGTGAACTTGTGCTATTGTGCCCGGTGGTTCAGATTCTAGATCTAGTAGGATTGGAAGGTAATGATGGGGTTCTGGTTTATGCACAAGTCCACAGGAATAGCCAACACAGTCAACAAAAGAGTCCAAAATGCAGTACTTTGATGCAATCTCAAAAACAACAGAATGATCTCTGTTCATTTCCAAAGCAAACCATTCAGTATCACGGTAATCCAAGTCTATGCCCCGACCAGGAATGCTGAAGAAGCTGAAGTTGAATGGTTCTATAAAGACCTACAAGACCTTCTAAAACTAACACCCAAAAGAGATGTATTTTTCATTATAGGGGACTGGAATGCAAAAGTAGGAAGTTAAAAAATACCTGGAGTAACAGGAAAATTTGGCCTTAGAGTACAGAATGAAGCAGGTCAAAGTCTAATAGAGTTTTGCCAAGAGAACACACTGATCATAGCAAACGCCCTCTTCCAACAACAAAAGAAAAGACTCTACACATGGACATCACCAGATGGTCAACACTGAAATCAGATTGATTATATTCTTTGCAGCTAAAGATGGAGAAGTTCTATACAGTCAGCACAAACAAGACCAGGAGCTGACTGTGGCTCAGATCATGAACTCCTTATTGCCAAATTCAGACTTAAATTGAAGAAACTAGGGAAAACCACTAGACCATTCAGGTATGACCTAAATCAAATCCCTTACCATTATACCATGGAAGTGACAAATAGATTCAATGGGTTAGATCTGATAGACAGAGTGCCTGACGACTTATGGATGGAGGTTCATGACATTGTACAGGAGGCAAGGATCAAGACAGTCCCCAAGAAAAAGAAATGCAAAAAGGCAAAATGGTTGTCTGAGGAGGCCTTTCAAAAGCTATGAATAGAAGAGAAGCAAAAGGCAAAGAAGAAAAGGAAAGACATCCCCATTTGAATGCAGGGTTCCAAAGAATAACAAGGAGAGATAAGAAAGCCTTCCTCAGTGATCAATGCAAAGAAACACAGGAAAGCAATAGAATGGGAAAGTCTAGAGATCTCTTCAGGAAAATTAGAGATACCAAGGGAACATTTCATGCAAAGATGGGCATGGTAAAGGAAGGAAACAGTATGGACCTAACAGAAGCAGAAGATATTAAGAAGAGATGGCAAGAATACACAGAAGAACTAGGCAAAAAAGATCTTCATGACCCAGATAACCACAATGGTGTGATCACCAACCTAGAGCCAGACATTCTGGAATGCAAAGTCAAGTGGGCCTTAGGAAGCATCACTACAAGCAAGGCTAGCTCAATTCCAGTTGAGCTATTTCAAATCCTCAAAGATGACGCTGTGAAAGTGCTGTACTCAATATGCCAGGAAATTTGGAAAACTCAGCAGTGGCCACAGGACTGGAAAAGGTCAGTTTTCATTCCAATCCCAAAGAAAGGTAATGCCAAAGAATGCTCAAACTACCGCACAATTGCAGTCATCTCACACGCTAGCAAAGTAATGCTCAAAATTCTCCAAGCCAGGCTTCAGCACACCTGAACCATGAACTTCCAGATGTCCAAGCTGCATTTAGAAAAGGCACAGGAATCAGAGATCAAATTGCCAATATCTGTTGGATCATCAAAAAAACAAGAGAGTTCCTGAAAAACATCTACTTCTGCTTTATTGACTATGCCAAAGCCTTTGACTGTGTGGACCACAACAAACTCTGGAAAATTCTTAAACAGATAGGAATACAGACTACCTGACCTGCCTCTTGAGAAATCTGTATGCAGGTCAGGAAGCAACAGTTAGAACTGGACATGGAACAACAGACTGGTTCCAAATTGGGAAAGGAGTACGTCAAGGCTGTATATTGTCACCCTGCTTATTTAAGTTAATATACAGAGTACATCATGAGAAATGCTGGGCTGGAAGAAGCACAAGCTGGAATCAAGATTGCTGGGAGAAATATCAATAACCTCAGATATGCAGATGACACCACCCTTATGACAGAAAGTGAAGAAGAACTAAAGAGCCTCTTGATGAAAGTCAATGAGGAGAGTGAAAAAGTTGGCTTAAAACTCAACGTTCAGAAAACTAAGATCATGGCATCTGGTCCCATCACTTCATGGCAAATAAATAGATGGGGAAACAGTGTAAACAGTGACAGACCTTATTCTTTGGGGCTCCAAAATCACTGCAGATGGTGACTGCAGCTAGGAAATCAAAAGACGCTTGCTGCTTGGAAGAAATTTATGACAAACCTAGAGAGCATATTAAAAAACAGAGACATTACTTGGCCGAAAAAGGTCCATCTAGTCAAAGCTATGGTTTTTCCAGTGGTCATGTATGGATGTGAGAGTTGGATTGTAAAGAAAGCTGAGCGCCAAAGAATTGATGCTTTTGAGCTGTGGTGTTGGAGAAGACTCTTAAGAGTCCCTTGGACTGCAAGGAGATCCAACCAGTCTATCCTAAAGGAAATCAGTCTTTGGAAGGACTTCCAAATATTCATTGGAAGGACTAATGCTGAAGCTGAAACTCCAATCCTTTGGTTACCTGATGGGAAGAACTGAGTTATTGGAAAAGACCCTGATGATGGGAAAGATTGAAGGCGGGAGGAGAAGGGGATGACAGAGGATAAGACGGTTGGATGGCATCACCACCTCAATGGACACAAGTTTGAGTAAACTCTGGGAGTTGGCAATGGACAGGGAGATCTGGTGTGCTTCAGTCCATGGGATCACAGAGTCAGACATGAGTGAAGCGACTTAGCAGCAGCAGCAGCAGCGCGATGCTTTGCACATAGAAGATCCTCAGCTATGTTTGTTGACTGTCTCAGAGACACTGGGACATATTCTTAGGCCCCAGATCCGTAATGTGTGTGCATCACCTCCATGTCCTGGGCTACCTCGCCTTCCACTACCGTCTGCCCAGCTGACCTATAGCTGACCTGTATGCACTGTAGTCACTCAGGTACTGGGATTTGTGCAAGGGGGTATCTCCAGAGCTATTTGCTCAAGGGATTTCACTCTTTCATTTTGTTGTCAAAAGAGTTAGAGCTCAGAGAGGACTTCCCCAAAGCCAGGGGTTGGGGAGAACCAGAGAAGGATGATGATCTGAAGTCACCCTGAGTTTAGGCTTGCTCATCCTGGGCAATTACAGAGAAGAGGCAAAGTGGGGATGAGCATTAGATATTCTCTAGAAACATGGAGCCGAGAAAAGTCTAGGGAGAAGGTCAGAGGGAGCCGTCTGATGAGGCAGAAACATTCTGAATCAGGCTTTAGAAGGAAGCCAAAACTGGGAAAGTATATCATTATTTAAAAATCCCATTAAGACTCTGTGCGGGGGAGCTGTAGGCGGGGGTACTTGCTAATTTCAGGAAGTGACTGAGTAGTTGTAAGTACCCAAAATTAATTGATGGTTTTAAGGAAGAAATAGAGTGTAGGTTACACTGCGTCATAAACCCATCGCCGGAGAAGAGGAAGACTATTAATTCTCATGATTCCTCATACCACAAGACAGAAAAGTAATAGTTCAAGTTGTGTATGATGAAATCTAATGCTGTGGCATAACTTCTTCTCATCGATTGGTTCCCAGCCTCTCTCTCGGGTGATTTATAGGAATAATGGGGAGGGAGTGCTCACTGCAGGATGGCCAGGGCTGGGGAGGTTTCTGTGTGATATTGGTTTCCAGAGTTAATAGATTTTCAATTATGGCCCATGAAATCCTGTTATGCTTCTAGAGGCAGAAAACCTGAAATGCAGCCACACCTGGCTCACCAGACGCCACCTATCACTCCACCCTAGGCACCTGAGAAGATGGGAGAAGGTCCTGCTCAGCTCAGTATCCCAGGGACACACCTACTTGAAGAGGATCTCAGTCTCATCGTTCATCCGAGGAAACTGAATGGCCCCAAACTATTCATTCCCACACCTCTGAAGCTGAAAATCTGGAAAAGATATGGCTCATAGAACCAGGATCAGACCTCTTCTACCCAGTGTAACATGTAGCCTGGGAGAGATTTCATTTAAAAAGCTGAGTCTAGAATAGCAAGCAGGTGATCTTAACAGGAGTCACGGCCAAGAATCTAATCAGGAAGGAGATAGTCAAAGAGGGCTCTGGGCTGGGCACCAGGGGGACAGGGAGGCATCAGCATTTAACCAGAATTCCCTGGGAAGGAAGCACAGCCACTTCTTTATCTTTGTATGCTTAGCATCTACACAAACGGGCACAAATGAGCACTCTGATAGTTATTGAATAAATGAATGAAACAAGTCTGTAGAGTCTGCTACAGGAATAGCTGGGAAACCTTTGTCGCTCACCGAATATTCACACATTTTCCACCTTCCCAGCCCCCTTGCAGGTGACTGGGGCCATTGACTAGAGTAGGCCAGGAGACTGGGAGTAGAAGTGACATAGGATATTTAAGCCTCAGTGTGCTGATCTCCACGGAGAAGGCGATGGCACCCCACTCCAGTACTCTTGCCTGGAAAATCCCATGGACAGAGGAGCCTGGTAGGCTGCAGTCCATGGGGTCTCGAAGAGTTGGACATGGCTGAGTGACTTCCCTTTCACTTTTCACTTTTATGCATTGGAAAAGGAAATGGCAACCCACTCCAGTGTTCTTGCCTGGAGAATCCCAGGGACGGGGGAGCCTGGTGGGCTGCCGTCTATGGGGTCGCACAGAGTCGGACACGACTGAAGCGACTTAGCAGCAGCAGCAGCAGCACCGATCTCCAGAGATCTCTTCCTTTGTAATCATGACTGTGGAGGTCACTTGTTTCAGATGATACATTTCAAGATGCAGGGCGTTCTGTCACCCTGGGTCCTTCGATGTCCACATGAAGCAGAGATCTGTCCTCCCCTTGTTGTTGAGTGATCAGTGTTGGATGAGCAATGTGAGTAAGAAATATACCTGTGTTGTGTTTAGTCACTTTTTTTTCCCTTAGCCAATTCTGAAAAAATATAGCAGATTTACCAATTGCCTTAGCTCAGGCTGCTGTGACAAAATACTATAGACTTGGTGGATTAAACAGCAGACATTTAATTCCCATAGTGCTGGAGGCTCAGAAGCCCAAGATTGAGGCACTGGCAGATTTGGTGTCTGGTGAGAACCCTCTTCCTGGGTTGCAGACAGTTGCCTGCCCTTTGTATGCTCACATGCTCACCTTTCCTTGGTGCATGCACTTGGAGAAAGAACTCTGGTCCCTCTGCTTATGAGGACACTAATATCAATATGGGGGCTCCACCTTACGTATATGTAATTACCCCTCAAAGGATCACCTCCTGATACCATTGCACTGGTGGATGGGGCTTTGGCATATGAATTTGGGGCAGGATAAACATATTCATCCCATAACACCAGTTCAATCCAGTGGCTTCCTTCCAACCATCTTTTTGCACCCTCTTGCAAAAAGGCCTCTTTCTTTGAAAGTTAGGTCATCTGGTTCACTGTCCTTAACTCTCTTATTCATCTTTGTCACCCTTGTCCTCCGTCTTCCTTTCACTCCCCTCATTCGTTACAGATTCTATTAGCTGGCTCAGAAATATCTCTTGCTCTCAGCTCCTGTCACCACGCTGTTTCACAGCTATACCAACTATCCACCCAAAATATCTCTAAAACTCCTTGACATCATCACCTCCAACAACACTCACTAGCTCCATTCCATATTAGCTTCAACCAACCCTCCTATGGCTACACTCTAGATCTTCTCATCATATAACTTCCACCTTTGGAAATGCAAATGCCAGTAGACAAATTTTTACCCCCTCCCTCACTCTACCACTCTGCTCTTAGACCTCATTGAGACCTTCAGTCCTTCAAGTCCAACCTATGTATCTGCCTCCCCTACTAGACCCTAAGCTCCCTGAAGCCAAGGCTCTGTCATACTCTCATCACTTATAGCAGTGCATGGTCCAGGGAGTCATGAAAAATAAATGAATGAAGTGGCTGCCACTCTACACCTGGTGGGTCCTCCTCACAGCCTCTTAAAGGTGTTGTTTGGTAAATGACATCGTAGATGCCCCTCAAGAGTATTTGGACAGAAACCACAAGGTTAGAATTCTAATTCTGGATCCATTGCCAGCGATCTTCACGGTCTTGGACGTCCCTTGCCTTCTCCCTGAATCTCAGCTTCCTTTTGTCTTTTTCTGCTAAATTATTATTAAGAATCAAATGAAATCATGAACATGAGAGTGACTTGAAAATGTGAAGAACTCTATAGAAATGTAAGAAATATTATCGTAATATCAATGAGGTTTCTATTTCTCAGTGGGTACTAGGCAGAATCACATTCTTCTTTAGGGAAGAAAAGCCGTGCAAATGTTGGGGGAACCAAGTGCCCAGAAAGCCAAAGATGAACCATCAGGTTTTCAGATCAGCACAACCTGTTTCTTCCAGCTTCTGTCATTCCTTCATTTACCAAACATTCATCAATTTCCCATTATTTTCAGTTAGTACAATGCAGGCCTGCCTTTGGGGAGCTCTGTCTTTTGCGGGGAAGAGATAAGTAAGGAAATGCTGGATCCTGGGAGTGGTGGAACCTCTAGTTATCTGTGGGGAGAGGGGGACACAGAGAGTTTCACAGAGGAGGGGGTCCATACTCTCCCCACGGCACAGCACCAGTTCTTCTGGGGACACGGCCATTAGGCCAGGATCTGGGGGTACAGGTGCCTGGGAAAGAACTGAAAACAGCTGGACCTTGAACCCTGTTCCTTAACTCCTTTCCCAGGCCACGTCCCTTGCCCTGGCGCTACCTGGATGCAGCCCCAGATGTCCCAGGTGCATGTAGCTATTCCTCCCCCCGGTCCTGTGGGGTACAGGCCACCGTGTGCCTCTCTGAATTATACCCAGACCCTCTGAGACCAAATTCTGCTTTCTTCTCCCCCTGCCACACTGCGTACAGTACTTGAAAAAGACATAGTGTCAGAACCCAAGAAGGAGGACGGGGCTCTCCCATAGCATCCGTGATTGGTTTTGGAGCCCTAGGGCAGGGTTACTATCCAGGTGATGAGGCTGCCTCCAACCAGAATCCACTCTGCACCGGTGGTTCCCTGCAGAGCAGATCAAACAGATCTATACCTCATTATGCCAGATCCCCCGGCCCCGTGCGGTAGAAATTAAATGCTGTCTGCACAAGAGCTGCACACAGGCCCTGCATTCCCAGCTGGCCAGGCAGGACCAGGGATGACAGGGAGAGTGGAAATTACTCCCAGCAATGACAACCTGACCAAGCAAGTGTGCCCCGAAAATCTGCTGCATAAGGGCTGGACCGCTGCACTTCCAAGTTAAGGGGCGTGGGTCTTCCTCTCTGGACCTTTAAGCAAGCATGGCTCTGTCTCATACAACATATATATATATATATATATATATATATATATATATATATATATATATTGGGGGCACCTTCACCCCACTACCTCCTGGGGTCCTCAGACTCAGCCATTTAACTGCACAGGGTTGCAGAGCATAGTTTGAACAAACAGCTGGGGCATTTTTAATAACCTGTGGACAGAAGAATTATGGCCTCAAAGTTAATGTCTTTTTTCTTCACTCCTATCCTAGCCCTTTAGACTTTCTCCCCAAATGTGTGTGGGAGTTGGCAGAGGGTAGCCGGGGGCAGGAGGTGGTGGGGGGAATAATCAGATGTAACTTTTGATATAAAAGTCAGCATTTTTAATGACACTCCACTCCTTTCTCTACCTTTTCTACTTGTAACTATGGAAACTCATAATATATAACACAAGGGGGATGATTTTAGAAATAAAATATGTTTTCACGAATCCTGTACTCTGCTTCCTCTTCTGCCTGCCCCTCCTTACTGGTTACTGACGTACATTCGGCTTCCACGGCTCATCAGAGAAGCGGTCATGCCATCAAAACCCACAGCGAACCCGCCTTGGAGTTTATCTCGGAGCCTTCTCAGTGCTGGTGACCCTGTCTGTATGGCCTGTATGATGGAAAAACTCAGCCTTTTCCTTCCTATGCAGGGAGAAACCCAATTTTTCCTTCTGTTTTTCTTCCCTGGGAGTCTCCTTCATGGCTCACACAGAACACTTTTGACACTTTTGGTCACCACCTATGTGGAGAGTCTTCCCTGTAAGAAGCAATTCCCTGTCTGCTCTCCACTGTGCCACCAGCTGGATGCCCTATTCAACTTAATTCTGGCACTGCCTACCAGGAGGCACATCAGACTCCATGGGTTGAGGGTTCTCTCCTACAAGATGCCCCTCCCATTTCGGATGCCAATCACAGGCCCTGATTCCCACCCGTGCATCCGACTGACTGGCTATAGATCTGAGGTTCTGACCTCTTTCTCGGGTTTGATTAATTTGCCAGAGTTGCACGCAGAGCTCAGAAAAACAGTTTGTGCTTACTAGTTTCCTGGAAAAGGATGCGATAAAGGACCAGGTGAACACCCAGATGGAAGGGTGCCCAGGGCCAGGTGTGGGGCAGGACACGATGCTCCCGTGCCCTCTCCGAGTGTACCATCTCCGATACCTCCATGGGTTCTGCAGCCCAGAAGCTCTCCGAATTCCTACTTCGGGGACCTTATGAAGGCCTCATCACTTAGGCGTGTGTGTTTGTATTAGTCACTCAGTCGTGTCCAACACTCTGTGACTTCATGGACTGTAGCCCTCCAGGTTCCTCTGTCTATGGAGTTTTCCAGGCAAGAATATTGGAGTGGGTTGCCAGTTCCTTCTCCTGGGATCTTCCCGAGCCAGGGATCGAACCCAGGTCCCCTGCATTGCAGGCGATTTCTTTACCGACTGAGCCACCAGGGAAGCCACTTAGACATGATCAATCATTAACTCCATTTTCAGCCCTTATCCCTTCTCAAGAGAATGGGGGCTAAGCTTGAAAATGCCAAGCTTCTTATCATGGTTTGGTCTTTCTGGTGAGGAGCCCTCATTCAAGAGCTACCCAGAAGCCCCTCTGCCACCTCTATAGTCTCACTGCCTCATTAGAATAAAAGATACACCCATCACCTAGGAAACTGTGAGGGTTTCTGAAGTGCTGTGTCAGGGATGGGGTCAAAGACAAATACCAGAACAAGAGATGCTCCTGGTATTATCATCACTTAGGAAATTACAAGGGTTTTAAAAGGGAGCTTTGTGCCCGGAACTGGGAACAGAGACCAATATATATTTTTTATTACTTTACAGGTTGAAAGAGGGGTGTTGCTGCCTGGAGGTGGGGTAACACAATGTCTCTGATTTCCTCAAGGGGACAACTTTCTAGAATTCAGACAAGTCGAGATGTGAGAGTATACACACACCCCTTTCTCATCCCCAGTGAGAGGGTGACCCAGGCATGAAGCAAGTATACAACAAGTGACCTCCTCAAAGCTTAGAATTATGGGGTCCATATATCTGCATATATTATGCAAGGCATGTGCTTCTCAAGATAACAAATCTCAGGGAATAGGGCACCAAACCTTCAAGTTATAGCAAAAATACGACATGTTTTACTTCTATCAACTTTACTGGATGATCATTGATTCAGTTATTTTTCTATTAAAACAGATATATGTTATCAGGAAGAATGCAAAATTCTGAAGAATTTTTATGGTGCTCCAGGAGCAAATTAAAAATAATTTGTGCCTGAAACAGGCAGCTTCAGGTTACATCCCAAGACTCTAAAGGATACTTTTTTATTCTCTACTAGGAATATTTCACTAAAAAGTTGAGAGGTTCTGCCCAGCTGTCTACACATCCTTGACAAAATGATTCACCTTTCCAAGGATCCATGGGAACCATTCTGTAGCACCTTGGCAAACCTAATTTTGCGCCAATTTTCAGATGGCTCAGGTTCAAAGCCTGCCTCTGCAGAATGCAGGAGACTAGTCTAACAGCATCTGAGACCTGAAGTTCCTCTCTGCTCCCCTGCAAAGACCCCAGGATGCTCTCACTCACCTTCCCAGGCTTGCAATTCAAAGGTGGAATTCTGCTGAGAAGATGCAATTACCCCTAAAAGCCTGCACGTTACCCACTAAATTGGGGAAACTCAATCATAGTCATTTGAAGGGCCTCAGCATGGAGCCAAGAATAGAATCAATATTCATTTTCTTTCCATGGAAAAGAAACGACAGAGGAAGTTGTCCAACAGGGCAGCCTTTTCATTTTAGCACCACTGATTTATTGGTCATTTGACAGGTGGACCTGAATTCCAGGCCTGACTCCCTCGTGGTCTCCCTGTCCTGCCCATTCCCTACAAAGGAGACTGAGCTGTTCCCACAGATCCTTCCAGTAGCACCTGGGCCTTAGTCCAGGCTGAGCTGAGTGTTCCGGCTCTCAAGATCTCTGCATCTTGCTGTGCTGCTTCTCAACAAGTTTGACATTCTTTGTTTAAAAAGATATGTAAGCTCTTTTTACCACTTCTTCAGGTTTCCATTCTTTTTCTACAAAGGGTCCCGTGTGCTATAAAAATATTAAGTAAGAGTTCCATGCTTTTCTCCTGTTTAACCTGTCTTATGTCAGCTTTATTACCAGATGAGCAACACAACCGAAGAGAATGTTGGAAAAAAATGGTTTTCTCCTGTATACACACTTGGAGGGCTTCCCAGGTGGTGCTAGTGGTAAAGAACCCACCTGCCAATGCAGGAGACAGAAGAGATGCAGGCTCAATCCCTGGGTCAGGAAGATCCCCTGGAGAAGGAAATAGCAACCCACTCCAGTATTCTTGTCTGGGAAATCCCATGGACAGAGGAGCCTGCATGCTACAGTCCATGGGGTCGCACAGAATCCTATGCAACCCAGTCATACAGACTGAAACAATTTAGCCCACACGCATACACACATACACACTTGGATCTTTTTAGAACCAGGCTTGACCACTCTGGTTCTTCCTGTTTCGTTTGCACCTGGGAGGCAGAGGCAGGCCTCCACCCCACACTCTGTGGCTGGTCAGATGAATACCAGTGGACAGTCTGCTCTCTTACTCTCTCTCCCTGTAGGTCAGGGCAAGTGTGATCTGTGTCCCAGGACTCAGTTTCAAGATTTGGCCTGAGCCACAGTCTCCAGTCAGTTTTTGCTAATGTTTGACACAACCATGCTATTTAATCAAGGAATTCTTCTTTACCCATTTGATGGTTGTTCTTTGTGCACAGACTCCTGTGTGCACCTCCTGTGTATGGAGGAGGTCAGTGACACCCTGGACCCAGACAATGATGGTCACTAACATGAGAACCTGGACAGATTGCAAGGATTACATGAAACTTCCCCATTCAAACTGGTATGTGCTTCACAGAGACAGTGGCAAGGTCCATTTGGTCTTATTTCCATTTATCAAATGAGGAATCTCAGTGCTAGAGATTCAAAGTCAACTGATGAGGATCAAAACAGCTAGTCAATGCAGAGCAAGACTTGGGGATCCAGGCTTTGGAAGCAAGAAATACAGTGGAAATGTTGCATCTGAATACCAGCTCCCAGCTACCTTGCTTTCATGCTTGGATTCATTCTGTGTGTGTATGTGGAAGGGGGAAGGGCCACCCCGACCTTGTCTTTCAGCTCCCACATAGCTTTCATCCCCCTCTGCTGCACACCATAGTCCCTCCCATCCCCACAATGCCAGCCTCATTTCCCCCAGAGAACCTCATTTTCTGGATCAGAGATTGAATCAGGATGAGCCCAAGGGAAAAGAGCTTTAAAACAAGAATATCCATCTGGTCCCCATTCAGAAATAGGGGCAGTGTGGGGGAGGGGATCTGGGATCTTCCCATGAGCCTCTGCAGCAGGGACCCTTCTCCATCCCCAGTCTCCATTGTTAGGCAAACAAAGTCTTTGGTACTGGGGTGGTTTCAATGCAAATTGAAAGGAGCCTCCATCTGTTAGTTTATTCATTGCGAAGTTTTGTTTTGTTTTTCTTTTTCCTTTTTGGACTCCCCATGTTTCATACTTGCTAATGAGCAGATCAAATAGCATTAGGGGCTGTGGGCACGAGGCAGCCTTGCTCTGCCAGAAGCCCTAGCATGCTCTCCTCGAAGAGACACCCCTCCCCTTCCCATTCTCTCTTTGCATTCCTGCTGCGACCTTCCTCATTGAAAAAACTGGAATTAGCATGTTGCTCATTTCAAGTTCAATTCCATCCCCCATTCCCATCCCACCATCCCAGTATCCCAGGTCCCCAGTGCAGGATGTGGTAAGGGATATGGCTAGAGGAATATGAGGCATATACTCCAGGTGATCCCTCGCCCAAGGTCTCTAGAGAGAAACTGAAACTTAGCAGCAGCCTCTGAGCTCTGCTCCCTGCTGCGTGGAGGTCAGCCCTGCGATAGCGGAGGGACACAGGAACCTCAGGCCTCCTCTAGGTTGGTTCTGTCCCAGTCCTAAAAATGCTTGCCCACAGAGTCTCTCAGACAGTTTGGATGAGCGGAGAGGGAGAAGGGGAGGACTCTGGAGCAACTGTGAAAACACCAGCAATGATAAGAACAATGAAAATAATCAAGGCCACTGTTAATATTGGCCATGATATCCAAACACTCATTTTAAAATTCTAATTCATATCAAAACCTTTCCAAATAAATAGTATCATAACACTTTCAAGTGCAAGTATCTGAAAACACAACTCTAACAGGCTAACAACAACAAAAGATGGGGGAGGTATATTGATTTATGTAACTAAAAAAATCCAGTCCAGGGATTTTAGGTATCAGGCCCCTCTGGATTGAACAGCTAAGATGATGTCCTCAGGATTTGGTTTCTCTTCCTCTCTCCTCTCTGCTTTTTTCAGTTTGTAATCACTCTGAGACAGCATTCCTCGATTCAGTAGATCCAAGCAGTCCAGACTTATCTCAGGAGGAAATTAAAGTCTCTCTTTCTGGCTAATTTGAATTCAAGCACTGAGTCTGATTTTTATTGGTGTAGATTGGTTCACATGATCACCCATGAACCAATCACTGTATTGGGAGACACAATATGCCCACTCCTTTTATTTATTTCTTTTTAATTAAAGTATAGTTGATTTACAATGTGTTAGTTTCAGGTGTATTGTCAAGTGATTCTCTTTCAGATTTTTTTCCATTATAGGTTTTTATAAGATATTGAATATAATTTCCTGTGCTATACAGTAGGTCTTTGTTGTTTATATTATATATAGCGGAGGGTATATGTTAATCCCAAACTCCTAATTTGTTTCTTCCCCTCCCTCTTTGGTAACCATGTTTGCCTTCTACACCAGTGAGTCTATTTCTGTTTTGTAAATAAGTTCATTCATATCTTTTTTTTTTTTTTTTTAGGTTCCACGTGCATGCATGCATGCTCAATTGCATCCGACTCTTTGCAACCCCATGGACTATTGCTCGCCTGTGCCAGGCTCCTCTGTCCATGGGATTCTCCAGACAAGAATACTGGAGTGGGCTTCCGTTTCCTCCTCCACGGATCTTCCCAAGCCAGAGACTGAACCTGAGTCTCCTGTGTCTCCTGCATTGGCAGGCAGATTCTTTACCACTGTGCCTTAGATTCTACAATACTGTCCATTGCTACTAGGACAAGCCTGGATCACACGTGCATCTCTGGGGAGAAAGAGTATGACCTCAGTGCCCCCTACCCTTGCAAAACACCAAGCTTGTGTGTCAGTGGGGGATTTTCTTTTCAAAAGAAAATTGGGTTCTTGTTACAAAAGAAAGAAGAACAGATATTAGACGGCAAAGACAATAAACATCCATTGCAGATGTCACTCCCTTTTACAAATTAAAAAAAAAACAAACTCAGAAAGGTACATCATTGTCCTAGGGTCATATAGTGAGTAAACTGCAAATTGGTATTCAAATCTAGATCTGATCACCTCCAAAGCCACATACTATAGGCAGCCCTTCCTGCTACATTGAGTATCAAGGGGAAAGGGAGATAGACAAGTAAAGGAGGGGTGTCAGAAGCAGAGAAATGTACACAAATGAAAAAACTTTCTTGAATTAATGCAAATTAAGCTTACAAAATGCCCTGATATAGTACAACTATGTCATGAGAGGAGGGGAAACTCATTAACCTGTTGGAACTGACTATGTCATGATGAAAATAAATACTCTTATAGTCTAGAGCAAGAAGGTATCTTAGGTGATTTCAGATCACCTGGGCTCATGCGAACCACTTGGCACAGTTCCTCATCATCTCCTCCCTTATCTGTCCTCTCAGTAGGTACAAAAGTCATGGGTCACCTGGAAGTTGGCAAGATCCCTCTTCTTCTGCCTTTTAGAGATGTGTGTTCTCATCACATAGATTAATGAAGAAAAATAAGAGAATTAACTTTTGTAATCCTCTGTGCCTCTGTTTGTCTTGGCCACTGATACTCCATAAATATCTGTAATACTGTTAATACCCAACGCTGCCTCAGTTAAGTCCTTCACAGTGGAGGCTGGGATGCCCTCAACCCTGTCTCTGCCATTTTACCTCCACGCATCTTTTTGTGCTCTTTGACTACAAGCAACAGAAACCCCCTCTGGCTAACTTAAGTTGAAGGGTGTATGATAGTTACAGAATACACAGAAAATCTGAGCGACATGGCTTCAGGAAGGACAGAAAGCAGGACCACTCCATGGATACAGGAGGATGAAAGTCATCAGGGTAACCCAACTGAGCGGGCAAATTAGAGTGGATTTAACCTGCCCTCTGATCATCAATACTTGTCTCTCTGTATAGGCTTTTGTCTGCCTGGAAAAAAAGGGTGACTTTTTCTTTGCTCAAAGATGCTTCAACTCCCTTTGCTGTGTGCCTTTTGTAAGTATCACAAAAGGCTGGCAGTGGCCACAGATGTAATAAACAATCTTCTCAGGTTGCTGCCATAAAAAATACATCAACGCCAACAATTTGTGATCTTGTGTATTTCTACTCACAGTTCAGATTCTAAGGAGAGATTGACTAGCTTGAGCCACTGATAGACAGTTTCATGAAACTTCAGGGAGTCAGGAGTCGAAAGGATGGAGTGGAAGGAGAGAGAGACCTCAACATCCAAAATCAGCATTCTTTCTCAAAGAAGGAAAAGTACTGCTGGACAGACCATACCAGTGGGTGTTCACCACATCCGTGAGCTTAACAGGAAGTAAGTGCTCTCCCTTACTCAAGATTGCTGTTTCACCAAACTGGAAGGAATCGTCTACAGTCTTACCAGTCTTTCCAGATATAATAGATTCTGGGCTATAGTTGCTGTCATCTCAGTTCTTTTGCTGAAAGCTCGGATAGATCTTTCAGCCTAGCATGATGTAGAAAGGATAACTAGCTTACAACTCTTCCTATCTTCTTCTTCTTCTTCATCATCCAAGGAAAGGAGGCCTACATCTGCAGAAGTCTTCCCCACTTGGATGACCACTTGCACCCTTTCTTTCTAGCTCTCTAATCTACATCCCAAACTCTTCCCTCTGAAAACCACCTCTGCTTCACTGAAAGAAGATGTCTCTCCTCTTTTGCCTCTTGTGTCTTGCAAACTCAGAGTCTTTAGTTCAATAGAATGCAAACAAAAGCTTTCTTCTAGTTTCAAGAGGAATGGAAGGAGTGAATGCTCTAACTTCAGTCCACTATTCCTTGCTAGTTATCTTCAAAGCAAAAACACTAATGTAAATGGGGTTTTCCCCCTGTCTGACCTCACCTAAGAAAAGCAGACCCTTCCCTTTAATGTGTCTTTGACCTTCCTTCTTGCAGAAAAATTACCCTTGAATGACTGGGCTAAGCAGCTTTTGACCCCTTTCTGAGCCTGGCTTACATTATAAAAGCCATCACATTAGCTGTGAGTGGCTGGCCTGAGGCACCGGAATGGCAGGTACCAGGTCCTATTAGACTCCTTCCGATCCTCAAATCTCTTTCCTGATAGAAGGGTAGGGGTTTGTCTCACTTCATCACATCATATTTTCTATTTAGTTCTGGTCTACCTTGCTCTTGATTCTCCTAACTATTAACCTTGATATTAATTTCTCTGGTTTCGGCCTTAACTGACCTTTAGGCTTAATTCATAGCACGGCTTCCTGGTGCCTCTCAACAACCCTTCTTCTCTTCCCACCTGGTCTGTGGCTGCTGGACCCAGATATTAGTCAAAGGATTCTGTCATGTTAGGGAACTGTCTGGAAAGAAGGGAGAAGTGAAATAGGAAAATGAAAAAAAATGAACAGGTAAGTTTTGATGAAATGTAATTTCATGAAAATCCATCTTGGTCAAGGACAGGCACGATGAGAAGCCCTGGCCACCCTTGACCAGATTGATGGTATTAGGTGGAATGGGAGAAAAGGGCTAGTGTTCGAAGCAGGAAAGAACCATCAAAGTCAATTCCAATGCACAGGGCAGGCTATGCCTAGTCTTCTCTAAGCAGCAGGACTCCCTATGGGATAAGCAACTAATTTATCCAATCTCCGCTGCAACCTGGATCCAACAAGAAGAGAACTGGGCAGAGTGGGAAAGAGCTACGATCCTTGGGGCAGATGGTAACAGCTAGGCAGCCCACCAGCATCACGGCCAGATTTAGCAATTCCTTGTCATTTGTGAACCAGGAGACATGGGAAGGAATTCTAGAGTTATCCTGCTGCTAATGGATCTTCCCAGTATAATCCCAAAGGTCTATATTAAAGTGAAAGCCACTCACTTGTGTCTGATTCTTTGTGACCCCCATGGACTGTAGCCCACCAGGCTCCTCTGTCCTTGAAATTCTCCAGGCAAGAATACTGGAGTGGGTAGCCTTTCCCTTCTTCAGGGGAGCTTCCCAATCCAGGGATCGAACCCAGGTCTCCTCCACTGCAGGCTGATTCTTTACCGTCCGAGCCACCAGGAAAGCCCAATCTCAAAGGTCTAGACTTGGGTATAGAAGAATTGGAACTATCTGGCTCAGGGAGGATCAGAGTGATGAGACCAAATGTAGTACCCAGGAACTTGATTCCTTTCTGAAGACACAGTTGATCAAGAATGTTGGGAAGGTGGGGGTGGTCGTGGGGGTCAGGTGTTACACATCAGCTCTCTTCTCACCAATATCCATCTTGGGTGAACCCAGACATCCTCAGGATCTCAGTTGGTATCAAGCTCAGGATATTCCAAGTGGCTCTCCTGGACTCTCTACCTCACATCCAACTGCCTATTAGACATCTCCACCTGGATACTCCAGAGTCACACCACACTCAGCGTGGCCCAGTCTGAACCATGGCCTAACCCCAGACTCTGTGCTCCCTGTTCCAGAGAGTAGCATCTCGTTACCAACACATAGTTTCCTAAGGCAATAACTTGAGTACTATCTCTGATTCCCCTCTCTCCCCTAAGCCCCTCGCAGTTAGTCAACCAATGAGACTTGCTAACAATAAGAGAGAGGGAACACACAGAATATATTTCAGCCATTAGAAAGGAAATATTGCCATTTGAGACAACTTGGGTGAAACTTGAGGGCATTATGCTAAGTGAAATAAGTCAGACAGAGACAGATAAATACAATATGTTATCATTTAGATGAAGAATCTAAAAAAGAAAAAAAAAAAAACTTAAATCAGAGAAATAGAGAGTAGATTGGTAGTAACCTGGGGCTGAATAGGAGAAATGGGGAGACGTTATTCAAAGCATATAAACTTCCAGTTAAAAGATCAATGGGATCTAATGTACAGTATGGTGATTATAGCTAATAATACTGTATTATATACTTGAAAGATCCTAAGAGAGATCTTAAATGTTCTCATAACACAAAAAAATGGTAATTATGTGACAGGATGGAGGTGTTAGCTAATGCTACCAGTGGTAATCACTTTACAATATGTAAGTGTACCAAATTAATGTATTATACACCTTAAACAATATTACTTGTCAAATATATCTCAATAAAACTGGGAAGAACAGATTAACAGATGACTTCATCTTTCCTAGGCCTCACACATATAATTAGAGGCACCTAATTATTGTGCCTAATAATAAGAGGCACAATCTTATCTTAGTATTGATTGTCCTTGCTTGAGTGCTGAGTTGCCTCTGACTCTGTGCAACCCCATGGACTGTAGCCCGCCAGCCAGGCTCCACTGTCCATGGGATTTCCCAGGCAAGAATCCTGGAGTGGGCTGCCATTTCCTTCTCCAGAGGATCTTCCAGACCCAGGGATTAAACCTGAGTCTCTCAATGCAGCTCCTGCATTGGCAGGTGGATTCTTTACCCCTGAGCCATCTGGGAAGCCTCACTGATCATGCTGCCTCTTATAATAGCTGTATTTCCATTGTATTACCACTTAATGATAGTCTCCATGGGAACAAGGCTGATGTGTTATATCCCCCAAAACAAGCACACAATAGACATTAAATGAACTGTAAATAAATAGGTGTTTAGTAAGTGATAACCGAATTCTTTGGCTTACTTAATTCTCCTCTCTTACTTCTAAAGCGGCAAGACTGTTCAGTACAGTCCTTCCCAGCCTCACTTTCAAGGGAGTTCAGTGTTATAGTCGAGATCATGGACTCTGGATTCAGGCATGGCCGAGTCGTTCTGGCTCCTCCATGTTTTAACTGTGGGACTCTGACCAAGTTACTTAACCCCTCTGAGGCTCACTCCTTCATCTGTAAAATAAAGGTGTTCATAGAGTCGTGTGGAGTTAGTGAGGCTTAAGTTTGGTAACATAGGGCTCTTGCGTTGTATATACTGCCCGTGCTCAGTCATTAAGTCGTGTCTGACCCCCATGGACTATAGCCCACTAGGGCTTTCTGTCCATGGGCTCTTCCAGGCAAGAATACTGGAGTGGGTTGCCATTTCCTTCTCCATGATATATACGAAGTGCTCAAAAAACAAAACAAAACAAATAAACACCTTTGTAACGATCATTCCTCCTTTCAACTCTTTTCCTCTCCTCCTGCCTGTGTATTCCAAAGTCCGGAGGAGGGAATATGACTACAGCTGCAAATGGGAAACACATTCCATCTTTTAAGTATATCTTTAACCTGAAGCTTCTGCTCTTGTTCCAAGGAGAGATTGAAAGAGAAGGGGCATCTTTGTGATTCCAGCTATCTTATTTTCAAGAGGAAAGCATCACACAGACTCACAGCAGCCACAGCGCATGGAGCCAGAGAGCCTGGCTCAGAGAAGTGATGCCGCCTGCTTAGTGCAAGGAGATCGGCCTTAGAGACAGATCTCATTAATGCTAATGGCCTTGGTGCCGCTAATTAGCAGCACCCCACACTCAATATTTACCCTTGTGTGCCTACAAAGTTCCACTCTCTCCTTGGGAAGCAGGCTGTTTCTCTACCTGACTCATGGCGAGGAAACCTCTGTTGCCAGATAACATCTCCATCTCTGCCTGGGTAGGCTTGCTGACGGGGCTCCATCTGGAGGCCTGGTGGAAAGGTAGAGAGGGAGCGCACGATTATCTTTCCAATCCTGGGTGGAGCGCAGCACAAAGCCTCACCCAGCGCGGGTGCTGTTCTCATGAGTCAGCCAGGCAGCTGTTGGCCCCAAGTGCCCCCAGAAAGTCTGCGTGTGAGACATCCTCTTCTTCCTTCCAAAGGAGCGGTTCTCTGAGCTCCAGACAGCTCCTTCCTCCCCAGAGGGCCTGGGAGAAGGGGTGAATGGCCAAGAAAGGGCCTTCTGGGAGGCGGGTCTAAGTGGAGGGCTCCTGGTGACCTGCCCATCATCCTCTCCACAACCTCTCACAGAGCTCTGAAGCTGAACCACGCCATGAGCCCCATGGAAGCATGACATGATGGTGAATAGCAGTGAATAATGCAGGACTCTTCCTGGAGAGGGCCCGGGAGACTAACCTGCAAGGGACTTCCCTGGTTAAAAAGTGGTTAAAAGTCTGGCTTTCAATGCTGGGGTTCTCTCTGGTCAGGGAACTAAGATGCCACATGCCCAGGGCAACTAAGTCTGCAAGTTGGAACTAGAGAAGAGCCTGCCTGCTGCAATGAAAGATTCCACAGCTAAGACGTGACATAGCCATAAATAAGTAAAGATGTAGATTTGGTGTTTTTAAAGACTGACTTGCAGCCATCACATGTACTGAGGGAGCGTGAGCCAGAGCCGAGTGTCAGGGAAGGACCACTCAGGACGGACCAGGGGAGACAAGAAGAGCTCCGTGGAGGCAGAATTGTTGAACTGCCTGAGCACCAGGAGCCCTGCGCACAGACCTGTCTCCAGTGTAGAGGTGAGCTCCCTTTGGGGCCCCGCCCCTTCCTCTGAAGCAACCAACAGGCTTGGAATCTGAGGAGGCATCTCATCACTGAGCCCTGGTCCCGAATGAAGTGATGCAGATGGAGAGGCTGCCTCCAAGACTGAATGTTCTAGAGACCAGCAGGCCAATTGCTGCCCTGTCAGCAGGAACCTGCGCTGGAAGGCCACCGTCTCAGCTCACTGCGTTCTTTTCTGCCTCGGATGCCCTCCAAGCCCGTGGCCTTGCTCCATGGTGAGTATCAATCACACCGATGACCACTCAGGGCTAGTTGTCTCTCCTTACCCCTCAAGAGATGTGCAAATACTGAAAGTGGTGTCACCTCCCGAAATTCAAATGTTGAGACTTAACCCCTATGTGATGATATGGTTTCCCTGGTGGCTCAGTGGTGAAGAATCTGCATTGCAATGCAGGAGATGCAGGAGACTCAGGTTCAAATCCCTGGGTCAGGAAGATTGTCTGGAGAAGGGCATGGCAACCCACTCCAGTATTCTTGCCTGGAGACTCCCATTAGCAGAAGGGCCTGGTGTGCTGTAGTCCATGGGGTCACAAAGAGTCAGACATGACTGAAGTGACTGAGTACGTATGTACATGATGATATGAGGAAGTGAGGACTTGGGAGGTGGTTAGGTCATGAGGGTACAGACCACAGAAAAGGGATTAGAGGGGCTTTCATGGTGGTCCAGTGGCTAAGACTCTGCCCTCCCAGTGCAGGGGGCCTGGGTTCAATCCCTGGTCAGAGAACTAGATCCCACGTGCTGCAGCTCAAGATCCTGCATGTGCAACAAAGACCTAGTGCAGCCACATAAATAAATTAATTTGAAAAAAGAATTAGGACCCTTATAAAAAGGACCCCAGAGAGCTCTCTTACCCTCTTTCCACCATGTAAGGCCACAAGGAGAAGATGCAGCGAAGAATCCAGTAGAGAACTCTCACCAGAACCCAGCCAAGCTAGCACCCTGACCCCAGACCCCCAGCCTGAGAAACTGGGGGAAACACATTTCCATTGTTGATAAGCTACCCAGTCTTTGGTGCTTTGCTGTGGCAGCCCAAACTCAGACAAAATGCCGGCTCAAAAGGAATCCTTCAACCCTGTGAAGTGGTTGCTTGGCCAAAGCCCCGCCCCTAACTGCGCTGGAGTGCTTGCTCTACCCTTAGCCCTGTTCCCGTTGAACATGTCCTGGAATCATGCAGAGCATCGGGAGAGAGAGCCAGAGCCCCCCCGGGACCCCCATGGAGCTCGGGAGGGTGGGCTGCTCTGTGCTTCCAGGCAGGAGTTGGGACTAGAGGGTGGTCTTCTGCTGCAGAAGTGACTGCAGAACCAGTGGCCTCTCACCAAACCCCAGGAGCCGCCCACCCACTCCTGACACACACGCACCCACCACAGCCTCTTGCTACAGCTCCTGTTCGCCAAGACACCACTGAAAGCTATGTGGGTGGAGTGGTCAGCCAGGCCCCTGGACGGGCTCCCTGCCAGGCTTTCTCTTTCAGACTAAAGGATTATAGAACAAGCCATAGTGTCAAGGAGGGACCCACTTAGTCACCGTTTTGTATGCTATTGTACAGCCGAGTCTACACGGGACAGTGCAGGGTCAATGAGGAGCTGGTTCATCCCAGGTGGAGCCTTCCCGTGGAGTCCTCAGTGGCCTGGGCTTGTTTGTGGGCTTGAGCTGGACTGTAGAGCGGGGCCTGGCCCGAGGGAACTGGCCTGGAAGCCAGCAGGGAGACTGAGATCAGCTGCACATGGGGCTCACTTCCAGGCATCCACTTCCCTGACTGAAGCTATTTCCACTTGACTCCAACAGTTTTCTTAACCTGTCTTTCTCTTGTTCTCTCAGGTGACCCCAAGGGCACTGTTTCAGGACAAAACAGAAGAGTCAAGGCAGAAACAGCCCAGCGCCAGGGCGCATTCCGCCCTGATAAGTCACCACACATCTGCCCTGGCCTGGAATGTCCTCAGACTCATGGCAGCCGAACATGAGTGCCCAGCCGTTGTTGTGCTGGGGACACACAGGCAACACACACTTTCAGGAAACTGCCCCAGCTGCTCAGAAAAGGGAAGTGCACATGTTTTTCAAATGTCAGAACCAGGAAGATATCAAGGAGTCATCCAGCTCAGGGGTCCTCTCGACAGATGGCTGGAACCAAGGCCTCAGTGGGGAGAAGAGTCTTGACTAAACTAACCCGGCGTGGTAACACCCTGGCCTCCTGACTCTTCCCAGACCCTCCCTGGTCTGTACCCTCAGTGACCAAGGCACCAGCTCTTGCTAAAGTTCCTCCCTTCACTGCAGAGCTGGTCAGAAACTTGCACTATGACTGACCGGCAGGGTTTCCAGCTTCAACCTTCATGTGAGACTGCTGGGCTGTGTGGTATGATGGTTAGAACCCAGCTTTAGCAGCTGCCAACACAGGGCTGAATCCCGGATCAGTCACTAAGTAATTATATGTCCTTGGTTGGTTCAATAACCTGTCTGAACCTCGGTTTCATTGTCTGCTAAATGAAATAGTAATACAACTTACCTCACAGACTGTTGTGTAGATTAAATGTTACTATTCTTTAATCTTAAAGAACTTGATACAGAGTAAGTGCTATATGAACCTAGACTGTTATTACTATCATTGGGGTGTTTATTATAAAGGCTTTCCTGGTGGCTCAGATGGTAAAGAATCCTCCTGCAATGCAGGAGATGAGGGTTCAATCCCTGAGTCAGGACGATCCCTTCAGAAAAGAATGGCAACCCACTCCAGTATCCTTGCCTGGAGAATCCCATGGACAGAGGAGTCTGGCGGGCTACAGCCCATGAGGTCACAAAGAGTCTGACACAAGTGAGCAACTCAGCACACACAGTGTTTATTATAAATGCATGTTCCAGGGAGGTCCCACATGTAGAGAATCCATATTGGGAACAATAATCTGCATTGCAGCAAACATCACCAGTGATGTTAGTGGGTGCCTTGGGAGGCTTAAAAAGCAGAGACATTACTTTGCCAACAAAAGTCTGTCTAGTCAAGGCTATGATTTTTCCAGTAGTCATGTATGGATGTGAGAGTTGGATTATAAAGAAAGCTAAGTGCTGAAGAATTGATGCTTTTGAGCTGTGGTGTTGGAGAAGACCCTTGAGAGTCCCTTGGACTACAAGTAGATCCAACCAGTCCATCCTAAAGGAAGTCAGTCCTGAATATTCTTTGGAAAGACTGATGCTGGAGCTGAAACTCCAATACTTTGGCTACCTGATGCGAAAAACTGACTCATTTGAAAAGACCCAGATGCTGGGAAAGATTGAAAGCAGGAGGAGAAGGGGATGACAGAGGATGAGATGGTTGGATGGCATCACCAACTCAATGGACATGAGCTTGAGTAAACTCTGGGAGTTGGTGATGGACAGGGAGGCCTGGCATGCTGCAGTCCATGGGGTGGCAAAGAGTCAGACACGAATGAACGACTGAACTGAACAGAACTGGGAGGCTTGTGGATTGGTCCAAGGACCGCATTTGTAGAAGTTCTGTTTTCAAGGTATTGTGACCCTACTCCTGTCTGTAAAGAAAAGAACTTCAATGAGCTTGTAAGCCGTCTTGTCTAAATCTGCATTCCTCAGGTTTCCCTCCTCCCTGGACAGCTTGTTAAAGAACTGGTCCTCAGGTCTCACTGGAAACCTGCGACTCCCAGCTCCTGGGCTTAGGAAACAGCCTTTTCAGAGCTGCCCCCTCCCAAGGTGCTTCAGGAGTTGATGGAAGGTTGACAGTTGCTGGCAAAGAGCAGGTTTCCCTGGCCCGCCCAGCCCAGAATGCCAGGCTGCTGACTATTGCAGGTCGGGGATTGGCGGGGGGAGACAGAGAAGGCCGAGGGGGGAGCCTGGGTCACCCTTTGCTCCCCTTCGCCTCAGGCATGCCCCTCCACAGATCTTGATCCCGGCCTGGGTGCCATTTCCATGCCGGCCGTTTATTTCCTGCCAAGAACAGAGCTGAACTCTGTGGTCTGCTGGCTCTCCGCCCAGCCAGGCTGTAGGCGGCATCCTTGAGGACCTTTTGGCCCTCTCTCCCCCAGGACTGGAAAGGCTGTACTGGAGTGGAGGGAGCGGAGGGGCCCGGGCATCTTTTAGGAGGCTGCAAAGACCTAGCTTTGGGAGCAGCCAGGAAGACAGGCCCCAGCCCAGACAGCCCCACCCCCCCCTGCCCAGACCTCTGTACTCACACAAAGATAATTCAGTTACTGGGAATGCAGACTGGAGCGATAACCTGATTTAGAAGCTGAAACCATTTGAGCTGGGCAGGAAAGACGGGTGCAGGAATAGTCCTTATTAACCAGGAAGGCTGGAGCAATAAAAAGAGGAAAGGGGTGTTGAGTGGAGAGCCTTGGGTGGTAGCTAGGAAAGAACGATGGCTGGGCTTTGGGTGCTGGTCCCCCTCCAACTTGGTCCCCCACCCTTGGCCCATCCCAAGGCTCACTCACCCCTTAAATCTTCCGTGTATTCACGCTTTTTTCTAGAGTGTTAACATAGCCATCATCTGGCTTATACAGCCATCTGGGGAGAAGATAAGCTGAGAAACCTATAAAGTGTCAGGGAGGGGGAAAGAAAAACCTTTTCTGAGGTTTAATTTGAGCCATTGATCACCAACTGTCCTCGGAAAAAGTTATTTCGGTGCGAGCTGTCATCTGTGAGAGCTGGGAGCTTAGCTTCTATGGGACCCGCTGGGGAGGAGGGTTGCCAGGGTCCCCAGGGTCAAGGTCAGAGGCGGGGGTCAGACCATCCCTCCCCCCCTTTCCCTCGCACTTGAAAGCCAGCCTTCATCGCACCCCCGCCCCCCACAAATTCCAGGAGGACCTTGTCTTCCCTCAGCCAACTTGAGCTTCGTACCACCTTCCATATCTTTCTCACATCCTTGTTTGCCTGAAAGTCCTCTCTGCCATCTAATTGTCTCATTTTCATTCACCTGCATCTTAAGAGGAAGACACTCTGGAAATGGCTCTCCCCTGGAAAGGAAAGCGAGCGACTAAGAGTCTTAAAAGCAGCTCTGATCATTTATCTCTGTCACCTTCTTCTCCCGGCATAGGGAAATTGTTCTCTGCAAATAATTTGTCTTTCTTATAACCTGCCTATTCTATGTCAGATGAATGTGAGACCCTGAAGAAGCGGAGGCCAGTCCAAGAGTTCCTCGGGCATTTTAGACTAGATCGGTAGTTTAGAGGACAGATCTCAGGCCCACCCACACCTCAGAGGCTGACTAGAGACCAGACACAGCCCTGCCAGAAACACCAGACCCACTGCAGGATGGCTGGGCCCCACCCTGGTGGGCTGGCTGCCTCATACCAGGCCTGGAAGCACTCTATTAGCTAGGTAAGGGAAGGGCTAGCAACAAAGGGGTTAATAGACAGCCAGACATCCCGTTCCCCAGCCCTCCTCCCCTCTCCCACTGGACTCAGATGAATAATCAGTCAGTAAGATGACCCCAATGGAAGAAGTCCAGAAGCATCCACTCTGCTCTCAGGGGTATTTGTACTCCTCTCTGCACAAATCTAATCACTCAGAGTGAAGGCAGGGCTGGGAGGGAGCCCAGGGGACAGGGCTTCTCCGCTTTCACAGGCTGGGTGGGGACCCACCCAGGGCACAGCTCTCAAGCCCCGGGGCCCGAAACCCAGGAGTGTGATAGCAGAGAGCGCCTCTGACTCACCTGGCCCCAGCTGGTCTAGAATCTATTTTTTTTTTTCCCCTGAGTATTTGTTACCTTTCCAGAAAATTGCAACTGGGCTTTCCCCAGCTTGGTAAAGGAATGAGGGGTCTCTTCTCCCAGTCACCTTAGCTGTCCAGGGCAAGATGAGTTAACTAGGGGCAGGCCAAGAGATCAGATCTGAGGGAGCTTCAGAAAAAGCTGCAAGCCCCAGAGTCTGCCAGGAGCCAGAGACCTCCCACCTCTCCCCTCTGCTCCATGGAAGAACCCGCTCGCCTGGCCCCAGCTCCTGCCCAGCCCTCCCAGCTCCCCAAGGCTAGCCTGCCTGCGGCTTTGTGCTCTTGAAAAGGCCTACAGATTTATAGACCTCAGCTGTGGACAGACATTCACCTCTGCCCTGCCTGCCCCTGCAGCCCCTAAACCACCCTCCGCCGTCCCTCTCTCCCGGCCACACCCCATCAGGGGGTGAAGAATCACTTGGTCCGCAGGTGGGAGCATCACCTTCTCAGGGCCTGCTTTGCTGTGACCTGCTAGTAGCTCAGAGGGTGCTATCCCAGAGAAAAACTCAGCAGCATTCATTCCATTACAGCCAGTGATTGAGCAGGGGCCCTATCTTTCTAGAATATTCTGCCCTTGTAACAGTCCTCAGGTGAAGCCTGTAGTGACAGCAGTCAGGATACCTCACCTCCCCAGATGAATTCAGCAAGTGTCCCCCTGATCCCAGACAATGTGAGTGGAGACTCATAATTCCTAGAGGTGTCAACAGGCTGTGTATATGGAAAGAGACAATGGCTACAAGTGGGAAGGTGGTGTCAGGAGAAAAGCATCAAACTTGGACTCAGGAGTCCTGGGTCCCAGCCTCTTGAGCCATTAAAGAGGTATGGACCCCTGACCAGAGGCTGCACATCTCTTGACTTTGGTGAGGGCTGGGTTACATCACTGGCTTTTGAGGTTTCTCAGAGGACAAGTAGGCAGTAAGCATCCTTAGAAGCAAGAAGTACTGTTCGAACAATTGTTCGAGGATAAGGGACTCAGAAAGCAAGTTGAGGATGGACTAGAAGATGAGGGAGCTGAGAAGTGGTCTGGGAGCTGGAACAAAGCCTGCCAATAGACTAGGGGCGGGGTCACCAAGCACCCTTACCCCGCAGGAGGGCAGGTTCTGAGGGCAGCGGGGTGGTAATGGGCCAGAGCAAGGGCAGGGACTAGGGAGCCCACAAGTGCCCCGGGCCCCTTGCAGGAAGCGTGGTCCTGGCCCCCTTGGCATCCAGCGTGACAGCATTTACCCAAAGCAGAGTTCTGCCCTGCTGTCTGACCCACACATGCAATTCAGCTCTAACCCCCACTGTGGGGCAGATCCTGGGATGCTGTGGACAGTGCACAGTGGTCCCTGGTCCCCCGGAGGGTGGGGTGCTCTCTAGCAGGTGCTCAAGTTCTGTGAGCCCCAGTCAGTTCATGAACATCCACCTATCATGGTGCTCTGCAGGGCTGTTCTAAGAAACAGAGGCAACCGATGACAAGTTCTTCACATACTCTTCAGCACTGAATGGTGTTCCTCTTGTGCAAATTATTGTGATAATCTATTTTATGGAGTATTATAAATATTCTTTTCTTGGGCTCCAAAATCACTGCAGATGGTGACTGCAGCCATGAAATGAAAAGACGCTTACTCCTTGGAAGAAAAGCTATGACAAACCTAGACAGCATATTAAAAAGCAGAGACATTACTTTGCCAACAAAGGTCCGTCTAGTCAAAGCTATGGTTTTTCCAGTAGTCATGTATGGATGTGAGTGTTGGACTATAAAGAAAGATGAGTGCCGAAGAACTGATGCTTTTGAACTGTAGTGTTGGAGAAGACTCTTGAGAATTCTTTGGACTGCAAGGAGATCCAACCAGTCCATCCTAAAGGAAATCAGTCCTGAATATTCTTTGGAAGGACTGATACTGAAGCTGCAGCTCCAATACTTTGGCCACCTGATGCGAAGAACTGACTCACTGGAAAAGACCCTGATGCTGGGAAAGATTGAAGACAGGAGCATAAGGGGATGACAAAGGATGAGATGGTTGGATGGCATCACTGACTCGATGGACGTGAGTCTGAGCAAGCTCCAGGATTTGGTGATGGACAGGGAAGCCTGGCGTGCTACAGTCCATGGGGTCGCAAAGAGTCAGACATGACTAAATGACTGAACTGATAAATATTACGAATAATATGAGAACCACACCCACTTCTCAGAGTGACCAATTTCTCAGATGCAGAGGAAGCTGAGAGCAATGTTAGATCCCAACCCCAAATTCTCCCTCCCCCACTCAGCCTGCCAGACATCCCTGCATCTCTTTCACCCCTCCCTCTCAGTCAGGACCCAGGAACCCCAAGCCTGCTGGTGGCCCCAAGGGTGGGTGCAGCTCTGGGGACCTGGGGAAGGCAGAGAGAAAGAGGGGACCGGAGTTGTCTTAGGATCATTCATATGAACATCTGCTTAGACAGAGAGCAAAAAGATTAATGTGGAAATCCCATCCAAGAAGCCAGTAGTTATATATCAGCAGTGCTTTAAAGATCAGATACTTATTAGGTTTGAGGGAAATAAGTAATGTACTGAGTCAGGAATCACGGCTCCAAGAGAAAGAGATGAGACAAACATCTCTCCCTTCTCGTCACACAGACAAGCCCAGTGATGGCTCACATTTCTGGTTGGGGCCCTGGGAGAGGTGAGAGGAGTGGGGTCCAGTAGGCACAGATGGTGGGCCAGTGCTGGGAACCAGCTGAGCAAAGAAGGAAAAGGAGACTGATTCTCTGCATCTCCAAGAAGAGACGCTGTGGGGTGGCTGGTAGGATCTGGCACGGTGAGGCCTCCTCTGGGCAGCCAGGGTAGCTAACATACTTCAATTGAAAGAAAAATGTCCTCATCCACGTAACTATTCTTCAGGACCAGGCAGAGAAATTGACAATGTTGATTCATTTAGCTCAGCAGTATTCAGGTCAAAATCAATCTTGTCAAAAATCCATCACCCACACTCAATAAGAAAGAAAAGGGATACAGGCTCCCAGGGAATCAATCACACCCCAACAGGGAACAGCTGAAAACAGATCTATCACAGTCCCTGATGGAGGTGTCCATTACTCAATGTGCTGTTTCCTGAATGCCCCCTGGGGCCCCTCCCAAGGTCATGGGCACCAGCCAAACCCCCAGCAGCTGCGAGAACAGAGATGGCCCAAGGGCAGGAGGTCAATCTCCTAGTCATCTCTCTACAGCCAGCAGGTGAAGTTTCTAGAACCTCAGTGCTGATTTATACATGCTTGCTTTGCACAAGATCAACACTTAGCTGACTAACACAGCCCTTAAGAAGTCATTTCATCCATTTCACGACTTGAGGAATCACTGTCACTTAACTCCCCTGCTGTCCTCAAATCTGTGTGGCTGCCTCACATCTGTAAAGAAAAGGAAATAATAGCAGCTGAGCAGTTCTCTGTGGTGCAAAGCTCAGGAAAAGCAAATTGGCCTCTGCAGAGCTTCCCTGACCTTAGGACCTTTCACAAGACATTTTAGAAGGCAAGACTCACCATCCTCTTTGTTCCTCGGTCAGAAGCTGGCATCCTCCAAGGCTGGCATTACAACATCCCTGACTCCCCCACATTCAGAGGAGGTGGATGGGTGGGGCCAAATGATGGAGAGGACTGGGTACCATCTATACCACTCACTAACTGTGTGGGCTCCAGACAGTTCTTAAACTTCTGTCCATCTCAGTTTTCTCATCCATAGCATAGAAGCCATAACAGTGTACACCTCCTAGGATTGTTGAAGATTCAGTGAGACTCTGCATGTGAAGAAACGGCACACAGACGATGCACGAGAGGTAAAAACTCTTGTTAGATGAAGGTCCCTCTGGCACTGAACGTTTTCTTATACTGTCATCTTCCAACCACAACCTCTAAAAATTGTCCACAGGATCCCTTCATTCATGTATGTATTCACCAAATGTGTGTTGACTATTGATTGCTCTACATCTATTCTAGATGCTGGAGAGATAGTGTACTTATTGGATGCAGTTGGTGGATTGATGGCAGGGGGGCGGTGCACTGATACCCTATAATTAAATAAAATAATCACAGATAATAATAAATGACTCAGAGATAAGAGAAGAATGAATTAGAGAGTTGGCGAGGGGAGTTACTTAAATTTGATTCAAGGGAGGCCTCTATGAGTTGGGGGGGGCATTTGAGTTGAACCCCAAATGGTATGAAGGAGTCAGCCATGTGGGATCTGAAAGAAGGGGGTGTTCTAGGCTGTGAGCATGCGGACAGCTAGAGGGGAAATGAGGGAGGAACAGCAGAGAGAGGCAGGCAGGATGGAGGAGGCCCCACCAGACGCTGGGTCTTAAGATGCAGTGGGGAGCCCCTGGGAGTGATGTTGTCAGAGAATGCTCTTTAGAAAGCTGGCTCAGAATGCTATTTGAAGAATGGATTGAAGTAGGGCAAGAGTGGAAGGAATGAGACGAGCTAGGAGGTCCTTACAGAGTTCAGGGAGGATGATGGAGGTTTTGTCAAGTGGGTAGCAGTAGCTGTGAAGAGGAGATACTAGGTTCAGGAGATATGCTGGAGCTGGAAACAATAGCTATTGTTAATGAATAAGATATGGGTGATGAGAAAGAGAGGAATCTAAGATTTCTCCAAAGCTTCTCTTTGAGCCATTGGATAAATGGGGTAGTAATTATTCTTCCAGGGAAGACCAGGTGGAACTGTTTGGGGTAGGGAAGTGCAATTAAGAGCTGTGTGAAGCTGAATAAAATGCCTATTAGGCACCCAAGTGGCTGGATTTGGGAGTCATGGAACTGGACGAGATCAGCTGGGGAGAAAGCATAGCTAGAGAAGGGGCTGAGAAGAGGACTGAGCCCAGGAGGGTCATCTGGGGGAACCCTGTTCCAGAAGCCCCAGCATTTTGAGGATACATAAATTGTTTTCCAGAACAGAATCATCCAAGTAAAAGGTCAGGATAAGGGTTAGAGGCAAAGGAGACTTGGGGAAATACACCCAGAGGTGCAGCCTCACCCTAGAGAAAAGCAGGATTCTACAGAAATCTGCTCATTTCTGCTTTCTGGGTGAGTATTTCTTGCAGGTGAGTAGAATGAAGCTCACTATCTTAATTGGAGGGAGGGAAAAGGGAAAACAAAAGCATGGAGGTGAGTCTCTGCAATGAGGTTTTCTTCCAGGCAACCCCCATGTCCCCAGTGTGACAGACTAAAGGTTTGTGTCCCCTCAAAGTTCACACTGAAGCCCTAACCCCCAGAGTGATGATATTGAAGATGGGGCCTTCAGGATGTACTTAAATGAGGTTATGAGGCTAGGGTCCCTATGATGGGATTTAGTGTCTTTATAAGAAGAAGAAGAGAGATCAGAGAACATTCTCCCTCTGTCTTGCTTCCTCTGATTACATGAGAACCCAATGAGAAGGCAGCCATCTACAAGTCAGGAAAAGAGCCCTCACCGAGGACTGAATTTGCTGTCACCTTGATCTTACATTTCTTAGCCTCCCAAGCTATGAGAAATAGACATCTGTTGCTTAAGCTACATGGGCTTCTGCAGCCTTTGGGACAGAGTAGGACACATCATACATGCCTGAAGGCGTGCCTATATCTAGGGCTGCAAGATGTCAGCCCCCTTTGCACACAGCAGCATCTTCCCTTGCTATTTTGGGAACTCCCAGGGGGCCTCAGCAGTGCTCACCTTCTCTTCACATTCTGCCTCTCCCCTGAGCCCCACGGGGGGCAGCTCCCGCCTTCCAGCACCTCCCATGCCTCCCACTAGGACCCCACACACCTAAAGCCACAGCACCGACACCCCCACACCATGCCAAGGTCCACTGAACCTGAGCCGGTCTCCCCTTTCCCTTCTCCATGTGCTGCCGCCGCCAGGGGAGGGAGCTGTCCACCGGCCCGATAGTTCATCAGACCCAGCCACACTCTGAAGCCCTCCCAGGGTCTGGCTGGCCACTGAATAACCCACATCTTGTTTGCCTTCTGTCCCAGCACCTCGCATGGTGCCTGCCTCCTACCTGGCAAGTGCCTCCTAAGAGTAGCTGCATGCATCCGGCAGCTGCAGGTGGGTATAGGAGGGTGTGGAAGTCCTTGCGAGAGTGCAGGGCAGAGAGCTCACTGCGGGAGACGGCGTGATTCCGAGGGGCCCCCAGGCAGGACACAGGGCTGAGGGCAGTTCCCTGCCGGGCCTGTCGCCCCCACGCAGGCACCTGCTTCGAGAACGCTGAGAAAGCCGCTCAAGGGCGCTGTGAGGAAGCAGGTGATGATTTCAATTTCACAGCTGGGTGAGCTGGGGCCACGCTGAGGGAGTAAGTTTCTGGGACAGCGAACAGGCTTAGACTTCTCCCCGTGTCTCTATCTGGTTCAGCCGGTCAGGTGGTCGGGATGGGTTCGCCCTGGGAATCCAGGCACTGGGGCCCGCGTCCCAGCAAGCAGCCCCGCTGCACTGCGCCTGCGCCGCCGGAGGCCCCTGGCTCGGCTCCCCGGCCCCGGGCTCACCGAGATGACACTTTCAGAGACGCGTGGAAGCTGAAAAACTACAGCTCCGTTGTGGATGTTTCCTGTGGGGCAGGCAGGGGGCTAAGCGCAGGCTTTCTTGTCGGGTCTTCGTACAAATCTTGGAAGGTGGGTACTATGATTTCCATTTCACAGATGAGAAAACTGGGTCAGAAAGTTCAGTTCGTCCAATGTTTCACAGCTCATGAGCAATAGAGCCATGATTCCAACCAGCTGCGTCTGACTGCAAATTTCATCCTCTAATAAACTACCTTGATATATTAATTCCCAGAATAAACACACCACCATGTGCCACGTAAAGTAGTCGAGGAGGGGGAGGGGACTCACAGTCCGCTAGGCAGGCGGCAAGTGAAGCGTGTGGTCCCCACGACTCAACGGGGCCCACACTGAGGTGTGCAGTCCTAAAAGCAGTTAGTTGCTGCCTCCCACACCCTTGGGAGTTGGAGCTGTTTTTCTTCTCCCAAGGCAGATTCTGTGCATGAGAAAGTAGGTGGACATTCTTCATCTGAGACCCACAAAGTCAGGCAAAACTAATGGGGTGCAGAACAGAACTGAAAATCCAGGCATACCCCAAGACCAGTTTCCAAAACAGGATCTTCAGCCACCTCCAAATCGGAAACCAGGCCCTCTGCACTGGGCCAGGCCAGCCAGTCTATCCTTGGTGGGCAGTGGCCCCTCCAGAAGCACCCCTCCCACCCTGGCTCCTCCCCCAGTCCCTTCCAGGTGAGTACATTCCATCAGGTTCCCTATAGACTCTCTGGACCAATTCCCTTGTCCTTCCAGTGGCCCATTCTCTTCACTAAAAGGGAGATCACTGGCTCCTCACCCTGCATCCTGCCTGTGATCCTGCCTAGAAGCTTCCCTTTGGGCCTGGGGGTTCCTCTTAGCTGTGGTCACTCTCCCTTTCCCCAGGCACCCCTGCCTGATCTCCAGCACTAAGGGTTGTATTGGTCTCTCTCATCTGCCTGTCCTGGAGCTCAGACCCACACAGAGACATGGAAGTGGGCCTCTGCCTCTGGGATCTGGATGAATTCCCCTAGGACCCTGAGAAAACTTGAGCCTAAGGGTTCTATGTCAGCAGGCTTTGGACTCAAGTTTCAGAAACATGTGACTGACTTAAACTGGCTTGGTATGCAGAAGAGAATAGAACCAGTTCGTTTCAAACCTCACCATGCATAAGTCAGTTAAGGGATCTCTCTGAAATGCACTTTCTGATTCAGTAGGCCTGAAGTGACACCTGAGATTCTGCCTTTCTAGCAAGCTCCCAGGTGCTGCTGATATGCTTGGTCCAGGACTCACACCCTAGTAACAGGACTTAATGATTTAAACCTCAAGGACATGTGTTGCTTTTTTATAGGAAGCCTAGAGATGGGTCGGAGAAGGCAATGGCACCCCACTCCAGTATTCTTGCCTGGAAAATCCCATGGATGGAGGAGCCTGGTAGGCTGTGGTCCATGGGGTCGCTAAGAGTCAGACATGACTTAGAGACTTCACTTTCACTTTTCACTTTCGCACATTGGAGAAGGAAATGGCAATCCACTCCAGCGTTCTTGCCTGGAGAATCCCAGGGATGGGGGAGCCTGGTGGGTTGCCATCTATGGGATCACACAGAGTCGGACATGACTGAAGTGACTTAGCAGCAGCAGAGATGGGTGGCCCCAGGGCTGGCTCAGAGCTCACTGATATCTTCACCAGGCTCAGCCCAGCCTTTGCTCTGCTGCCCTCACCATTACAAGATGGCTGCCAGAGCTCCAGAATCACATCCTCACATTTCATCATCCCAACCCAGAAGGAAGAGTGCAGGGGTAAAGGAAGGATTCTTTTCCTCTTTAGCTTTCCTGTTACCAGACAGTAAAATCTTTCTCATACTGCTCCAGTTGTTTACTTTCTCTCATTGGCCAGAACTAGGTCCCATGCCCATCCCTGAGTCAATTACTCTTAACAAGATCAGATTTCCATGATTGACTTAAGCCAAGTATGATTCATCCCCTGGAGCTGGGGACATTTCCCCCTGAACAAAAAACAGAAGTCTATCAGCAAGAGAGAAGGCCAATGGCTAAAAAGCAGGCAGCCAACAGTGGCCACACACCATCCTGTAAGCAGCCTGTTGCCAGGTCTCTGACCCTCTTTGCCCCTCTCTTGAGAGAAGCCTTCAGGGAAGGGGAGAGAGTAGGGAAGAGGCTGGGAAAAATTAAAGTACAATAAAGGGGGTTTTAAGGGGCAGAGTGGGAATGAAGGAAAGTTGGCACCCTAAGCAACTGTTGATATGCTGTTCGGAAAAGGGGGCAATCAGTCCTGTGTATCTTACTCATAGAGGTGTTAGGTGGACCACATGTGCAAATGCATCTAAAAGCATCTTATAAACAGTGACATGCCACAGGAATGCAAGCAGTTGTGGTGGTAGCAGCAATTTTAGTATCCTTCCTAGTCCCCAGGAATGTGGGGAGAAATGAAGCAGAAAGAATGCCCTCCCCACAGCCTGTCCGCCCCCCCCCCCAGCCAGATGACCTCTGTGACATTGGTGGGAATTGTCCCTGCTTCTAACTCTCTCCCTCTTTGTTGATTGTAGCTGCCCAGCAATCAGCTGACTCTGCTGGCAGGGCTGGGTCGGCTGGCATGAGGCTTCGGCTGGAGGAGAAAGAGGCATTTGTGTGGAGAGGGATCCCTGCTCTTCAGTGGTGAGAAGTCAGAGAGCCGGAGTCTGGGGGGTACACCATGTCCTCTGCAGAGGGACCAGGCTCCCCCTTGGGCCCCGACTCTGTGGTCCAGTGTCTTCACACATACTGTTCCTTTTCCCAGAGATGCTCTTCCCCATGCTGCTCAGGCCTGGTGTCTGGCGCCTTCTCTGGCTTCTCTGCAGAGAGGTCCTCCTTGGCCCCAGATCTAAAGCAGCCCCTTCATCTTCTCCTCCCCTCCCCCACCCACTGCCTTCTATGACAACAGTTAATTTTTCTTCCTCACCCCATTTGCTACAGTTTGCAAATATTTGCCAGGTTATCATCAATTAACCTGAAACTCCATCAGGGCAGGGCCCGTGTCCAAAGCCTCGCCTCCAAGTGCTCAGCACAGGGCCCGGCACAGAGCATTCACAGAGTCAACATGTGCTGAATGAATGAAGGCATGATTGAACGAAGGAGTGGACACAGCTGCACTCTGCTTCCAGGAGGAAGAACTGGAGTCAACATTTAAATGAAGCAAAAGAAATTTAGTTTAGATACAAGAAGTAAACTTTCCAGAAAACCTCTGGAGAGTATGAGCAAAGAGTTTGACACACACACATCTGTCACTGAGGGTGAGAGAGGAATAAATCTGTCTCGAATCAGAAAAATGGTTAGATGGCCTCTGGAAGGTCCCACCTCCCAAAGAAGACAGGACCCTGGTGTCACCCCACCCATCACCCCCATCTTGCTTAGCAGCTAATAAATTGCCTTTTTGTTTAGCTTCTCTCATCCCTGATGTTCCAGCTTCTGCTTTCAGAAACACTATATGTTTTTTTGTGGAGGGGGAGGGAAGTGGGGGCAATGGGAGGGGATGGAGTGGGACTGGAGGCTGGGATCCTGGGCTCTGGGTCCTGGTCCACTGGGCCATGTGATGAGTGGGAAATTGGCAGGAATGCTGAAACCATGACCCTGAACAGCAAACTCATTCCCCGGAAGGACTGTGGCATGATGGCAGAGCGGAGCTGCTATCACACCAATCACTCATGAGTGGCCTGGATTTCACTTAAACTATCCTAGTGGCAGCTTGAAAATGTTCCTGGTGCATCCTGCCTGGGCCAGCATGACAGGGATAACCACCAGGCCAGTGAGTACAGAGGGGATCAATCAAGCAGACCCCTGAGAGAAACAGGATAGGCTTGCCCTGTCCCCTTTCTGCCCCTTCCTTCTGGCATGTGGGGAGAGCTACCTGCAATTTTCTGTGATCCCCCCCTTAGCAGTGTGTGTGTGTGTGTGTGTGTGTGTGTATGTGTGTGTGTGTTGGGGAGGTGGGTGGCCCACACAGAGGGAAGTTAAAGAGACAGTCAAGAATGAGGGCTTGTATCAGGTGGTTGGATTTCTGCTGCTTTGGAGAGTCCTGGATTCACTCACCCATTCATTCATTCATCCATTCACTCATTCAATTCCTTCACTTATTCATTCACCCATGCTTTGCCAGGCACTGTGCTCACCATCCAGTTTCAAAAGCAACACATTCCTGCCCTCATGGAGCTTGTAATCTTCAAGGAGAACCAGAAATGAATTGAATGTTCAGACTGAAACTGCACTAAGTACTGTAAGAGTATGATGAGATGATGGTGATTATCAGACGCCATCAGATGGAGCAAGCTTTCCTGAAGATGTGGGAATTGACTGCTATCTGAAGCAAGAGAGAGAGTCAGGTTAACAAGAGAAGCAGAAGTATTTTATGCAGCAGGAATGATACCTGCAAAGACCCTGGGGTGCGAAGAGACAAGAAGTAGATAAGGAATGGAGTGAAGACAGATGTGACTGAAACATGAAGAGGAAGAGGACGATGAGACCAGGTCTCTTGAACTCAGGAGAGTCTAGGGAAGACAAAAACAAGTGGAGCCCTCTTAGTGCCCGTCTGTACACTGCCCCCCAAGAGTAAAAGTGTCAGTCACTCTGTCATGTCCAATTCTTTGTGACCCCATGGACTGTAGCCCACCAGGCTCTGTCCATGGGGTTCTCCAGGCAAGAATATTGGCCTGGGTTGCCATTACTTTCTCCAGGGGACTTCCAGCCCCAGGGATTGAACCTGGGTCTCCTGCATTACAGGCGGATTCTTTACTGTCTGCAGCTCCACAAGCAACTGAATGGAACAGGGAAGACCCTGCTAGCTCCCGGGTTCATTCGGATGCACTGAGAGTTATAGAGAGACATCTTCAGGAAGCTTTGGAGGGCCCCATAGAAACATGCTGTGTTGGTCTTGCTTTCCCATACTCCCCTGGGAGTTACAGAAAGATTAGTGAAGCTACACCACTGGCTGGCTCAAAACAGAGACCCATGTTAGCCTGTTGGCTTAGCCCACCACCACTCCCATCCCTGCCCAGTAGGGTCCTAAGGAAGGCACCATCCTTCTTCCTGGCCCAAGAACCAAGAAACCAAACTAGACTTCTTGAGCTAGTGGTCCAATATCACCAGGAAGTTTGTTCACGGTCAGATTTCCTAAGGCTTTAGAGGCCATGCTATGACTTTTCTTTTTCTCTTTACTCTTTTTCTCTCCTTCTCTCTGTATTCCTCACTTAAAAAAATTTTTTAATTGAAGAATAGCATTCAGGAAAGGACACAAATCCCAAGTACTCCATAATTTTTCACATAGTTAATGCTTTCTGACATTTGAGCACCAAAAGTCTACAAGGATATTCCTGGAAGCATTGTTTCTAATAGTTCCAAGATGAGAGAAAAACTATCCATCAACTACAGAATGGATAAAGAAAATGTAGTGTATTCATTTGATGGAATACTATACAGTGATGAAGATGGAGGTGCCACACCTCCATGCAACAACATGCATTTAATGTGCCTTGAAAACAAGATGCTAAGTGAAATAAGCCAGACACAAAAGGACAAATGCTGTATAATTCCACTTACATGGAATTTCTAGAATATGCAAATTCATACATACAGAGAGATGTCCCTACACTTGGCAAAAAGCATATCTGAGAGGCTATCAAGAAAGGGAATGGGAGCTATTGCTTAATGGGTGCAGAGATTCCTTTGGGGTGATATAAAAATTATAGAAATAGGTGCTAGTAGAAAATTCTGGTACTGGAGAAGACTCTTGAGAGTCCCTTGGACAGCAAGGAGATCAAGCTAGTCACTCCTAAAAGTCAACCCTGAATATTCATTGGAAGGACTGATACTGAAGCTCAAGTTTCAGTACTTTGGCCACCTGATACAGAGAGCTGGCTCATTGGAAAAGACCCTGATGCTGGGAAATATTGAAGACAAAAGGAGAAGGGGGCAGCAGAGGGTGAGATGGTTTGAGAGCATCACTGACTCAGTGGACATGAATCTGAGCAAACTCCAAGAGACAGTGAAGGACAGGGAAGCCTGGCATGCTACAGTCCATGGGATCCCAAAGAGTTGGACACAACTTAGTGACTGAACAGCAACAACAAATAACAGACTTGTAGTCTTTTCTTTTTTTGGTATATATGCACTATTTCATTTTGTTTCACTTTGGTGATAGTACCTAAATTTAGAATTTCTGGGTTATAGGTGTGCATCTATTAGCTTCAGTAGATTCTGCCCAAAAGTTTTCCAAAGCTGTTGTACCAATTTATACTCTCATCAATAGTATATGAGATTACTGCATATCTATACCAAGTCAACACTTGATATTTTTTCTTTTGGGTGAATTTTAGCTAATCTTGTGTATATCTGGAGAAGGGAATGGCAAACCACTTCAGCATTCTTGCCGTGAGAACCCCATGAACAGTATGAAAAGACAGAAAGATAGGACACTGAAAGATGAACTTCTCAGGTCGGTAGGTACCCAATATGTTACTAGAGAAGAGTGGAGAGATAACTCCAGGAGGAATGAGGAGGCTGAGTCAAAATAGAAACAACACTCAGTTGTGGATATGTCTGGTGGTGAAAGTAAAGTCCAATGCAGTAAAGAGCAATATTGCATAGGGACCTGGAATGTTATGTCCATGAATTAAGGTAAATTGGAAGTAGTCAAACAGGATATGGCAAGAGTGAGCATCAACATTTCAGGAATCAGTGAACTAAAATGGACCATAATGGGTGAATTTAATTCAGATGACCATTTTATCTACTACTGTGGGCAAGAAATGGAGTAGCCCCCATAGTCAACAGAAGAGTCTGAAATGCAGTACTTGGGTGCAATCTCAAAAATGACAGAATGATCTCTGTTCATTTCCAAGGCAAATCATTCAATATCACATTAATCCAAGTCTATGCCCCAATCACTAACGCTGAAGAAACTGAAGTTGAACGGTTCTATGACCTACAAGACCTTCTAGAACTAACACCGAAAAAGATGTCCCTTTTATCATAGGCAGCTGGAATGCAAAAGTAGGAAGTCAAAAGACCCCTGGAGTAATAGGCAAGTTTGGTCTTGGAGTACAAAATGAAGCAAGGCAAAGGCTAATAGAGTTTTGCCAACAGAATGCATGGGTCATAGCAAACACCCTCTGCCAACAACACAATAAACAACTCTACACATGGACATCACCAGTAGGTCAATACCAAAATCCAATTGATTATATTCTTTGCAGCCAAAGATGGAGAGCTTTATACAGTCAGCAAAAACAAGACTGGGAGCTGGTTGTGGCTCAGATCATGAACTGCTTATTGCAAAATTTAGACTTAAATTGAAGAAAGTACAGAAAACCACTAGGCCATTAAGGTATGACTTAAATTAAATCCCTTATGATTATATACTGGAAGTGACAAGTAGATTCAAGGGATTAGACGTGACAGAGTGCCTACAGAACCTTGGGTGAAGGTTCATAACATTGTACAGGAGGCTGTGATCAAAATCATCCTCAAGAAAAACAAGTGTAAGAAGGCAAAATGGTTGTCTGAGGAGGTCTTACAAACAGCTGAGAAAAGAAGAGAAGTGAAAAGCAAAGGAGAAAAGGAAAGACATCCCCATTTGAATGGAGAGATAAGAAAGCCTTCCTAGGCAATCAATGCAAAGAAATAGAGGAAAACAATAGAATGGAAAAGACTAGAGATCTCTTCAAGAAAATTGGAGATACCAAGGGAACATTTTATGCAAAGATGGGCACAATAAAGGAAGGTAATGGTATGGACCTAACAGAAGCAGAAGATATTAAGAAGAGGTGGCAAAAATACACAGAAGAACTATGCAAAAAAGATCTTCATAACCCAGATAACCATGATGGTGTGATCACTCACCTAGAGCCAGATATCCTGGAATGCAAAGTCAAGTGGACCTTAGGAAGCATCACTACGAACTAAGCTAGTGGAGGTGATGGAGTTCCAGCTGAGCTATTTCAAATCCTAAAAAATGCTGCTGTATTCAAATATGTCAGCAAAGTTGGAAAACTCAGAAGTGGCCACAGGACTGGAAAAGATCCGTTTTCATTCCAACCCCAAAGAAGGGCAATGCTAAAGAATGTTCAAACTACCACACAATTGCACTCATCTCAGTTCAGTTCAGTTCAGTTCAGTCGCTCAGTCGTGTCCGACTCTTTGCGACCCCATGAATCGCAGCACACCTCACATGCTAGTAAAGTAACGCTCAAAATCCTCCAAGCTAGGCTTCAACAGTATGTGAACTGAGAACTTCCAGATGTTCAGGCTGGATTTAGAAAAAGCAGAGGAACCAGAAATCAAATTGTCAACATTCTTTGGATCATAGAAAAACCAAAAGAATTCCAGAAAAACATCTACTTCTACTTCATTGACTATGCTATAGCCTTTAACTGTGTGGGTCACAACAAACTGTGGAAAATTCTTAAAGAGATGGGAATATCAGACCACCTTACCTACCTCCTGAGAAACATGTATGCAGGTCATGAAGCAAGTTAGAACCAGACATGGAACAATGGACCAGTTCAAAATTGGGAAAGGAGTACGTCAAGGCTGTATATTGTCACCCTGCTTATTTAACTTATATGCAGAGTACATCATGTGAAATGCCAGGCTGGATGAAGCACAAGCTGGAATCAAGATTGCCAGGAGAAATATCAATAACCTCAGATACACAGATGGCACCACCCTTATGGCAGAAAGTGAAGAGGAACTAAAGAGCATCTTGATGAAAGTGAAAGAGGAGAGTGAAAGAGCTGGTTTAAAACCCAACATTCAAAAAACTAAGATCATGGCATCTGGTCCCATCACTTCATGGCAAATAGATGTGGAAACAATGGAAACAGTGAGACTATATTTTCTTAGGCTCCAGAATCACTGCAGATGGTGACTGCGGCCATGAAATTAAAAGACGCTTGCTCCTTGGAAGAAAAGCTATAACAAACTTAATGTTTTGAAAAGCATGATTATTACTTTGCCGACAAATGTCCTTATAGTCAGAGTTATGGTTTTTCCAATAGTCATGTATGGATGTGAGAGTTGGACCATAAAGAAGGCTGAGCACTGAAGAATTGATGCTTTTGAACTGTGGTGTTGGAGAAGACTCTTGAGAGTCCTTTGAACAGCAAGGAGATCAAACCAGTCAATCCCAAAGGAAATCAATCCTGGATATTCATTGGAGGGACTGATATTGAGGCTGAAGCTCCAATACTTTGGCCACCTGATGAGAAGAGCAGACTCATTAGGAAAGATCCTGATGCTGGGAAAGTTAACTGAAGGCAGGAGGAGAAAGGGATGACAGAGGATGAGATGGTTGGATGGCATCACCCACTCAATGGACATGAGTTTGAGCAGGCTCCAGGAGATGGTTAAGGACAGGGAAGCCTGGCATGCTGCAGTCCATGGGGTCACAAAGAGTTGGACATTACTCTGCGACTGAATAACAATAATCTTGTATATATAGTGATCTTTTATTGTGATCTTAATTTGTGTATTTCTGTGCATTCTAAATGGTTGAGCACTTTTTCATATTGAATATTCTCTTTTGTGCAGTGAACATTTAAGGTTTTACTCATTGGAGAAGAAAGGTTGTCTTTTCCTTTCTTCATTCCTTCTTTTCTTCCCTTCCTCCCTCTCTCTTATCTTTCCTTTTTCATTCTTCCATTCATTCTCTCACTCTTTTTTGACATCATTTTTCTATAAAATGATTTTTTATGTGTGTACATATATGTGAAGAAGTAGTTAATATTAATAATATACTATTTATTACTCTCTTTCTTTATGGTTAGTTCTTTTTGTATCTCTTAAGAAATTCTTTCCTGCAGCAGGATCATGAAGATAGCTTTCTATATTAAATTTATCATTTTTTCATCTCACATTTAAGTCTGTTATACCTGTTACATTTGTTTTTGTGTTTAGTGTGAGATGGAAGTCAAGATTAACCTCTCTATACACATATTCAATTGATCTAACACCATCATTAAAAAGCTCATCTTTTATACTCTGCAAAACAATGCACTTTGCCATAAATCAGAGAACAATATTTGTGTAGGTATGTTTCTAAACCCTTCTTCCTATTCCATTGACCTATTTGGTTATCCCTGCACCAACTACATATTACTTCAATTACTTTTCTGTATATTAATCATAAGTCTTATGTCCAATCTTCTTTTCCTTCAGCTGTGATCATCAAGATCATCTTAGCTATTCTTGTCTTTGAATTTCAGTATATATTTAAAAATCAGCTTGTCACTTTTCACATACAAAATATCACTGGCATTTTGATTTGATTTGCATTTATCTTCTGTTAATTTAAGGAAAATTGACAAAGTTATAGTATCGAATCTTTCAACATGAAAGCATTGCTCTGTTTACTTAGTTTTGTTTTGTAGTTTTCTTTAGATTTATTTGGTTCTACTTATTTCTAGTTATTTGATAGTTTTAATGCTATTGTAATGTCATCTTCCTTTTTTGCATCTCATTTTTTCATTTTTTAGTTGAAATATAGTTGATATGCAGTATTAGTTTCAGGCACAGTACGTTGATATCTTATTGTGGCATCTTTCTTGAGTTTCATTTCCTAATCACCTTCTCCTAGTATGTGGAAATGCTAAGATTTTTCTAAAATTACTTATTGATTCTAATAATTTATTTATATACACCTTTAGATATTCTACATAGCAATTTTTTATGTCATTTGCAAACAATGACTTTTTTTTTTCTTTTCAACTTGCATACTTTTACTTCTTTCCTGGTCTTCTTGCCCTGGCTAGTATACCCAATACAATGCTGAATAGAAACAATGATAGCAGGCATTCTTGTTTCATTACTTTTCTCGGAGAAGGAGCTTTCAATATTTCTATATTTCCCATTTCTAAAATGGGAAACATTTTAGAAGCTACCTTTTACCAAGAAAGGAAGTTCCTTTCTATTCTAATTTCTTATGAGTTTTTTAATATGTATAATGAACAGTTTTGAAATTAGTCAAGTATTTTTTCAGCATCTATTGTGATTATCATGTTTTCTCTCCTTTATTATATAAATATGATGAATTATTTACATCGATTGACTTCCTAATGTTAAACAGTTCTTGAGTTCCTGGGACAAGCGTCACAAGGCCATGACATATTATTCTTTTCAAATATCACTAAACTAAATGTTTTCATATTTTATTTATTAGAGTTGCTTCATTTTTACAAGGGAGATTAATCTGTAATTTTCCATTTTTGTAATATTCTTGTCAAGTTTTGTTATCAGGGTTATGCTGACCTCATAAAAATCAGTTGAGGAGTCTCTGTTTTCTATTTTTTGAAAGAGCTAGTTAGATTGGCAGGGTGTTTCTTTGTTTTTTTTTTTTCTAAAATTTTGAAAAAAATTACTAGTGAAGTTATTTGGAACTAAAGTTTTCTGTGTGGACGATGTAGAGTAAGGATTAATTTCTTTAATAGTATGGAACTGTTAAGATTTTCTATATCTTTTTATGCTGGTATTGGTAAACATGTATTTTTCTAAGAATTTTTCCATTTCATCTAAATTTTCAAATTTATTGGCTTAAGGTCAGCCATAATATTATCTTATTGATGCTTTTGAATTGTGGGGCTGTAGAAGACTCTTGAGAGTCCCTGGGACTGCAAGGAGATCAAACCAGTCAATCCTAAAGGAGATCAGTCCTGAATATTCATTGACAGGACTGGTGCTGAAGCTGAAGCTCCAATTCTTTGGCCCCCTGATGCAAAGAGCTGACTCACTGGAAAAGACTCTGATGCTGGGAAAGATTGAAGGCAGGAGAAGAAGGGGGCAACAGGGGATGAGGTGGTTACATGGCATCACTGACTCAATGGACAAGTTTTAGCAAACTCTGGGAGACAGTGAAAGACAGGGAAGCCTGGTGTGGTGCAGTCCACGGAGTTGCAAAGAGTCAAACATGACTTAGAGATTAAACAACAACAAATCATTGTACTATCTTTAGGGCTTGTAGTAATGCCTCCTTTTTTATTCCTGACATAGGTTTGTTTTTCCCTTTACTGCTTTTTCCTAATCAGTCTTGCTAGAACTTTATCAATTTTATTAGAATTTTCAATGATCCAAATTTTGGCTTTGTTGATTTTTTATTGTACATTTATTTCCTATTAATAGATTTATGCTCTTTACTTTTTTCTTCCTTTAACTTTATTTTGTATTAATTATTGTTCTTCCTGTATTTTTCAGAAGTGATAAATAATGGCTTTAAGTCTTTCTTTTCTAATATATTCACTGGAAACTATATATTTGTCTCTTTAGGATTTTGACACTACATATTCTGGATGCCTTAAATTCTATCTTATACTTACAAGTGACCATTCTGAAACTTTATTCAGCTTTTATGCTTCTTACTAGGAATGTTAGTCTGACACATAATGCTCTATCATAACTGGAGCATCAATATTTATATCAATATATGGATTTTTAAAAATTGTAAACATGATGAAAAGACAGAAATGTTTAGGTGACGGGTACCACCACACAAGTTTAAACTTATTGGACTTTATTCTACAAAGTCCAACCACTGGAAACTTTTTATCAAGAGGATCAAAGCTGCACTTTAGGTATTAACTGCTTATATTACTAAGATTTATTGAGTAATTATTATTTTGGGGGGCAAGGCAGCAGAGTGTTTAGATATGACTGTGTAATCAAACTGCCTAGGTTTGAACATGAGCTCTGATACTTATTAGCTATGTGGCCTTAGACAAATTACTTAAATTTTCTGAGCTTCCTCATTTGTAAAATAAAGATACTAATAATACTTATCTCATAAATTTATTGTAAGACATTTAATGAGGCAATGTCTACTGTTCTAGGACAATGTCTAAAACACAGTATAATAGTTAACATGCAATGATTTCTTAAATAATATTAATCATATTTTGGAGATAATAAAATTCAGGATTCAGGGAGCTAAAGTAACTTGGCCAAGATCACAAAACTTAGAAATGACAACACTAGGATTTGAATACAGGTCTCAGTTCAGTAGCTCAGTCGTATCTGACTCTTTGCGACCCCATGATTCGCAGCATACCAGGCCTCCCTGTCCATCACCAACTCCTGGAGTTTACTCGAACTCAGGTCCATTGAGTCAGTGATGCGATCCAGCCATCTCATCCTCTGTCATCCCCTTCTCCTCCTGCCCCCATTCCGTCCCAGCATCAGGGTCTTTTCCAATGAGTCAACTCTTCGCATCAGGTGGCCAAAGTATTGGAGTTTCAGCTTCAGCATCAGTCCTTCCAATGAACACCCAGGACTGATCTCCTTTAGGATGGACTGGTTGGATCTCCTTGCAGTCTAAGGGACTCTCAAGAGTCTTCTCCAACACCACATTTCAAAAGCATCAATTTTTCAGCGCTCAGCTTTCTTCACAGTCCAACTCTCACATCCACACATGACCACTGGAAAAACCATAGCTTTAACTAGACGGACCTTTGTTGGCAAAGTAATGTCTCTGCTTTTTAATATGCTGTCGAGGTTGGTCATAACTTTCCTTCCAAGGAGTAAGCATCTTTTAATTTCATGGCTGCAGTCACCATCTGCAGAGATTTTGGAGCCCCCAAAAATAAAGTCTGACACTGTTTCCCCTGTTTCCCCATCTATTTGCCATGAAGTGATGGGACCAGATGCCATGATCTTAGTTTTCTGAATGTTGAGCTTTAAGCCAACTTTTTCACTCTCCTCTTTCACTTTCATCAAGAGGCTCTTTAGTTCCTCTTCACTCTCTGCCATAAGGGTGGTGTCATCTGCATATCTGAGGTTATTGATATTTCTCCCAGCAATCTTGCTTCCAGCTTGTGCTTCTTCCAGCCCAGCATTTCTCATGATGTACTCTGCATATAAGTTAAATAAGCAGGGTGACAGTATTCAGCCTTGAAGTACTCCTTTTCCTATTTGGATCAGTCTGTTGTTCCATGTCCAGTTCTAACTGTTGCTTCCTGACCTGCATACAGGTTTCTCAAGAGGCAGGTCAGGTGATCTGGTATGCCCATCTCTTTCAGAATTTTCCACAGGTCTAGATGTCTCCAAATCCAGGGGCTTAATATAAATGAAGGTCACATGAGTTGGCAGAAGAGGAAGCATAACAAAGGGACTTCTGCAATACTCCAAGAATAAAGCCATGGGGCCTAAATTTAAGTGGTGACATTGAAAAAGGGAAAGAAAGAAGATCTGAGAGGCATGACAAAGGAAACACGGGACTTGGTGACTAATTAGATATGGGATGAGAGTGTGGGGTGAGAGAGTAAGGAATCAGAGCTGAGTCATGGCTTTAAGCCTGAGCGACTAGAAAGTTGATGATTCAAGAGACAGAAATAGGAGAACCTAGAGGAGGAGTGAGTTTGGGAGGGGAGGTGTTATTCTCAGTCTTAGATGTATAGCAAAGGAGCCATCAATTGCAGATGCAGAATTGGAGTCTGAAGAGAGGGTGAGTTGTAGAACTCATCCCTGGAGAGGAAGCAGTTAAAGCTTTAACAGTAGACATGATCCCTAAGTGAGAGAATAAAGAGAAAGGAACAGAGCCCCAAGGATTGAACCTTGGGACAGAGCCAATGTTTATTTATGGATGTTCTAGAAGTGAATAAATAGACATGTAGATAAGGGAACTGGTGGATATAATCTACTCAGACTTTCAATAAGCCTTTGGCAAGATTCCATTTCAAAGACTAAAAGAAATCAGGGCCTATTGGGTACGTGAGGAAAATGTTTTTGTTGGAAGCATGGAATGGGTTCAGAAACAGAAAATAAAGGGTCAGAATAAATGGATGGTCAATTCTCCAGGGAGACAGTCATAAAGGATCATGTTAGGTCTTTACGAATGATCTTGATAAGAGAATTTCCAATAAAAATTCTACGTTTGCAGTTGACATTAAATTATTCCCATAAGTAAAGTACCAAGAACTGATTGGACTTGGGGGAGACCTTAGGAATGTGTGGATGGCAAAACACGACAACTCTGCTGGCAACTCAGTCCCTTGTTTCCCTCTCCCCTTAGCTTAGCTACAACATCAGTCCTAGCTTTCAGGCAAACCCCTCTATAATCTGAGGGCCTTTAAGAAGACCAGCCCAATCTTCTAGGCCTTAGCATCAGGTCTTCCCCCTCTGAGACCCAGTGGCCACCCTGGGCCCCAGCTTTGGCACCTACATCAATACATTCCACCAACTTATTGTTAAGTATTGCTGTGAGTTAGTTGCCATGTTGACTCTTGGCATAGTCTCAGTCCCCAAGGAGCTCACAGTTGAAAGTCCCTGCCATTATTACCTTACAGAACAATTATTTATAAGGCTGGGGAGTGACCTTACTTTTCCTAGATGTTGTAGAGATAGTAGTGCTAACCAAATATACATATGATCTTCTACATTTTCCAAGCTACTCTTAAAGATGAGTTCTAGCCAAATGATTCACTTTAGCCAATAGTCTATGAGCTAATAGATAATGAGATTATGCCAACTAACACACTATCCCTCTCTAGGAGCTGATGTCCTGGCTCTATAAAGTTCAATTGGTTGATTGGACCAGACCAGATATTGAAGACAATGCAACCTACATCGTTTTTAAATTACACCTGACCCAAGAGTCACTATCTTGCTTCTTTTACCCAGGACTCATTCTAAATCTGTGGGACTTGTTTCGTACTGCAGGTTCCTTTAAACTGGATCCTAGGTTCCTCTGGGCATCATTGGCATTAGAACTTTCTGCAATGCAAGAGAAAGCCTCTATCTGCACTAACCAATATAGCAGCCACTAGCCACAGTGGTTGGGCATCCCAGGTGTCGCTAGTGGTAAAGAATCTGCCTGCCACTGAAGGGAACTCAAGAGACATGTTTCGATCCCTGAACCAGTAAGATCCCCTGGAGTAGGAAATGGCAGCCTGCTCCAGTATTCTTGCCATGGAACAAGCCATGGACAGAGGAGCCTGTGGGGCTACAGCCCCTGGGGTCGCAAAGAGTCAGAAACAACTGAGCGACTGAATACACACACACAACCACAGTGGTTATTGAGAACTTGAAAAGTGACTAGTGAAAAAAAGCATCCTAAGAGCACTGTCCACTGTTACTAAAGGTTCCAAATAAAACCAACTTGTGAGAGAGTGTTATAATAAAAAGTGACAGGACTTTTTAATATGAGCAATGCTTAAGAATAAAAACTTTAAAACATTTTAAAAAATTGAAGGATTTGGAGCCCAATTCAAGAAAGAAACTTGGATTCCTCAAAGATTATTTCTGAGCTCCTAGTTTGCTTGTTACGGACCAAAAGATTTATAAAATATTGGTATCTGATATCATACCCAGCATTAGTCTTTCCTTAAACTTAACTTTCCTTAAACTTACATTCTTTAAAAATTGAGATTTTTTTTTTTCTCCTTTGGGGAAAAAAAATATAGAAGTGGAGATCTATGGAAAGGATGTTCAGAAGGAGGAGAACGAAGCTTCCATTAGAGGAAAAACTTGAAGAATTCAAGATTTCTCTCTCTGAGTATAAAGAAGATATGACCAAAATCCATACAGTAAAGAACAATCTCAACCAAAGTTGCCAATTTTTTTTTTGCCATACTTTTACCAAAGATAAGAGATGAAAGGAGAATAAAACCGTGGTATGTGGTTTCTGAGTTGGAAGCAAACTTAGTGATTAAGAATCATTTAATTGCTAGAGATAGAGACCAATTAAGGATCATTTAATTTTTGGAGACAGAGACCCATTCGGGCTATTAATAGATTAAGGAAAGGGACTTCATATGAAGACACCAGAGTCAATTTCACTGATATACAGAAATAGGAAGCAAGGTTTCTTCAGAATTCAAGGAACCTAAAACTGGAATCTCAGGTGTTAAATTTTTTGTCTGTCCCTCAGGGCAAAACGACCTCTTTCCCCTCTTTGCTCCTCCCAGTTCTGTCCTCTGCTTTCATACTTATTCTCTTCCCACAACCCAGACTTACAGTCATGACTTTAGTTTTCTGACCTCCACCACAACTGCATACCGCTCTCTTCATAATCCCCTGTCATCCAAGTCAATGTCTCAGTACCCAAATCTCAGATTTCTGGAAGAGAATCTGATTCTGTTTAGCTGGATTCCTGTGTTTACCTGTTGCCATCAGCTGTGGTTATGGTAAGCAGAGGCAAAACACATAGGTGTACTCCAAGAGCTGGAGACAGGTTGGTTTTCTAAGAAGGATGAAGAGTGAGGAGGCGATGACTGCTTTCAGCGATTTGCCTAAACTCTCAATTCCTGTAGTTTTTCCTATACCACCCACTTTGATACTTGAGTAATAATCACAGTACACTTACTGAGTATTTACTTACCACCTGACATACACTGAGCTGAGTGTTTTTGGTTTTACAAATATTACCACATATAATAATCTCGTGTATTTTGGGACTTAGGTGGGTTTTGTTTTTGTCTTGTTTTGTTGTCACTGCACAGCATGTGGGATCTTAGCTTCCTAATGAGGGATCGAACCCATACCCCCTGCAGTGTAAGTGCAGAGTCTTAACCACTGGGCCACCAGTGAAGTCCCCAAGAGTTAGGTATTTTTATTCTTTCCTTTATGTTTATAAGAAAACTCATGCTCAGTGAAGTTAATTAGACTAAAATATTTAGCATGTGAGAGTGCCAGGTTTGAATTCTAATATTTCCAAATCTACAGTTCCTAACTTCCATGCTAGTCTGCTGTTCACGTCACATAATGGGTAACAGTTAATAGAATTTGTCAAAAGATGATAAAGGAAGAAAATGTAAATATAGTAGGATAACTTCTGAATTACAGAACAGCTAATAGATTAGAACTACCAAGGGGGCCTGCATATCTGCAAACGCCACAAGATCAAAGACCTAGTCCAGCATTCTATCACTGATTTCTAGTTTCCAGCAAAGCAAAAGCACATATTAACAAGTAAAAATTTTTTAAGAGGGAAGGGAAAAAAATAAGAAGACAGGTATCAGGGACGATAACTATTCCTTCTTATAATGTATCTATCCCTTAAGGTATCTGTAATCAGTAGATAGGTTTCTGGACTAGACAAAACCAATCTGGAAAGCTGAAGTTTCTATTTAAGGAAAAATTCAAAGTATGATTGGGAAACACAAAAATAAGGGACAATTGTCAAAGTCATCAAAACCTATGGAAGAGCAGTAATCAAGGTGTACATCAGGTATTAAGGAAGCCTTAAGAGTTTTCTAGTAGGACTCATTCAGCCAATGGCGATGGGCTCGGCACTGCAGAGAGGAGGGACAGCATGGGCAAAGACATGGGTTTAAACAACAGTGTAACAGTGTAAACTGGGGGAGGGGTGGCCACAAGCAGCTTCCTGTTACCGAGGATGCAGATTAGAGCGGGCTGCGGTGGGAGGTGAGAGTGGAGGAATTGGCCGGGGCAGATCATGAAGGCCTTTTCTGCCGTTTTAAGCAGCTTGGACTTTATCCAAGTGATTAAAGCAGGAGAAGAACAGGGTCAGATTCATGTTTTAAAAATAGATCTTCCTGCTCTGAAGAGGACTGATTTGAGAAGGAAGGCCTGGGGGCACAGAGACCTATTGGGAATCTCGGCAAGAAATGACAAGGGCTTGAATTGGAGCGGAAGTTCTGGGGAGAACGGAGGGAGGAACTTCAAGAAATAGTAGGTTAAATTGGCGGCACTGGTAATTGATAGCAATTAGAGGCAAAGGAAAGGAGGTGGTGAGGATTCCAGACGTTCTAACTCGGAGCTGTGTAGCTGGAGGAATCAGTCACCAAGATGGGGAAGTGAGGAGAGGTGGGCTGACGAGGGGAAATGCTGAGTCTATACTTAGTACATCAAGGAGCGGATGAGACTGGCTGGAGAAGATGTCTGGAAGGAAGTTCATGGCAGAGGCTGGGCTTGTAGATACAGATTTGGGAGATACCTGTTAGATCCTAAGAAGGCAAGGTCATCACTGAGAGTATATCAAATCAAGTCAGAAGGGAAAAGGGCCAGGATCTGAACTCCAGGGAAGATCAGCCTGTCAAGGAAGGTTGAGGAAAAGGAGAAAAAAGAGACAAAGGTAGAAGAAGAAGAAAAAAAAAAAACCAGAATATGAGGCTAACAATAAAAGGAAGTGGAGTAGAGAATTTTGCATGAAGCAGGAGAGACCATGGGTCAAATACAGAAGAAAGATCCAGTGAGGTCAGAAGCAACTTTATTCTTTGGATTTGGCAGTTAGCAAGTCATTGGTAGGGCTTCTTGGGTGGCACTAGTGGTAAGGAACCTGCTTGCCAATGCAGCAGATGCCACAGACAAGGGTTTGATCCCTGGGTCTGGACGATCCCCTGGAGGAGGGCATGGCAAGCTACTCCAGTATTTCTGCCCGGAGAGTCCCATGGACAGAGGAGCCTGGTGGGCTACAGTCCAGGGGCCACAAAGAATCAGACATGACTGAAGCAACTTAGCACATATGCAAGTCATTGGTAATCGTATGGAGAACTAGCGTCCATGGCCCTGTGGTGGTGGGGGAGGAGGCGCACGTTTCAGTGCATGAAGGAGGCAGTGGAGTTCCGCAGAGTGAAGGGAAGACTGTGATCACCCATGTGAACATTTGCAGCCACGAGGTCCAGGTTGCCAAGAGGAAACCAAATGCAAAATGCTTAGGTATAAATGGCAAATATACAGTGAATTCCCTACACATGAACCTTCAAGTTGTGAACTTTCAAAGATACGAGTGTGCATTCAGATGTCGAATCACAGAAGTTAGTTCACATGTCAGGTGTACATGGTCCCTTGTGTGTATCCTCTACAATAGTAGCGCTTTTGTGTACTTTACTGTGTAGCACTGTTTAGAGTACACTGGTACCATATCTTTATCTCAAGCCCAGGATGTCTAGAAGCAAGCATAAAAGCAGCGCTGGGACCTCCCTAGCAGTCCAGTGGTTAACACTTAGCCTTCCAATGCAGAGGATGCTGGTTCAATCCCTGGTTGGGGACCTAAGATCCCAGATGCCTTGTGGCCAAAAAACCAGAACATAAAATAGAAGTAATACTGCAGCAAATTCAATAAAGACTTTAAAAATGGTCCACATAAAAAAAAATCTTTTAAAAAAAGTCCTAATCAACATAAAAGAGCAGCGATGAGAAGCATCAGCTGTTGTACTGGGGGTGCATGCTTAGTCACTCAGTCGTGTCCAACTCTTTTCAACCCCATGGACCGTAGCCCACCCAGCTTTTCTATTCATGGAATTTTCCAGGCAAGACTACTGGCTTAGGTTGACACTCCCTCTTTCAGGGAATCTTTCCAACCCAGGGATAGAACCCACCAACCCATTGTACAGTACTACTATGTTTTAAAGGTACTATGCTATAAGATTTAAAGTGTTTTCTTTATGTTTTGTGTTTTTTTAATGTATTTGTGTGAAAAGTATTATAAACCTGTTACAGTACACTACTATATAGCAAATTGAGTTAGCTGAATACCTAGACTAACTTTATTGGATTTATGAACAAATTGGATCTACAAGCACGTTCTCAGAATGGAACTCATATTTATGCAGGGAACTTACTGTTCAAGCACTAGTGGCTTTGCAAAGAACCCTTTCTCTGTAGTAATGGAAACACATATCAGATGGCAAAGGGAAAAAGTTTGCTGGTGGTGGGATCATAGAGACTTAGTGAGCTGATTGGTAATTTGAAATAGAAAAACATGAGGGAAATAGAATAAAAGAAAGGGAAGTAAAGTCAAGCAGGCCTTGTGTTTACCTGTTTGAGTTTTCGCTTTACTTTCCAGTTGGTGTAACCTGAACATCTTGGCAGACATAGAGGAAGAAGTATTATGGGGAGGGCGATTACTGATGACACAAGAACTCAGAGGAGACTGGAGATGGAATCATGGGCATTACTCAGAAGACATAGCCTTGAAATTTGGAAGAACAGTTCTTCTTGGATAAGGTGAGAACTTGAGAATAAAGGCAGACAAGTGTAGATATGGAAGAGAAGAACCAGACATGGTGGTCTCTGCCTTCTTAGTAAAGGAAGTATGTGTGTGAGCTTGAAAAGACTTGAATTTGACAGAATACCAGGGCCAGGAAAGCGGGGGGGCCAGGGGGACATTAGGGAGCCATCAGGAGATGCGTAAAATTGTTTATTATGTCGGAGAAGGGACTCACTTAAAATTAGGTTAGTGTTAGTAATAGAATCAAAGGCCATAGAAAAGTCCACTGAAACAACAAAGTAAGACATTATGATTAAGAGATTCGCCAAGGGACTTAAAGTGGTTAAGATTTCACCTTCCAGTGCAGAGGATACAGGTTTGATCTCTGGTCAGGGAATTAAGATCCCACATGCCTTGTGGCCAAAAAACCAAAACAAAACAATGTTGTAACAAATTCAATAAAAGACTTTAAAAATGGTCTATATATTTTAAAAAATCTTCTTAAAAAAGTGATTCATCAGAATCTCTACACAAAATTGGACGCACAGACAAAAAGAAAAAGCTTCCAAAATGCCCATTTATAAACAACATGAAGAACCTACAACTTTCCAGAGACAATCGACCCTCCTTTCTCAGCCTACCATAAGTCGTCCTGCTGCTGATTTTGGGCCATTTGCAGGGAAGGGTATGAAAAACAGGGGAATCAATACATCTGCCCATCAAACAATGCAGGACTTGGCAGTTTTAGCCCTCACTGACCCCTCACCTGGAGAAGAAAATGGCAACCCACTCCAGTGTTCTTGCCTGGAGAATCCCAGGGACAGCGGAGCCTGATGGGTTGCCGTCTTTGGGGTCACACAGTGTCAGACACGACTGAAGTGACTTAGCAGCAGCAGCAGCCCCCTCACCAGTCAAGTCAATTCATCAAACATTATTGAGCACCTTCCAAGGGTCAGGGCTGGGCTGTGCTTTTAGACATGGTGGGGAGAACACCACCAAGAGATGCTCTCCTTAGCTTTACAGGGCTGTTCAAGGACTTGTCATCTAGAGGGGTCCTCAGGGGCCATTTCTATTATACCTACAGCCAGCCAATAAACACTAAACCTTCTCTGAACAGAACTGGTAACTTGGAAGGGACTTTTCTTCCCCTGAGATCTGCCTTATAGGACCAGTCCACCATGGTCCATCATTATTACTGGCTGCTTAAAATATCAGAAGTGGATGAATAAGCTAATAATAAGGAAACACCCATGGCAGGCAGAGAGATTGCCAAACACACATCAGTGAGTACAGCCCCAAGGGTGGTTATACTGAGGATGCTGGGCCTCACAGCCAGCCCTCTCTGGAAGCTGTCTGTGCCTGGCTTCCAAGTGCTTCTTACCACACAAACCATCTCTGTCACTGGTATTTCTTGTTCCCCGGAAGTTTCCATAATTACCTCAGGGAAGAGCCAATCAGATACAAAAGCTGATGCAAAAATACATGCAGATTTGTCAGAACAGATACCTAATTATCATGACAACTTATATTCAAGATACCTAATGGGGAGTGAAATTTCAGAGACATGATTGTGTCTTAGCCCCAGTTCTGCCTTCTCTGGCATCTCAAAATAACAGCTACAACATATTCTGCCTTATCTAAATCCTGCCTTTTCTTTAGAGCCTGTCTTCTCCATGAGCCCTCCAATGTCACAATAGTCCATTTCACACCAACTCTGTCTGCCGACCTGCTATAACATGTGTGTGACATGTTTAATTTTCTAAGCTAATAATATAATAATTTTCTGATTATTTAATTCCCCTAATTTTTAAATCTCTCTATTTAAGTTTCTGATTGGAGAAACAATTTTCTTACCACCAACCTTCCCCTGCCAAAGATTATGACTTGATGCTTCTCTGTGTCACTCAATCAATTGTTTGAGTTATTCCAGATACTGGGAATGCAATGGTATACCAGAAAATTCCTGCTGTCAGAGAATTTACTGTGAGGGATAGGAAAGAAAATTGACCATTTTAAATAAAATGTTTTAGGTGCCAAGGTAGGAAAGCACCAGTGAACCCAGCCTTAGTTTGTTCCATCATCAAGTGGTGAGGTGGGGTCAAGGGACTTCATGTAAGAGATGGTAGCTAGGCTGAGTTCTAGAAGTAGAACAGGAATTGTGTAAGTCAATATCTATAGTGTGGGCAGGAGGAGGGGATCCTATGGGAGGAAAATTTGTAGTTGGTCCAAAGTTGGTCCATTCTGGGGAACACATGTGGTTCTCTAAAAGTGAAAGGTAAGAAAGGGGATGATCAGACAAGTGTTTGAGGACTTCACAGTCTTGTCCAAGACATGGGACAGTCCAGAACACAGGCAATACAATACAGACAGGCTGGACAGGAGCATAACCTTGTTTGGGAAATGGAGGGTTAGGAAATACATCTCAGCTGAAGCATCAAGGGTGAGTAGAGTTTAACCAGGGAAGAGGACAAGGAAGGGCATTCTGGGCAGAGGGAACAGAACATTCAAGATCTTAAGGACACTGTGAGCTGCAGGATTGTAGCATGATCAGCACTTTCCTTTTTCTTCTGGTCTCTCTTGATGCATTCAAATTGTTGACCTGTCTCTAGCTCTGCTTAACCTCAGCTTCACAGCCAAGCCATAGTCAGTATTGTCCTGTTAGAGAGGGGAAGAGAAACCAGGAAAAAGGAGAATAAGAACAGACTCTTTCCTGGAAGAGTGTTGGACATTGGGGTTGAGGAGGAGGAGGGATCAGTGAAGGGGGTGGTGTCCAGCAACTACGGAATTTCATTCTCAGAAAGGGTCCTTATGTCAGTAAGAAACTTTCTCACTTGGTAAATTATAACCTAGGCATTAGCAGCAAAAAAAATTCCCTTAAGCTTGACCTCAACAATATGAGTTTCTTGAAGGAAGGGACTATGATGTTTAGTTTTGTATCCATTGGTGCTTGAAATAACACCTAGTATTATGGTATATGGGCAGCTAATAAGTATTGATTGATGACTGTTTGAGCTGCTTCCTACAGTTCTATTACTAAGTGTTAGCTAGGATGTCTCTCATTCAAAAAAGCACCCCAGTATGCCTATTTACAAACTATTGCTTGCTCCTTTCATTCTAACCAATCCCTCAGCAAGTGGACGTGGGTGCCGAATGGTCAGTCTTCTTTCTCATATGTTTGCCCAACTCACTGGAGGCAGGGAGGGCACAGATAGTGATCATTTATATGGCCTCAAATTTTCACCTTCAAACAGTACCTGCCTTATTTATGCCCCTTTTCACTCTGGCAACTTGGGAGCTGTGTGCTTTAAATGTTTAATGGTTACTTAAAATTTTTTTAACAGGCATGCTTAAACATATTTAAAGGTATCTAAGCAATTTAATATTTCCATTCTTCCCTAAACTAAACATGCCAAAGGCAGTAAAATGTCTACCTACCTATTGAATAGCATACTATGCCAGATTTTGTTAGCTGTCATCTAGAGAAGGTGAGGTAAGGGACAGATAGGCCCCAGGCTGAGCAGCTGTAAAAGGTTTCCTGTTGCCTTTTGACAAATCAAATATGGGCTTAAGCAAGATGAGTGGCCAGAGACAACCCAGAAAACGGCCTCACATAAGCAACCAAAACTGCCCCTATCACTTGCAACTCACTCTGAGTTCACCTGTGGGCTTTCCACATGTACTTTGCTTCTAATAGATGCTATCTCTATTTCAGAATCTTGGTCTCTTTGCTGAATTCTTTCTTTGAAAGACAAAGACTGAAGTCCTCCTTCTAGCCATTCCAGCACCAGAATCAAAAGTATGGGAAAACTACCATTCCCAGGCCAAATCTGACTGAACATCTGTTTTTTATAAATAACATTCTTTTGGAAACACAGCCATGTTCATTAACTCATGTATTGTCTATGGATTCTACTCATCTACAATGGCAGAGTTGAGAGTTGTAAACCCACTAGGGTTTACAAAGCCTAACATAATTTACTCTCTGGCCCTTTACAGAAAATGTTTGCAGACCCTTGGTCTAGAATTTTAGTTTTGCCCCTTTTCAATGTAAAACAAGGTGTTTTGTTTTTAAACAGTTAATGCTTAACTAGATTTATTACTCTTTTATTAATTTCTGTTCTCACCATCATTTCTAGTGTTCCAGACCTTCTCTCTGGATCCTTCTACTTTTTCTTTAATAATTCCTGTCTGTGGTCGGCACATTCTTTTTTTTTTTTTTTTTTTTTTGCTTAAAGAATGATAGTTTAGCTGGCTATAAAATTTGAAGTTGATGATTACTTTTCTTTAGCACTTGGAAGATTTTACTCCATTGTTTTCCTTCCTCTGTTATTGCAAATAGGATAACTGCTATAACTTACATCATCATTCCTTGTAGAACAGGATGTTGTCTCTCTGATAGGTTTAATATTTCTCTTCATGTTCTGTAGTTTAGCTACAAGTCTAAGTGTGTATTTGTGCTTATTCTGCTCAATAATACAGATGCATTTTGAATTGGAACATTCATGTCTTTCTTCAATTCTGAAAAAACTCAGTGGCCTTTTTCTTCCAATATTGGTTGTGTGTGTGTGTGTGTGTGTGTGTGTGTGTGTGTGTATAATTATCTCTATTCATTTATAAGATTTCTAACTAGTTTTGTTTCATGGCCTCCTATTCTTTTTCTTTTTTCATTTCTTCCACTTTGCTTCATGCTTTTTATTTTTCATTGATGTTATTTTTTATCTCTGTGAGGTTTTAAACATACTTCATTTTAAAACTTTGTTAGACTGATACTTAACTTCATTTGGAGCTAATTCATGTTCTGTTTATTCATTTTTTTGGCTCTGTTTTTTGCCATCAGATTTCCTCATGTGTTTTAGAATTTGGTTTGCAGAGGTCATTTTTAATAGGATATGTTGCTGTTGTTGGATATGAGGATAATAGAATATGAACAATGCTGTTGTCACATTGTTCTTCTCTGCTTCCCTATCTGGTAATTCTGCATTTGCCTCCACTTGATTCCCCTGTGCCCAAGTTCAGAAACAGGGTTGTGTAATGTTTCTGGATCTGTAGTAATGCTAAGGATATCACAGATGCAGGCATGAATTCACAGATGGCTTCGCAGAGTACCTGCTCACAAATCTATGTTCATTTTCTTCCAACTTCCCAAGGCCACAGCTTCCTATCAAACTGTGGTTCTTACAGTCTGTTCCTTACAGATAGAATAGCATCTGAATCCCTGGAGACTAGTGAGAAATGCAAGTCCTTCCCTGAAACCTACTGAATCAACACTCTGGGGTTCGAGCTCAGCAACTTAAGTCCTCTTGGTGGTTTGGATGCACGCTCACTACAATCAGCCCCCAAGGGACTTAGCCAACTATTGCTCTTGCTTTGTGTGGAGGGGGATGTTCGGCAAAGTCAGCTCCATACTTCAGACAGTGATCCTGAAACTGTTCCCCATCTTGTCACTGTTTCCTACCCTACATTTTTTCTGTCCTGCTTGTGTTTTCTTCTGGTTCTAGTTCACATATGTGTTTATCTTATTTTTGAGCCAACTTGTGTCTTCTTGGCTTCCCCTCTCGTATTTTATTATCTATGTGCTCAGGGTAAAGGAAGAGTGCTGAAACTTGAACTTACAAAGACATCCTTAAAGAAGTCCTAAAACCTAATCCACACTCACCTTTTAGATTTCATAACTACAGCATTACCTTACTCATTATACACTACCTGACTGGCTAACTTAAATATTAGCTGCATTCATATACCACATACATTTCACCAGGCTTTGTGATATTGGGCAAAAAGCCATTCATCTATAAGACAGTAATAATAACTCACTGAAAGTCTTAATGCGAGTACTAAATTCAATGCCATTTGTAAAATAAACTAGCATAGTGCCTGGCTCATAATTAGTTCTCAGTGGATGTTAATCTCTTACTTTTTTGAATCTTTTTGAGTTAAATTTAATTTAAACATTAAAATTTAGACTGCCTGGTTTCCAGTTCATTTCCAATTTGCTTCTGATCCAAACTCTTTTTGTCACAATCCTAATTCATCAGAACATAATATTAATAACAGCCTAAGACAGAAATATTAAGAAGTTCCCCCCAGCTATAAAGAACATCCCCTCCCCCAACCTCCTCACTCCAGGGGCTGGAGAAATGTGGTTATTGGCCGAAGCATATTATACACAGTCTTAGCAGTGATGAACATTTACAGCTCTGCTCCATATGGAACCCCTAGACCCAAAGAAGGACAGCAATAACTGTAATAGCAGTGGGACTTCCCTGGCAGTACAGTGGTTAAGACCTCACCTTCCAATGCAGGGGTTGCATGTTTGTTCCCTGGTAGGGTAGCTAAGATTCTAAGATCCCACACACGCCTTGGGACCAAAAAACAAAAATGTAAAGAACAGAAGCAACATTGTATCAAAGTCAATAAAGACTATAAAAATAGTCCACATCAGAAAAATCTTCAAAAAAATAAAACAATAACAGAAGTGATGACATTGATGCTAATAAGTATGCCAAATGCTGTTCTAAGCACCTGACATGTGATATCTCAATCTTCAAAGGAGCATACAAGGTAGTTACTATTATTAATATTATCCGCGTTTAACAGATGAGGAAATTAGTTACAGAAATATTAAATAACTTGTCCCTTTCTGCCCAGCTAATAAGTTGCAGAACCAGGATTTAAACCAGGCAATGTGACCAGACAGTCAACCTACAGGGAATGCTAAGAATGAGAAATAATCTCCTCTTCGTCAGTGATCTGGGTCTAACCCTCTTCATTTTGCAGCTCTGATTATTCTCAGCCACTGGATCACATTTTCATTCAGTTTCAGCAATTGGATTCTACCCAGGTTCTGTTTCCATGAAAAAACTTGCAGCAGTTCTCCAGGAAACAGGGAAGAACAGTCCCTTCAGGCAAAATCACGAGATCCTCGGAACATCTCCCTGGTGGAAGGGAACCGCTGTCTTGATGAATGTCTCCTGCAGTCACTGGCCACCTGTCCTTGAGGATTTTTGGCCTCTTTGTTCCTTTCTCTCTGCTGTGGTCTGTCTCTGCCTGACCTTCTCTGTGACCAGCTCTGCCTGCTTCTGTCACTCTCCTTTTGTTTCTTTAGCAAAGGGCTTTCACAGTGTGGTAACAACTTCACACCTGCAGTGGCACCACTTATGTTGAAAAGAATGTGAGTTTACAGATTAAAAAAAAAAAAAAAAATCCCTCACTTTCACCAATTCTTGATTACCTCCACTTCAGATAATTCTGTCCCAAAGAATTTTTTTGTCCACATCACCGATGAGGGCGGTGAATCAGGCACTCCCACCCAAGGAGCAGCTGCCCGGCTTCATGGGCAGGAACTGGGGCTGGAGGGGGACAGACAGGGCTGCTCAGGACGGTGGGATTGCCAGCATCTCTGGGTCCCACAGCAGACGTCAGAATTTCCAGCTGGGATGATTCCATCTTTCACTGACTCAAAAATTGCCGTGATTTTGCTCTATAAACAGCTTGGAGAATGGGTTAGGATAGAAAACGCAGAGGTCTTTCACTCTAGCATTTAGAGAAGTTTCAGGCTTCCCACACCTGGGAGGAGAAGGGAAAATGAAGGAAGAAGATGGCTCTTCACTGGGGCATAAATGAAGGCAGCTGATCCGCACTCACTAGCTGTAACATCATCCCCGCCTTTTCCAAAGTGCTAATTCATTAAAACTAATGAGGCCCCGATGCTGCCTAAGCTGAATGCTGATCAGATTCCCGGCATGCACCTGCCACGCTGGCACTCAGTCTCTGCTGCGCCCGGGAGCGAGGAGGGGCCCTTGTCAGCTGGAAACAGAGGCTCTGGGGCCTCTATGGACCCGATCGTGGTTTGAGACAAATCGGTGCTAGATCTGCACACAATGACATGCCATCAGGTCCATGCTGAAATGCACAGACTTCCTCCACCCTCATTCTGTAATGCACCTACTTCCTGCTAGGCCAAGCTATCCTGTCTGCTAAGGAGACCCCTGCAAACACCTTTTTTTCCTAAGGCATACGTGGATGTCCTGAAGTCACCTGCACTTTTTATCTGTTCACCTGGCAGAGGGGAGGAGCTTGCTAGAGAGGAATGGGGTACAGGGTGGTAATTCACATATCCTTATTCTCAGAAGAGTGTAAATTCTGCCTGTGGCCCTGTTTGAAAAGAGAGCATGAAGACAGGTGCAAGGTGAGAAACAGGTGGCAGGGAGAAATATTGGATGCTTGCTGATAAGGCAGCCTATCTCCTTCAGTCCATACATATTTACTGAACTCCTTCAATGGGCCAAGAAATGTTCTGGGTGCTGCAGAAAAGTTACAAATTAGACAGAGGTGTTCCCACTCTCTTTGAGCTTATTCTCTTGGGTGAGAAAGATGACTTAAGAAGTAAATTAATGTCAAATTAAATCAATTAGGGAATTATGATCAGAGTAAGTGGGGTCAGGGAATGTGGACAGTAATGTTAGTTTGGGGGTCAGGGAAGTTCTCTGTGGGAGACAATATTGGAACCAAGACCTGCAGAGCAAGAAGGATGGGTTTGGGGAAAAGTGAATCACAGATTAGGGCAAGCCCTTGGAGGCACACTCTCTGAGACTAAGAATAGAGAACGGACTACCATGACAGGCAATAATAGGCAATTGGATCAGTACGACCCAGCAATCCCACTGCTGGGCATACACACCACGGAAACCACAATTGAAAGAGACATGTGTACCCCAGGGTTCATTGCAGCACTGTTTACAACAGCCAGGACGTGGAAGCAACCTAGATGTCCATTGGCAGACAAATGGATAAGAAAACTGTGGTATATATACACAATGGAATATTACTCAGCCATTAAAAAGAATGTATTTGAATCAGTTCTAATGAGGTGGGTGAAACTGGAGCCTATTATACAAAGTGAAGTAACTCAGAAAGAAAAACACCAATACATTATACTAACACATATATGGAATTTAGAAAGATGGTAACGATGACCCTATATGCGAGACAGCAAAAGAGACACAGATGTATAGAACAGTCTTTTGGACTCTGTGGGAGAGGGTGAGGGTGGGATGATTTGGGAGAATGGCATTGAAACATGTATATTATCATATGTGAAACAGATTGCTAGTCCAGGTTTGATGCATGAGACAAGAGCTCAGGGCTGGTGCACTGGGATGACCCTGAGGGATGGGATGGGGAGGGAGGTGGGGGGGAGATCAGGATGGGGGACACATGTACATTCATGGCTGATTCATGTCAGTGTATGGTAAAAACCACCACAATATTGTAAAGTAATTAGCCTCCAATTAAAATAAATAAATAATTTTTTTTAAAAAGAGAATAGGCAGGGGTTACTTTATTCCTCATTTATTGTACCTGCAAGGACAGAGATTACACAGTATTTATGGACATATGCATTCTAAACCCTTCTAGGACACTCTTCAGGGTCTAAACTGTGGATAAAGCCCATATCCTCCTGCTCAATCAAGTTTTACTACCATAAGAGTCAGCACAGTTTCAGTCCATTGTCTTTGCGTAGACCCTAAGACTGCCAAGGGAATAAAGTCCCCTCAGATTCTGGGGACCATTGAGAGTGGCATCCTTAGCCCCTGGCCTCATTCTGCTGTGGAAGAGAGGCAACAGTTCTGATCTACTACTCTATGCCGAAGTCTGGAGCCCTGGCACATTTTGTATGAATTTTGTTACAGATCTTGCAGGCAGAAGACCAGGGCATCATCAATCAAAGATTAAAGGAGGGACCTAGGATCCTCTAAAAAGTGTGTCTCCCTGAATTTGTTTGCTATTAGGTTAGCAGACATCCAACACAAAAACAATGGATCCTATCTTGTTGGCTTAGACTAGAATCTGCTTCCTTTTTTCTCTTCCATCATGTCTCATGGTCTGGCTTCTGTGCGCAATTCACCTCATTTAGTCATCTCCCAGAGCTCTGTGATTCTGTGTCTGCTGGATCTTTGGTACCCATCCTCCTCTCTTCATTCCATGTATAAATATCCAGGTTCAGCTGATTCTTTCTGCCTCCAGTCATTAGCCTTCCACACCTGGGCTCCCTGCTGCTCTTAGGCGTCTTCCTCAAACACAGATCTAATCATGGTCCTCACCACTTGGGAATCTTTGAAGGTCCCTCGCTGTCAATGTTGAGTTTCCTTGACTTGATTTTTGAATCTAGGCACAACTCTCATTTCTAGTCTTTCCTACATCTATGTACCTTTGTTTGGACATTTGATTAATTCAGACATCTGAGGTCCATACCAGATGCTATGATCAAACCACTTCCTCTGATTAGAATGGACTTCCCTTCTTTATCCTCACCCTCACCCCTAATCTCCTATTACAGCCACCTATAAAATTCCTACTCATTCTTTAAGGTCTAGCCAGAGTTAGACCCTCTGTATTGTGGGCACTTTAGGAGCAGAATTGCACCTCCATGGTACATCGTGTGGTGATTGGGACCACTCCAGCTGTGGAGTTAGACCCAGGTCATCTAAGTACTTGCTCTGTGATCTTGAACAAGGAACTAAAGTTTTATGAGTCAGTGTTTCCTTCTCTGTAAAGGGGACCAATGATCCATCTCATGGGATGATGGGAAGGATTAAATAAAACAATCTCTGTAAAGAATGACATCTCGTATGTGTGTTTAATAAAAATTTATTAAATGTGTACCTGTGCATGCTAAGTCACTTCAGTCATGTCTGACTCTTTGCAACCGGACCGTACCCCTCCAGGCTCCTCAGTCCATGGGATTCTCTAAGAAAGAATACTGGAGTGGGTTGCCATGCCCTCCTCCAGGGGATCTGGCTGACCCAGAGATTGAAATGGTGACTACAATATGACACACTTTAACCTAAGGTGTTTGGGAAATGCTCCTCTGTGGAATAACATTTTAGGTAGCTTTTATTACGTCTATCATAGTTTTTAACATAGATTACATTACTCAATTCAGTTGAAAAATCAACTTTCCAAAAGACAATGTGATGTAAGACATAAGGCAATAACTTCCCCTTATGTGTGAGGTTGTGGCAGAGAGCACTAATCACCTGCCTCATGTCTGGTCTTCTTCTCTCAACCATAATAACAAAAAGTGGATTTTATTTGGGATGTCATATGGGCATGTTTCCCAGCTTGCCTTATAGACAGGTATCCTAGTTAGCTTGGGCTGCTTAACAAAATACCATAGGCTGAGTAGCTTGAATAACCGACAAGTATTTCTCACAGTTTTAGAGGCTGGGAAAGTCAAAGATCAAGATGTAGGAAGATAGGATTCCAGGTACAACTGTCTCCCTAGCTTGTAGAGAGTCACCTTCTCACTGTATGTTCATATAGCCTTTCCTCAACACATGGCGGTGGACACAGAGAAATCTGTCTTCTTTTTATAAGGGCACTCATCCCATCATAAAGTTCCCACTTTCAAGACCTACTGTAAACCTAATTACCTCCCAATGGTCCCATCACCAAATACTATCATGTTAGGGATTAGGGCTTCAACATATGAAGACATTCAGCCCATAACAACAGAAAAGTCCACATAACACAATTGTTTTTTAATGTTTTTTATTTTTTACTAAACTTTATTTTTTATTGGATTATGGCCAGTTAACAATGTCATGATAGTTTTAAGTGAATAGCAAAGGGACTCAGCCACACATATACATGTATGCATTCTCCCCCACAGTCCCCTCACATCCAGGCTGCCACGTAACATTGAGCAGAGTTCCCTGTGTGATACAGTAGGTCCTTGTTGGTTATCCATTTTAAATACAGCAGTGTGCACCTGTCCATCCCAAACTCCCGAACTATCCCTTCCGTCATCCTTCCTCCCAGCAACCGTAAGCTCACGTGTAACAGTTCTTGTCAATGATATGTAAGAGGCAGTTCCGTTGTGAGACTTCCAGGAAAGCTCCCTAAAGGGGTGGAGGCAGACACAGCTGCAGCAGCTCTTGCACTTTGCTTCTCCCGTCTTCCTGCCCGGAACACAGATGGAATGCTAGAGATCCATCAACTATCTTGTGTCCACTAGGCTTCTCCTATCCTGAAGGAAAACTCAGGATTCTTGGTTTCTGAAAACATCCTAAAGGCGTCATACCAGGCCCATGTTCATCCCTTATTTCTGGACAAAAACAAAACCCTAATTTGTCACTTAATGCAATTCCTAATACAAAGCTATTGGTGCATTAATTGTATTCTCTCACTTAACTAGGACCTCCTGATCTTTACTTATTTTTGTAGCTTTCACCTTGCCTAACATGATGCTTTGCCCATAGTGTATGTTTAAGAAATGCTTGCTGAATTTTTAACCAGTACTTATGCTCTTTTTTTTTTTCATAAAAATTTTTCAAAAAGTCTGGACTTCTCTATCCCCAAATCTTTCACTCACTGTTGCCTGATCTTCTAATTTGTGGTCCTCAAAGTGTTACCATACCCTTTCTGACTGAAAATCCCAGTTACATGTAGATACTCCTCTCCTTATGATCACTGGAGCACCCGGTTTGTCGTTTGCTCTCTGGTAGCGTGACCAGAATGTCCTACCCCCTCTCATCTCTAAGGCCCAGATGGAGCTGAAGCCTGGACCAGCTTCTCTTCCTCAATCTGGGGTCTCCTTACCATCCCCATTCCTTGCCTTACTCAGCCAGGATGCACTTGAACTTCAAAGTGTTACAAAGGGACACTTGGCCTGAGATGACCTGCATTCCATTCAGAGGAAATACTTATTTTGTGACCTTGAGCAAGTTTACTTTTCTTCTCCGTCTGAATGTTCTAAGCTCTCAGACAGAGACAGTGATTCACATCCATAGCAGTTTGATGTGTAGACTAAATAAGTTTACCTCATTTTTGAAAGCCTCAGGTATACCATAAATACTCAATAATGATACTTAATGTTTCATACTATTTCTACTGCACTTAGTTCTAAAACCCAATTTTCTCTCCCCAAATATCTCAGCTTTTTTTCTGTAGCACCCTTGCTACTGCATCTGCTGAATATATTTTGTTTTGTCTCCTATTGTCCTTCTTCTCATCTTGTCTACCTAACAGTTGGTCCTTGTATTAGTAACATTGTATTTAGTTGCAAGTAACAAAATCTCTAACTACTGTAGACTTTTTTAAAAGGGTTTAGTTGATTCATCTAATAAGAAGTTTGGGCTCCCAAGGTGACTCAGACAGCAAAAAAATGCAATGCGGGAGACCTGGGTTCAGTCCCTGGGTTGGAAAGATTCCCCTGGAGGGGAACATGGCAACCCACTCCAGGATTCTTGCCTGAAGAATCTCCATGGACAGAGGAGCACTAGAGATGGGCAGTTCTGGGCTTATACGGTCACTCGACAATGCCACTAGGGATCCAGACATCTCGATCTCTCTGCCCTGCGAGAGTTTCATCCTCATGCTGACTGCTTCATGCTCACAACATGGCTGCTGCACTTCCAGGCCTCATGTCCCAACTCCAGGCAGGAATAAGAGGCAGGACAACTCTTTTTATTCAAGAGGGCAGGCTCTTCCTAGAGATCCCCCCTACATCTCATTGACCAGAGCTGTGATCACAGCCACTGCTTGCTACAAGAGAGGGGCTTCCTCAGTGGCTCAGTAGTAAAGAATCCACCTGCATTGAGGAGACGCAGGTTGGATCCCTGGGTCGGGAAGATTCCCTGGAGAAGGGATTGGCAACCTGCTCCAGCATTCTTACCTGGAGAATCCCATGGACAGAGGAGCCTGGACGGGCTACAGTCCATAGGGTTGCAAAGAGCTGGACATGACTGAAGCGACTGAGCATGCAAGCATGTGCTATAAGAGAATAAGGGAAAATGGATCATTAACTGGACACATTGCTCCTTTGAATAAAAACTGGTCTTCTGTCCATTAAGAAGAAGGAAATAGAAATTAGACAGGCAATTAGCAGTGTCCACCAAAATCCTTTATCCAAATACAGTTTTAAAATTACAAAGCAACTCTACTCAGGCTTGAGCCAGTCAAATGGTTTAATTAGAAACACCTAATTTGGGCAGGGTAATTTATTTTTGGACTTCCCTGGTGGCTCAGTTGGTAAAGAAATCTGCCTGCAATGCAGGAGACCCTGGTATGACCCCTAGATTGGGAAGATCCCCTGGAGGATGAAATGGCAACCCACTCTAAAAAAAATTTCTTTTTAATAAACTCTACTTTATAAAACAGGTTTAAGGTTCACAGAAAAATTCTGATGATGCTACAGCATTTCTTGTATACCTAGCATCTAACTTCCCCTACTGTTAACATTTTATTTTAGTATGGTACATTTGTTAAAATTAATGAACTAATATTAACACATTGCTATTAAGCCAGTCCACAGTTTATTCAGGTTTCCTTAGTTTTAGTTTTTACTGAATGTCCTTTTTTTTGTTCCAGGGTCCCATCCAGGACACCGCATGCCATTTAGTTGTCATGTTACCTTAGGTCCTACGTGGCTGTGACAGTTTGTCAAACTTTAGTTGTTTTTGATGACCTTGACTGTTTTGAGGAATACTGGCCAGGTATTTCATAAAATGTCTCTCAAATGTGATTTGCCTGATGTTTTTTTCATGCTTAGACTAGGATTATGAGTTTTCGAAAGGAAGACCAGAATGGTAAAGTGTTATTTTTTTTTATCATATCATATCAAGAATACACACCCCCAACATGACTTACCTCTGCTGATGTTGACCTTGATCACCTGGCTGAGGTCGTGTATATCAGGGTTCTTTCCTACCTCCCCTTTCCATATCGTACTCTTTGGAATGAAGCTATTAAGTGCACGCCACAATTAAAGAGGAGTGAGTTATGCAACACGTTTTGAAACGAGAGGATCTTTACCGAAATGATTTGTAATTCTTGGGCAAAACAAATTTGTTTCTTCTCATCATTGTTTATTTTTATTGTAATGGAATTGCTGTACAATGTAGTGCTAGTTTTTGCGAACTAACATTGTGAATCAGCCACATGTATACATATATCCCTTCCCTCTTAAGCCTTCTGCTCACCCCCTCATCCCACCTCTCTAGGTCATCACAGAGCCCTGAGCTGAGTTCCCCGTCTATACACCGGCTTCTCACTAGCTATTTTACACGAGGTAGTGTATATACGTCAATGCTACTCTCTCAATTCATTGCCCCCCTCGTCTTCCCCCTCCCCTCTCCCTGCACCTTCCTTTCTGGCACTACCAGATGCTCATCCTATGTGTCTCTTTCCCCAGTCCTAGAAGCAACCACTTCTTCGTGGAACCCTGGTTCCTTTTATTGGAGAATGGTATTAAAAACCAAGATCTGGGCACTGACTATGCTCATTGTGGGCAGTTATCTTTAATTACAGACTTAAGACTTCCTTCCCCATCTCTCAAATGAATAATCATTTTGCTCTTCTGCCCACCTCAAGTTTCTTTCTCACTGTTTCTGCCCACACAGAGCTGAGATCAACAGGAATGCTAGGCTTCAAAAAGTTAGGGTGGAGAAAGCAATTTTTTTTTTAAAGGCATGTCTTAATAAATATTTACAGAAACTATTTGATTGGAAGAACGCTGAACTCACACAGTTGCTGACGGTTGGAGATATTATGTAGTCCAATCTTACCTGTTTCTGAGGCTCCAAGCCTCAGGACAACCTAGAGGGATAAGGTGGGGAGGGAGGTGGAAGGGGGGTTCAGAATTGGGGGCACACATGTATACCTATGGCCAATTCATGTTGACGTATGGCAAAAAAAAAAAAAATCACAGTACTGTAAAGTAATTATCCTCCAATTTAAATAAATAATTAAAATAAAAAAGGACTAAAGGGATGGATCCCGGATCATGCAGCCACAACTAGACTCTAATCCCTCCAGAAGCTTCCCTGTTGCCCTCTTCCCTAAAACTCTGCACTGGTAAAGCCCATTCATTCCTTCATCCCCCAGATTAGGGCAGGACTGGCCACGGCCTCAGCGTGGCTCTGACCAGGCAGAAGCTCCAGTGGATGGAGGACAGAGCCGGCTGCTAACATTCTGTGATAAATTTCCAGGGCTGGGTGATAAGAAAAAGCAGAGACGTCAGACACCAAAGAGCTGTGTAGAAAGCAGCTCTGGCCTCAGCCAGGCAGGAAGGGGCATCCTCCCTGCAGATAGCGAGGTGCTAACACAGGTGCTCCATCTCAGGGGCCCCCCAGGTCCCAGCCGCCTCTGCCACCCCTGCCGAAGGAAGAGCACTGATTCAGGCTGTGCGGCTGTTTGGATGATGTTGTTTTTCTGATGTAACCCCTGTTGGTTTCCCCACCTCCCTTTCTCTGCCTCCTTCCCTCCCTCTTGGGAGCAATTTATGTGTCTCTGGCTCCTTTTAGACTGGGAGAGATTGCTAATGAGCTGTCTGATTCATCCCAGACCACCTGTCCCAGGGCGCTTGGCAGTAAGGCCAGACTGGGCGTGGTCCCAAACTCTCCAGGGCAGGCGAGTGTCCCAGGGGCTGTTATAATCCCCCATCTGACGTGGGGCCACGGATCAGGCTGTGTGATGGGTGGGAAGGAATACTCTGCTTCAGCAAGGCTGGTCCCTTCCACACCAATTCCTTTATATCAGCCATTGGGCAACTGGAGGAAAAGTGATTCCCACAGTCTTTGAGGGCTCTGACTTCATTTCTCCCCTGTAGCTGAAATCTGTTTTCCATGAAGGGCTTCCAAATGAAGAATATGCCTGCAATGCAGGAAACCCGGGGTCCACCCCTAGGTCAGGAAGATCCCCTGAAGGAAGGGCAACCCAGTCCAGTTATTCTTGCCTGGAGAATCCCATAGACAGGAGCTTGGCAGGCTACAGTCCATAGGGTCACAAAGAGTTGGGCACAACTGATAGACTAATACTTCACAAAGAGATCAGTGACAAGCTTCCCAGAGGACACCTCACCACCAATGCATCTAGGCAGTGTTTTATCCTCTTCCTTCTCACCCCACATTTTCCATGGAACCCACACCCGTTCTAAGCCTTGGGGAGATCATCAAAGCAAAACATCTCCCAGGACTTGTCTTTCTGATGATGACAACTCCCTCACTTGGCTTCCCCCATTCAAACCACCAGATGAGGCTTCAGCCCCTCTGCCCTCATCATGCTGCGCTTGTCAAAGTGCCACATGCAGTCCCTTCCAAGGCTCCGCTGCGTTCAGCACAGCTGGTTTCTCTCTCCTTGATCGCTTCTCCTCTTGTGTACAGAACACCCAGCTTTCCTACTACCTTTGAGGTGCCTCCTTCCTGGACTGCTTGGCTGGCTCCCTCTCCTTGATAAATACCTCCTCATCTCTATCCCCTCTCTCTCACAAGGTGCTGTATCCGGCCACATGGCTTAATACCATCTATGTATTTAATGTGCGTTCTTGCACTCTCAGTCCTTTCCGATTCTTTGTGACCCCATGGACTGTAGCCCACTAGGCTCCTCCGTCCCTGAAATTTTCCAGTCAAGAATACTGGAGTGGGTTGCCTACTCCAGGGGATCTTTCCGACCCAGGGATCAAAGCCTTGCCTCTTGTGTCTTCTGAATTGGCAGGCGGATTCTTTACCACTGAGCCACCTCGGAAGCCCACTCTATGTATTGATATTTAATGTATGTATGTAATACTGTCTAGGCATCAGACTTTCATTGGAAGGATTGATGCTGATGCTGAAGCTCGAACATTTTGGACACCTGATGAGAAGAGCTGACTCATTGGAAAAGACCCTGATGCTGGAAAAGACTGAGGGCAAGAGGAGAAGGGGGGGGACAGAGGATGAGATGGGTGAGTGGCATCATTGACTCAATGGACATGAGTCTGAGGAAACTCAGGGAGATAGTGATGGATAGAGAAGCCTGGCATGCTGCAGTCCATAGGGTTGCAAATAGCTGGACATGACTTAAGGGACAGAGCAGCAACAAGTGCTGAGGACTCCTGGACCACTCACTCCTGTTTGCCAAATCCAAATGCCCAACAACTCAGTATTTCTGCTAGAAGAGCAAGGCTCAGGCCGGGGATCTCCTCATATTAATAAAATTCAGGCCATTGTACTGACAGCCATTAAACTGATTTAAACATTGTGACCAGGCCTTAAGTAGTTTTTTTGCTTCTTATACTGTTTTTACTTCCTTTTCCTTCCTTAGTCTTCCTGCCTGATCATATAATGAATGATGATAGTAATAAAGCAAGCAAAGTTACTGACTTTTCGGTGGGTGCCAGGCACTTGTGCCCAGCTCCTTATAGGCATCATCCCATCGAGAACACACAGCAGCCTGACAGGGAAGATATTTTTATCCCCATTTTGCAGCTCAGAACATTCAGACTGAGAGGAATTAAAGCACTTGCTTAGGTCACATGGCTGGACACAGCAGAGGCAGAATTAGAAATCTACTTTGCTTGACTCCAGAGCCGGAACTCTCAAACCAGCTCCTTACTAACTGCCTCTTCTTTTGAACCCATGGCCATGACCAATTTTCTGCCAAGTCTGCTTGTTGAGGTCACTGGTCACCCCTTCTAGGCCTGCCATGTCCTTTTGCCCTTGCATCTTGATGTGATAGTCTAATAAAATAACTTTTGCTCCCTCGTGAACTAAGCACTATTAGTGCTGAAGAGAAGGGGCACAGGGCAGTCAGATGCAAGAAGATTTTGAAGGAGAGAGTTTAGGTCCCAAAGGGGCTGAATCCTTGTCCACCAGAAGTGAATTGCCTGGGGATCAGTCTGTACAGGTGTGTCTGAGGAACCAAATGTAGTTAGACATCAAAGAAATATTTTAAACTGGCTCAAGTAAGAGTTTAGAAAAGATGGTAGACTTGGATTGAGATGGAGATCTCATGAACAGATCTCTCTGGGAAAAGTCTGTCTACCCCTGCTCTTCAAGGGGGTACGACTAGAGAAAATTTTATTTCAGCCATGTTTAAGAGCTCCCAACACAATAGGTGTTATCTTGGTGCATCTCTGGGCCTGGTTACCATACTTTTCAATCTGGGTTTCATGGGGCTTGAGGTTCCATAGAGTCCTGAGGTCTAAAAAACCCAACTTTCACAAGAGCATCCACATTTATCTATTATTTGGGGGTTTCACATAAGATTGCACTAATTAAAAAATCTTCAATTAAGAAAATTTTTGCTGCTGCTCAGTTGTTCAGTCATGTCTGACTCTTTGCGACCCCATGGGCTGTAGACCACCAGGCTCTTCTGTCCATGGGATTTTCCTGGTAAGCAAAACCCACTGGAGTGGGTTGCCATGCCCTCTTCCAGAGGATGTTCCCAACCAAGGGATCTAATCTGGTCTCCTGCATCTCCTGCATTGTAGGCGAATTCTTCACCACTGAGCCACCAGGGAAGCCCAAGAAGATTTCTAAAAGAAATTAAAAAGAATGAAAGAAAATGCAAGAATTAAAAAGAAGGAAAGAATTTTTTAAATTCTGCTTTATTTCCAAGGATACAATGTATTAAAGACAATAGGTTTTAAAATGAGACAGGTCTGAGTTGGAATCTTGATTCTGCAACTTACTAGTTAACATCTTCCAGCTGTCATTTCCTTCTCAGTGGAACAGGGACCATGGGATCTACATCTCTGGGTGGGAGGGAAAAGTAAGTGAAATAGAATATGAATATTCCTAGCAGAGCACTTGTCACGGAACAAATGTTTTGTTAAGTCCAGTTTTATTCTTTGTCTTTTCCTTCATGACATCCTGTCACCCAAACACAGCCAAACTGATCAATGAGGATTGTAATCTGTGGTGACTACGGCTAAATGGACGATGTTTCCATGGTATCTCTATCAGTCTGATAAGGTAGAAACATCCCATTTAATAAGCCAAAAAGCCCTTGACTACCTGCCAAGGGCCATCATAGAGCCCTGCCTCTGCCCAGCCCAGCACTTGGCTCTTCAGGACACTGTCAAGGGACTCCTAGACTCCTCTGAAATGCAGCGGCTGAGGAAAGGGGTTGATAGCTCCCCAAAGCTGGAAGCCGCAGGCATAGAAACAGCCCAGGAGAAGAAAGGCAGTGAAGCTTTTAGAGATGGATGCCCAGACAGCAAGAGGAGTGAGAACTGATCTCCTGTCATTGAAAGAGGAGTCAGAGCAACTAGAAAGCAGTGCAGACATAGATTACAGTTCTGTGAAATTATGATCAGTAGCCTCTGGTTAAGGAGGAAGGCGAGTGTGTAATGCATTTTTGAAAAATGTCTACTAAAAATGATTAATTTTTTTAAGGACTGATTCTGGCTCTTGAAAGGATAAGTTTCACTTCTTTGGCTAGTTTGTGTAAATTCTAACAATGCCCAGACAAATGAGGCATCACTGAACTAGAACTCAGTTCCTAGATTTGTGGGTCTGCTTTAAGTGACGGGGTGAATAGGGACAAGATTATTAATGGATCTCAGCCTAAGGGGAAGATGCCAATCTTCCTGGAGAAGCTCCCAGCAAAGCCCAGGAGTCAGGACTACTGTCTGGAACCAAGGAAAGGGAAGGAGGGGAGGAGAGACGTCCAAGCTTGAAATGGCAGATGGTTAGATCCAAAACAACATGCAACTCATTAGGTATATATCTTCAGTGAACAGAGACGAAAGAGAGGAGTAAGTGTCAAATTACCCATTTCATTATTTTTTAAAACCCTCTCTTCATAAGTCTTGCATGATTGTAACATGGTGTATCATTTATCCACAGGTGTGAAAGCCCCACCAAGCAAGAGCTTCAGGACAATGGTCAATCCATGAGTAATGCTAAGGGTATTTTGATCAAGACATATTCTCAAACTTCCCAAGGTGGGAGCACACAACTGCCAAGGAGCCTTGCAACTCAAGGTGGGGCAACCCCATGGCTGGTCTTGGGAGGGGCATCGTTCTGGCTTCCAGGGCCCCAGGAAAGCTGCCAATCATATTTGACAAACATTTGTCCTTTGCTGGAGACAGTTTGGGACAGTGGTTCTTTGCTTAGGGTCCCACTCCAGTGAGAATCTGATTCCAAAATCTGGGGAATCAGATTCTCACTGGGAATTTGGAAAATAGCTGCTGGGAAAGGTGAGAATATACAAAATCTGTGTTCAATTTCAAGGGAGTTCCACTCTTCTTGATCTCCTGATGAAAACAAAAAAACAAAACCGGTATCATAGCCTTTCTAAGTCTTCCTGGTTTTCACTCTTACCAGCTTTGTTATTCCTCACCCTGCCCTGGTTAACAGCCTTCCAGCCCCAGCCTCTTGCCTGGGGCCCTGTTCAAAGCCTCTGAAATGCTCACTAGGGATCTTCCACAGTGATGTCCTGAGGGACCACCATCCTCCTCTTTTCCTCCCCGTTCTCCTTGACTGGGCTTCTGCAGATGTTTGTTTCTCTTCTAAGAAGGGATGTGTCATCCTCAGGCCTTGGCCTGCACCCCACAGGCCTGCGGGGTCCCCAGGCTTCCTGGAGGACCCTTGACTCACAAAGCAGCTCTTGCATCCCCTCCAGCAAACTGGACTTCTCTCCCTAGCCCCAGCTCTCCTCTCCCTCACAAATAAAGCCAGGCATCTGAAGCCAGGTAGGACTGTCTGGACCCTAGATTCTCTGACCTGTAGGTCAGAGTGACTTGTCCAGGGTCACCAGGTGGGAGTGAGAGGGAGACTAGACATGGGCCTCTGGCGGTCAGCCCCCTTCCCTTCCCCCACATCGACAAGCCTCGGCCTTGTTGGTGAGGGATGCCATCAGTCATTTGTTACCAAAATTAAGTACTGACATTTACAGACTGCTTACTTTATCACAAATTTAGTTGGAGAATCAGAATAGCAAAGTTGTTGCAAGTGGCCATTTTGGAGTGAGTCTGAATTCTGGCTCTTTCACTGACTGTTTTTGTGACCTCAGGCCATTTCCACCACCTCTTTAAGCCTCAATATACCTGTCTACAAAATGGGATGATGATAGTATCTACCCCCTAAGGGTTCTTGTGAAGAATAAGTAAGACAAGATATGCCAAGTGCTTAGCGCAATGTCTGGCCTAGAAGCAGCTAAAAATAAATGTTGACTGAAGTTAGTATTCGTATTTATATATAGAAAAAAATTCAAGAAGCTGCCTGTAATAATGGTACCTCTCTGCCTCTTATTCTGACAGGCTTTCCTGCAGCAGAGAAAGGAAAGGGTAGAATTTCAGGCTGTACAGATGGAATTGTACGTAATAGCAGCTTATCTTATTTTTTTTGTCACATCTACCAGTGAGCTATCATTGCTGATGCGCTAATAATATTTGTGGTGGTTACAACTGATGATAATGCCTTGTTTCCCCCCAAATAAATATAAATGTGTGTGTGTGTTTTCCCCCTCATTTTGGCTGCCCTGGGAAAACACATCTCAGACTCGAGCTTCATCTGCTAAGCATGTCGGGACAGGGGGATGCAGACAGCATCAGCACCCACGTGGTCCGGGGTCTCTCCCTAAGGCCTGAGCCATGAGGTAGGTCCCAAAGGCAGAGCAGGAGGCGCCCCTGCCCAGCAGGCCGGGCTGCTAGCCTCCTCCCATGCTCAGCCGGGGACGCCTGCCTCTTCTCCCCGATGAATATGGAGGAGCCTTCACTCAGGCTGATTGCACTGGGGCTTTGTTCCTCTCCACCACTCCCCTGCTCTCTGATCGGATGTCACTCTTTTTATTATTATTATTCCCTCTGTGTTGACAAGTGATTTAAACACTTCACAGGAGAAAAGGAAAAAGAAGGTGGGGGTGGCGGGGAGAACCTTTTCTTTGAATCCAGGGTGTTCGCTTTTTCAGATTAGCAAATAAATGGCTAGGAGGGTATAATTAAAACTAATAGGTTAATTAGGGAACATTTAGATCTTTCTGGAAAAAAATAATAAAAGCCAACAACTGTCTCCTTCTGAGACAAACCGAGAGAGTAATAAATAAGCCTGCGGAGGATCGAGGCACTTACAGCTTATTTTTTTTCCCCACTTCAAGGCTCCACAGCCATTGTGCGGAGCCCGGGGAACCGGGCAGACTTGTCCCTGCAGACCAGGGAGGAGGGCGCTGGAGCCAGGCTCCCGTAGGAGGTGGAACAGCTGCTGTGGGTGTCGGGGAGTCAGGGAAGTGGCGCCCAGGGCCACACCCTGTCTCCAGCTCAGGCTCTCCTTCTGTTCTTTCTCATGCTCCCTCTCTCTCTCTGCCCTCTTCTGCTCAGCTGTGACTGTCACTCAGCCTGGACCACAGTCTCTGTGCTCCAGACAACGAGCCGTCAGAGCATCTATGCCAGGATAACCTTTTCTGGCGGCAGAGTAGGGGGACAGGCCAAGGGAAAGGCCAGCACCTAAGTCACGTCTGCTCTGGCAGGCTGGCCCCGTGGGGCAGGAAGAACTCAGGCTGGCCTGGATCCTGCTCCCTGAGCCGAGGACGCGTGAGATGGGGATACAGGCGCTGGGCTTCATCGGTCCTGGCTGGGCGGGCTCCAGCGCTAGGCCAGGGGAGGGAAACCCAGTACCACCAGTCAGCCCCCTGTTCTTTCTTTCCGGTGCAGCCTATTTGGAGGCCAAGCTGGAGTCGTGCCCCAGAGTCCCACTGGCATCAAGGCCTTTGACATGGATGATGGAAGAGCCCTGATAGGGATGGAATTATGTCCCCCCAAAAGTTGCACTGGAGCCCTAACTCCTACTGTCTCAGAACGTGACCTTGTTAGGAAATAAGGTCATTGCAGAAGAAACTCCTTGAGATGAAGTCATACTGGAGTAAAATGGGCCCTTAATCCAACAAAACTGGTGTCCTTGGAAGAAGGGGAGACACATAGAGATAACCATGTGATAGTGGAGCCAGAGGTTGGGGTGAGGCTGTCACAGGCTGAGGAAGACCTGGGGCTCACGGAAGCTGGAAGGAACCAGGAAGGATCCTCCTCTGGAGACTCCTGAGATAATGTGGCTCTTCTAACACCTTAATTTGGACTTCTGGTCTCCAGACTGAGAAGGAATACACTTCTGTTGATTTAAGTCATCTAGTTTGTGGTACTTTGGTGCAATAACTCTAGGAACCAATACACACTCTCATCAGCCATCTGAATCAGTGACTAGCGAAATCCCAGATTCGATCTGGCAATGGAATCTCAACCCATATACCTGGAGACAAAAAAAGGATGTCTCAGAGTGACCACGCAAGCTATCGTGCTATGAGAGGTTCAGGAGCCAGACCCCTGCCCTACTGCCTTTTCAGGAGATCTCACTGTCCACTTTGAAGAGATGCCTTTGTCCTGAGATGGGCAGCGTAAACCCTGAACAAGAGAGTTGATCTCAGGGCCTTGGAGAAAAGAGACAAATCAAATATTTTTCTGTCATTATCCTATTGTTTTTAATAATAACAATACTTCTCATTTACTGAGCACTTCTTACTCTTTACCAGGCACTGCATCAAGTGCTTGACAAGGATGTTGCCAAGTACAGTTGCACATAAGTAAGTCCTGTGGCTCCTGAGGGTCCACAAAGATGATGCCTTCCTTTGCACTGACCCAAGATGTCAGAACAAACCTGAGGGAAATGAATGAGGGGTGGCAAATTTTCAGTTTTCTACAGTCACTGGAATGAAAACTGATGCACCACTATTTCCCTTCATATATATCCATTTATTCACCCTAGTTCCGATTTTCTATAAAGCAAGTTTTTAATTTTTTTAACTTTGGTGATACTTTCACAAGATTAAACCAAAGAAGCAGAAAAGCTACCTTGCATGAGAGAAGATCCAGAAAGGACTAGAAAAGCATCTCATGCCTGAGGCATAGTTACACCAGCTCAGCTGTTTAAATTCTTTTACAAAATAAATGATTTAAGAACTCCTCTCCTCTATCTACTCAAGTAGAGGGGAGCAGGAGCAGGCAGCACAAGAAAAGTCTTGTGATGAAATGGTAAGTCTACGTCATCATCTTCGTCTGCTTCTACAAGAACACTGAGCTTCAGAAGAGAAGCAAGGAGGCAGGCGGGAAGAAGGGAAAACACTTCCTTGATCACTGCCATCCCCTACCTCAGAGAGGCTGCCACCCATCCAAGACCTGTCCAGGGCAGGCACGACTCAGGGGCCAGAGACAAGCCCATCTTGGGAGTGAGTAGAGCTAATGCTTCTTGGAAAGTGGGCCAGAAAACGAAGCTGGATGTTGAATTTCCATCCATGGAATTAAACCTGGTGGAACAACCTCCCTCCTCTTACAAATGGACACACTCCTCTTCACAGTGGACACACTTCTTCCTCCCATAATGGGTCTATAAACTCTGATGCATTCCAGCTCCATCCTAGGGCTGTGGTCTTGTTAAAGTCACTTAAAGTGAAGTGAACTCGCTCAGTCATGTCTGACTCTTTGCGATCCCATGGAGTGTAGCCTACCAGGCTCCTCAGTCCATGGAATTTTCCAGGCAAGAATACTGGAGTGGGTTGCCATTTCCTTCTCCAGGGGATCTTCCCAACCCAGGGATAAGATTTTCCTTATTTTCAAAAGGTAAAATAGAAGCCAAAGGGAAAAAAAAGGAAATTGCTTGAGGGTTTTGAGGACAAACGGAATAATGCCTATTCACATAAGATCAAAATTGTATAGTGAATTATAATGTGTAAACTATTAGCAGCTATAATATGTAAACAATATTATAATGATCATTGTAGTCTTCCAAACATTACTGGGGATGCTGGAACAGTAAGGAGTATTTCGAGGCTGAGAATTGTGGGAGAGCCAATTATTCTAACCATCAGTTCTTCCTGATTTGGCAGCCCAGCCCACAACCTACATTTTCAACTTGCAGAAATGAAGGAAAATACAGGTCGAATCCCAGGAGGGAAACTGAAGGAAAAGAGGAATGAGGGAAGTGGCTAGAATCGAATTGCAGCTAGGTGGTTTGATTTTCTGCGATGAGTTAAAGGTGTCAAGTCCAGAGAGCAGGTTTATCAATAGTTACTGTGTTTACCCAACAAAAAGAGATTGTGTTAGACCCCTACTGACCCGCAGCTAATCCCTTTCCCAGCAGGTCTAGGAAGGGGCTGTTTGCTCAGGCTGCGAGCAGTTCTTGCGTCTAGAGGCTGCAGCAAACACTGACTAGAATAGAGCAAGCTCACAGACAGCAAAACCCCTCTCCCAGCCAGAAAGCTAGCAGGAAACACCTAAAGGGAAAGGATTGGTGAGCCTCCCTTACTGCTTGGGGAGCCAATCACAGGAGCCCGTTCAGACAGACAGCCAATCACATCGCTCTTCAGGACAGAGACCAATCATCTTGCTTCCCCGATCTAGGCCATTTCGTCGCAAACCTCCTCCTGCTGAGGGCTTGTTGACAGCGCTGCCAGTGGCCCGGGGATGCTAGAGAGGTGGGGCAGCCGAGAGCCCCAAGCCTGGTCAATGTAAGGGGCAGGCTCTGGCAGAAGAGCTGAAGAGAGACAACGGCAAACACCCAGGCAGAGCCCAAATCCAGTTCATCAATCCCAGAGACACTTCTTTACAGGATACTGCCTCTGTCCCAGTTTCCCTGGTGGCTCAGACGGTAAAGCGTCTGCCTGCAAAGAGGGAGACCCGGGTTCGATCCCTGGGTCAGGAAGAGCCCCTGGAGAAGGAAATGGCAACCCAATACCCAGTACTCTTGCCAGGAAAATTCCATGGATGGAGGAGCCTGGTGGGCTACAGTCCATGGACTCGCAAAGAGTTGGACACGTGTCAGTCGGACAGTGTCCCAGGCACTGGGGATAAGAGGCGTCCCTTCAAAAAGCTCACAGTCTAGTTGGAGAAACAGAGGAGTTAAAAGAGCCAAGCTAGAAGCATGCGGTGCTGTGAAACCAGATTGGTTCAAGAGGACAGTGGTAACCAGGGGCCTATAGCCCAAAAAGGACCTGCAGTAGCTTAAGACCCTCAGCACACCATACCCATTGGTTTGCTAAGGCTGCCATAACAAAGTACCACAGACTGGGTGGGGGGCTTAAACCACATTTCTAGAGGCTAGATATCTGAGCTCAAGGTGGCAGCAGGATTGATTTCTTCTGAGGCCTCTCTTCTTAGCTTGTAGGAGGTTGCATTCTCCCAGTGTGTACACATGGTCTTCCCTCTTTATCCACATCATTATTCAAATGTCCTCTTCTTATACAGACACCAATCCTATGGGATGAGGGCCCACCCTGATTTTACCACTTTAAAGGCCCCATCTCCAAATATACTTACATTTTGAGATCTTGGGACTTAGGACATACATATGAACTTGGGGAGGAACAGTTCAGGCTATAACATCATCACTTTTCACAACTATTATGAAGCCCCTATTTAGCCACTTTCTCCCGCAGAGTCCACAGCGATCAGGGCCCCTTTGTCCCGTAAATCTCCCATATCAAGTGCCTGGCTGACTCACTCCTGTCAGCCGAGCAGGATGACGAAGCTCTGCATCTGGCTCTTGAAGCAAATGCTTCACAGCTCATCTTTTTCTTCAAAAATCTGCAAGTTGATGAGCATCTTGGAACTATCTCTTACCACTACTCACCAGCCCTGTTCGCTGGCCTCATGCCCAAGGAATTTGATGTCACTGAATCTATGATAAGGACTGGTATTTCCTTTAGGTCTGGCAGGGGAGCGAGCCAGGAAAGGGGCTGTGCATCCATCAGGGCCCACGTGGGCCAGGCTGGACGTCCTGGGGAGGGTGTGTATGCCCTGAGTCTCCTGAGACAGGGCACAAGGGGTATTCTGTGACCACGGACCACAGGGCAGCCCAGCAGGGTCTGCACAGTCTACTTGAAGGTAGTAAGGGCCCTGGTCTTTGTTCTACCACTCGGTGTGGCAAAGGTTCATTGAGCATCCACTCAGTGTCAGGCACCGGCCCTGTGCTAGAAGCCAAGAAGAGGGGTGAAAGGATCACCATCCTGTCCTCACGGAGCTTACAGTCTCCTAGGGAAGGACTAAACACATAATCCTGCATAGGACTGTGGTCCAGTTATGGCCATGGGACTCAGTGAACAGAGAGCCCATCTGGCCCTGTTTCAGGATTCAGAGAAGCTTCCAGCAGGAGCTGATGCTTGAACAGTCTGGAGAGACTGATGAAATTAGGCAGATGATGAGGTCAGTGGAGAAAGCAAGATGACCAAAGGAGGGGGTTCCAATGGAGGGCAAGGGCAAGGTGATGGAGGAATGAAGCATCAGATGTGTGGGAAGAATCTCATGCAAGCCTGCATAACTGGAGCCTAAAAGGTGAAGGAGACAGTGGCAGAAGTAGATGGGAGAGACGGCCAGGGGCCAGGTTACAGACAGCTATGTAAGCTGCGCTAAGTGGCTTGGACATTTCCTGTGAGCTTTTAAACTGTGTTTATAGGAGCAATTGGGCTCTTTCATGATGCCTTAGGACAAGAAGCAAGACTGAGCACGTGAGACGTTCATCAGAACATCTTGACTCTTACCTCTTTTATACAAAAGACCCCAAATTTCTTTTCTATTTGAAAAAGAAATTTTCTAAAATTAAAAAAAAAATCAACAAATACTACTGCTTTAGCTGTTGAAGAATCCGTGTAGAGTTCTAAGCAGAGGGTGGTATGGTGGTAGCAGGGGAGGGGGGTGGTCTGAAACAGAGGGGTGCAGGCCTGGCGGCAGGAACACCAGGTAACAGGCACTTCCAGCTGCTTTCCCCCTGCATTGTTTTAGTCTGCCCCTTCTCCCAGATAGATTCTAATGCACCAGTTGGGAATGAAATGGTCCATGAAAGAGAGATAGACAGGAGCTGAGAGATTGGAGAGTTAGGAGATGAAACCGATGGGATGTCATGATTGATTTAACATGGAGAGTAAGGAAGAAGGAGGTGTTTAGAAAAAATACTGGGTTCATGGCTCAGGTGACTGGGTGTGCGCTGGTGCCTTTAACCGGGAAAATAAATAGAGGGAAGGAGCTCATTGGAGCAGATAGATGACAAGTAGCGTGTTGGCCAGGTGGCCTCTAACGTGCCAGGGGACATCCGACTGGAGTTGCCCATGTGACCATTTATTTGAGTCAGATACTTCTTAATACAGTCCAGCCTGAATAGATGCCTTGCATATTGTAGCTAGATGTAGGTAGTAATTTTTTTTCTTTTTTCTTTTTTTTTTTTTTACAGATAAAGCCTTCAGGTTTTCTACAATCTCTTCTAGATCTACTTTTTGATCTCATCTCCTTATACTTTCCAGAATCATGTGAAATCAGAATAGGCTGGTCTGCCCTGTCCACAGATGTTCTGCTCAGATAGGCTGGGTTCTTTCTTGTCCCCAAACATAGCTCCCCTCGCAGACTTTGGAATAGATACAGAGGCGATGGAATTGATGTCTCCCACGTGGGATCCATATAAAATGTAATAAAAGGAACGCTACATGGCATGCTGGTCCTGTTTCTGCTAACACCCTTCTCTCACTCCTATGGGATGTGACTCATCTTACCAGACCCCTGTCACTTCCCTCATGAATCCTTCTCTGCTCCACTCCCATGAAGAGGGCAAATCACAGGTCAGTTTGTTTGTAGAAAGTGTCCATGAGGGAAAATTCATTCTAGAGCACATCTTTTTGCTGGTTCCGTTTTCCTGGAGACTCCTCATCCGGGTACCCCGGCCCCTTACCAGGGGGATTAGCTGCCTTTGTCCGTAGTGAAGAGTAGCACTGGCTCAGGAAAGGTCCTCATCAGAGTGCTGAGGATTCTTGGGGACCCCTGGCACTGTTTGTTCTGGATCAGAGGCTCACCGAAAGGCCTTGGACCCAGCCCGCCCATCTGTCCATCCGTTTCGCTGTGTCAGGGTCTATTTCTAACCCATTTGGTGTTTCTTTGCTACGTCTCAGTATGCCTGAGTTTCCATTGTGCCCATGTGCTCATCTTGCTTTCCCTCTGCTTTATTTTTAGTCTGCCCCTTTTCCCAGATGGATTCTAATTCTCTAGCCCTGAGCAAATGCTTAGCAACAAAACCCAGGAGCCCAGAACCTTTTTCCAACTCTCCAAGCAGCACCTCTTTCAGTAAGAACTACCTTTTCAGGGCTTTGTTCCATGAGGAACAGAGAGGGTTACTCTTAGTTCTAGAGTACTGGCTGCTGGCTTTCCCCCCTCCCACTGTCCCTTTTCAGTCTCTCTGCTTTTTAGGGTGCCGAGATGACTCCGGCACAGAAAACTGCCTCTTTGGGGGCAACCAAGATGTTCAGCTCATTTTTTCTATGCGCTGGCTTGCATCAGATCAATAGAGATTCTTTCTACCCCTCCCAGATATAGAAAGATTTATATAGCCCACATGGTATGCTTATAATATACACATGAGGCCTGATAAATTATACACTATTTATTATGCTACTAAAATGATACCCTTTGCTTAATTAAAGTAGCCATATGCTGCAGTGCAAATCATTCTCATTCATTAAAATCCCAAAATATGTTTTTTTTAAAAAAAGGACAGCCAGCAGCAGTTTGGAAGAATACAACCAGATCACACAATCCTGAGGACAAAATTGCACTAAAAACAGTCTTGATGTCTCAGCCAGAAAAAAACACATCCACCCATCATCCATCTCTCTGTCTGTCCATCCATTCATCCATTAATTTAGCAAATAATAATCAAGCACCCTTGGTGTGTCAGACACCTTCCTGGTGTGGTGGCCAGTGTCTGGTCCCTGTCCTCAAGAAGTACACAGACTCCTGTGAGTGAAGACAAGTTAACAAACGTAATGTGATGATAGTGGTAAGCCAGGCACCTGGTAGCACATTGTCATTGTTGTTGTTGTTTAGTCACTAAGTAGTGTCCAACTCTTTTGCCACCTCATGGACTGTAGCCCACCAGGTTCCTCTGTCCATGGGATCTCCCAGGCAATAAAACTACAATGAATTGCCATTTCCTTCTCCAGGAGATCTTCCCAACCCAGATCTCAAACCTGCATCTCCCGCATCTCCTGCATTGCAGGTAGATTCTTTTACCACTGAGCCACCTAGAAAACCTTAGAGAGTGTCTCATTTAGTCTTGTTGGACCATAAAGACTTCTCAGGAGAGGTGTTTCTGGGCACATCCTAAAGCATAATTAGGTCTGGGAAGTGTTCCAGACTATTCCTTTTTCCATTACCTAGTTTATTTTCTTCTTAGTGATTAACAGATCCCAAATCTGGGGTTATTTTTTTCACTGTTTTGTTTCCATGAATATTTTCTGTCTCCCTTTTACCTCTGTAATCTGAGAGTGTGCTCCAACAGGAAATACAGCTCATTCATCTTGTCCAGTGGTCTTACCCCAGCACGTGTCACTGTGATTAGCATACAAGAGGGGCTAAAAAATGTTTACTGAATGAATAAATGAGTAGCATGTGCAAAGGCCCTGAGCTGAGATAGTACAGGATGTATCCTGGGAGGTTTAAAGACCGCTGTGCCACCTTCCCTGGTGCTTTGCACAACCTCCCCTGATGCCGTGCAACACCTCTCTGCACTCACCCCTCACCACTGTTTCCCACAGGAACTGGCGTTTGCCCGCTGGCTAGAGTAAATAAGCACATTTGCATCCTGGAACAACAGCAGCTATATTTCTTCATGACCTCAAGGTTAATGGCCAGTGGCTCCCGGGTACCATCTGCAGTGAACTGTGAAAGAACAAACGCGGCCGTGACAGCCTCACTGTCACTCAGGGTGACCATGGGGGCTCCGGACACACTCTCCTTTTTTAGGAAGCCCTGTCTAAGATGAGGACCATTCTCAAGCCAGAGTCAGAAAAACCTGGGTTCAAATCCAGCTTAGTCCATTTTGGGCAACATACTGAATCCTTCCAAGCCCTTTCTCCATCTTTAAAATGAAGACTAAAATACCATCTTCATGAAACTTTTAGAGATTAAATTAATTAATATACATGAAGTGCTTGGCATACAGTAAATCCTCAGTAAGTGTAATTCTTATCATTGGATAACACCAAAGGCTCTTCTGGTTCTAAGGGTCTCTCTCTCCTTCCCACAAGCACTCACGGATGAGCAGTGTTATCTCCATTGTTTCATCCAAGGCTGAGAACTACCCTTGAGAGAGATTCTTACCATTGTAGTAGCAGTTTGTTAGTTGCTCAGTTGTGTCCGACTCTTTGCAACCCCATGGACTATAGCCTGCCAGGCTCCTCTGTCCATGAGATTTTCCAGGCCAGAATACTGGAATGGATTGCCATTTCCTCCTCCAGGAGATCTTCCCCCCACCCAGGGATCAAACTCATGTCTCCTTTATTGCAGGCAGATTCTTTACTACTGAGCTACCTGGGAAGCCCCCTAACACTGTGGTATTAATGAGCTCATGCTTTTATGGAACCTCTATATATGGGACTATTTGTAAGCCTTTTTGACAAAGCAGAGAGCCCTTGTGGGGAAGGGAGAACAAATAAGACTGAAGGGCAGGTCAGGGTCAGATTAGGAGAGCCTTGAATGGCATCATTTAGTCATTTACTTCTTCCTTGGATGCACACATTCAAGCACTACTATTTACATAGTGATTTTCTTTAAATCAAATTTACAACTATGCTCTTAAAAAAATCTTAGCCTTATCTAAGAAATAATAACATAATAATCACAGGTTTTATATCCTATTTGTATTTATCTATTAATAATATACACAAATATATATATAGCTAGTTTTTTTTAAATATTGTTAATGAACCCCTAATGTAATTCCTTGTACCATCTGGGCATGTGTACCCTATTTCAGAAACTGCTCAGGCATGGAGACTCAGCATACATTTTCAACAAAGGGGAGATCAAAGGGAACTTTTAGGAAAACTGACCTCTTACCTTGGTAGCTATTGGCAAATCATCCCGAAGATTTATAGGTGACAGGTTTTGTGCAAGGTGCAGGTCCGTATTCCTGGGGTACATGTAGACCCGGGGTTGTGAACTAGCATGAGAGGCACAGGAAAACCATAGTGTTCCTTTCCAGAGTGGGAATTTAACTCATTGGTAACTAATTTAAAATAGTTTGGCTATATTGTGAACATTTTACAGTTATTTAGCAAAAATCACAGGAGTATTTAATTTAAAAAGCAAACAAAGTCCAAGAAATCTCACCTTGGCTATGAGCCCAGGGAACCATGAAAGAGAGTGCAAAAGGACTAAAGATGGGAGCCCTGGATAGGAGGCTAGTCCATCATGTAAGGAAGAGTCCACACTTTTCTATTATATATGCAAAGTTTTGCCCAGACTACCTTCAATAGAACTTGTGCAAGCCACAGCAAGTGTACATACATGGGCTGCTAAATGCAATACACACAAGTAACACACACTTCAGGCCTTATCTGTCAAGCCCAAGGACCCCGGGTACAACACGGAGTCAATTCACAAGACAGCCACTGTAGGACAAAGCCTATCGCCGAGGATGGGTGGTCTAAGTCCACTTGGCTTGAATTTCTGACAAACCAGACTTATTGAATTTGGAATTCTAATTCTTTTCATCCATAATCAAGGAGTCACAGAGAGAGCAAGTATGTACCCTCAGAGAGTCAACTTTATTCACACCCCCAGATACATACTCATGCCCACACACACACAGGCAGGTCAGACTGAACGATCCTCACGCTCCGACCCCCTGAGCTGCTTGAAGGACCTGTGAGGTTCCTGCTCCTCCTCACTTTGGTTCCACTTTCCCGGAGCCCAAAGGCCAGGGCGCCTTCTGACACCCAGCTGGGAGCAGGCCCTCTGTCCTAGATTAGAGGGGCGCTTGGCAGGAAACACAAAGAAACTGCAGCCCAGCTCCCAGGGCGGCTCTTTCCTCGCTTCCCAGCCTGTCCTTCTTGCTCCCTGGGTCCCCGAACAAGAGGCCACTCAGAAATCACAGCCCGGGAACAAGGCGGCATTGTCCCTTGGGCCTGGGCTTTCCTGAGCCTTGGGTGAGAGAAAGAGAGATGAGAGGGTTCCCTGGACCACAAGGTCTGGAGAGAAGCTGGCACCTGGGGAAGAACAAGTTCCCAGGCAGCCGGCCAAGCTGAAGTCCTCCAGCTGGTGTGGCACTGGCCCTGCTGCTCTCCATCCCCAGAGAGCACCTTCTCTGGAGCCCTTGTTTCACAAAACCCTCTTTCTACATGGCACTAACCTTAGCCTACCCTTCCTTTCATAGCACCTCTGGAAGGCATGCAGGATGTTAATCTGCAGAAGCAGAGAAGGGGCGTTGGCATTGGAGGCACAGGGCCCCTGCCTTGAGGTACCAGTCCCATCTCCCCAAAGGTCATTGTCCAGAAGGAAGACCCCGGCCTGTCTGGCCCCGAGGGCCAACAGCACGAATGTAGCTGGTACTCCTCACTCTCCAATGCAGGCTCCTGATCTCAGAGTTGGCAGTAGGGGGTCTTCAGGAGCTGCTGTGAGGATCAGTATTTGTGAGGGGCCCTCACTCAGCTCTCTGGCCCACATGTTCCACTGAGCACCGATGAAAATCCAACGCTCTCCCTCAAACTTCAGCCTAGCTGTAGAAATCCTCTGGGCAACATGCAACTCATCCTCATTTCAGTGGACCTTTTTTGGCTTCTCAGCAGCTCTTGATTTTTTCTAGAAACAATTGTCAATCACCCCATACAATCAGGGGACTTTGGCTGCAAGTTACCAAAACCAAAACACACAAAAAACAAAACTGAACCAGTCTAAAGAGCAAGGAAAGCTGTTGACTTGAAGGCCCAAAGAAGGGGCTGGATCCCTCCAGAGGCACCAGCTCCTTGTCTCTGCCGTGTCTTCCCTCAGGTGTGTCCCCAGCTCTGTGGTTGGCTGACCCACCTCATGGGTACAGAATGGTTTGAGCAGCCTCATTCCTCACAAACATAAAACCCATATCCAGAAGAGAGTTTCTTCAGGTGACACTTTGTTAAGAGAAAAGTTATGTCTCTTCCTGCAAACCACCTTTGGGAACTGCTGGCGGCTGACATCTCCTTATGAGACTCTACGTCTCTGGCTAATGACTGGTGAAGCTGTGGCTCCCTGGCCCAACATGGGAGAGTCATAGAACTTTGTCTCACTGGACACAGGGACTGGCCTGTGGATGGGCGTGTAACCCCAGCTAGGTTGGTCATGGTCCTCCCTGAGGAACTGTCTAACTGAAGATTAGGTGAAGAGCCACCTTCTTTCTGACTGATTATCATGCTGTGTGGATCTTAACTGGGGCCTGTCTGCCACTGGCCACTCCTGTAGGGAAAAGTCATCTGAGAGAAGATGCCAATAATTATGGAGACCAATCAGGAGGTGGTGATGGGGTGTGGGCTCCTAGGTCCAGCGGTGCCTCGGGAAAGCCTCCCCCTCCTCTCCCAGTGTTTTCTGGTGTCACAGTAACCCCCACTGCAGCGCATGTGTGCATGCTCAGTCATTCAGTCACGTCTGACTCTTTTGAGACCCCACTGATTGTAGCCCACCAGGCTCCCCCATCCATGGAATTTCCCAGGCAAGAATGCTGGAATGGGTTGCCATGCCCTCCTCCAAGGGATCTTCCCAACCCAGTGATCGAACCCACAGTTCCTGCAGCTCCTGCATTGGCAGGTGAATTCTTTACCACTGTGCCACCTGTGAAGCCTAACCCCTACTGAAGACTATTCCTCAGATGTCCATTGGACGTGGGGTTAGCCACACGATATTCATTCTGCCAGTAGGATAAAACCAGGATCAGCACATTATCTGTGTGCAGACATTTTCCTCTGAACAATGAAAAGAATGTTTCTCACTTATCCTCTCTGGCTGTACTTCTGGGGCATCTCATTCACTGGTCTCCCAAAATAACCAACCTAGTCATGTCCTAGCTAAATACAAATTCGGGGTTGGGGGAGGGTCATTTTTTACCCAGAAACCCTTCGGGGTCCAGCCCACCTGTATTATGCTGATAAACATGGGAAGGAGAGCATCACTGCGAAGGCTTGGAAGGAAGCTTGGAACAGAACACATGTTGTCTCACTTTCTCGGATGGGCAGGATTTATATCACAATGTGGGGCCTCCTCTGGATTGCAAACAGGAGAAAGGGTAGGGTCCCCATCAGAAGAGTATCACAAAGGAGGCAGTGTTGATTGTAGGCCCATCTTTTCTCCTTTGTTTTTATTCCTTTAGTCAACAAATATTTCAGGGGCACCTACTGTGTACCATCAATAATGTGTTTCCTCCACTATTGTATTTCTCTGTGCCATCCTCCCCTCCCGCTTCTTGTTTATTTTCCACCTTCTCTATTGTTCTGTGTAATCTTCAGCTCTTCATTTGTAGTGTCTTTGCCTCTATTGCTTCCTTCTCCTTTTGACAAATTTCCTCATAGGCTTTATGGTGTGGCTTCCCAATTTACTTTATAAAATACCTCAGACCAAGAGCCCTAAAACTTAATTTCTACCCATGGATGAAAACAAAACAGAAAGACAAAGAAATATGGTATTATTCTGGGACGCAAGCTTCCTGTGCGATGGCAAATTCTGGCCTATGGACAGAAGGTTGCCTCTGAAGGGATATGATCTGCTGCTGAAGTCCTGAGCTCACCAGCTAGGAGAAGAGGCGGTTCTTTCAGAGGAAGGCTATTACTGGACCCAGCCACTGCCACACGAGGACATAGAAGATGGCATGGCATAGTGAGCGCAGAGATGAATTGCTCTGAATCATGAACCAAAAGCAGATTGAACCACACAAATTTGCTAAAGCTTGAACAAAACTGGACCTGTGTGGGTATGCCTTTTCGTAAATCGCCAAGTCCAAGAATTCTTTCTATTCTTCATCCTCTTAGCCCCTTCCTCTCACCTTCTCTCCCTTCCCATCTTCCTTCTTACCTCCCTTAAAATTAAGAAAAAATGTAAGCCTTGCTTTCTGCATTCCCACCTGCTTGAAACATTCTCTCCCCTTGGCTTCTGAAAGAATGCTCTCTTCTGCCCCTCTAGGTTCTCTCATTTCTCTTTAATCATGATCTCTTTGCTGGCTTCTTTTCAACAGCCTTCATCCCTTAAATATATCTGCCCTGTGCTTCTTCCTTCCCTGCATTTTCCTCCCACACAAGCTCTCCCATGCGTTCTCATCCACACCCTTGGTTTTGATTGCCACCTAAGGAGGTGGTTCCGCAAATGATACAAATGATACCTCCCCCTCAGCCTTCCTCCCAAATTCAAGACCCACAGTTCTGATCTCCCCAGTGACATCCTCACAGACATTTTTATGCTTAAGTTGTTCAAAACACAACTCATTGTCTTCTTTCCCCAGACCCCCTCCCTCTCCAGGCTTCTCCAATCCAGTGGAAGCTTTTTCTTCTAGCCGATCATCCAAGTCTGAAAACGAGGACAATCCTGAAGCTGTCCCATTCACCTCCTCCCTCACCCACTACACCCATCACTTCTGAACTCTAACTGTGTCTCACTCGTGTGTATCATTTCTAAACTCTAAATGTGTCTCATACATATGCCCTCTTGGCCAACCCAATGTTACTGCCTTTATCCAGACCCAAGCCATTGCGTTACTCCATTAATTAAACAAAACCTTCTTGAAGTCTTTGCTCTGCTCTGTTTGAACAGGACAAAGTGTCTTGCTCAAATGCAAATCTGATCATGTCACTATTAAGATAGTTCAGTAGTTCCCCTCCTCCTCAGGGTGAGGCTCGGTTTAAAGACTCTTAAGAACTGAGTCCTCACCCCTAATGTTCTGTTCCTGGCTCATCATCGCTTCTGGACTTTAGCAGTTCATTGGGTGCCCCTCCTCTCACCTCTCCGTATCTCTCTCTGTGGTCTTTCCTCTTGTTGTCATTTCTCCATCCACCAACCATTGCTCTCAGGTCCTATCCTGAGACTCACTGAGTCCTTATAAGCCTAGCCCTTGGGAACTGTAGTATGTGTTGAGTGAATGAGTAAGTATTTCAAGAATTCTTTAACATGTGGCTTTATCATCACTATTCCAAGAAAGATCTCCCTTCTTAGCTTGGTACAGTTACTGCCCCTACTTTTTGCTTCCATAGTCATCTCTATGTTCCTTTTTGCTTCAAACTCATTTTAACTCACTTATTTTTCTCTCTTTTTCCACCATGGACTATGAGTTCCTTGAGGACTGGAATGCTGACGTGGTTTTCTGTGCAACCCTGAAGTCAGGCATAGGGTAAATCTTAAGCAAACGTTTGTTGAAATAAAATGAGATAAACAAGTCAGTGCATCAGAACATTCTACAATGCAACTTTCCCCAGACTATTTCATTCAGCTCAAATGCACGGTTTTGGAGTCAAAGTATGTGTGAAATGGCAGACGAGAGAGCAGCTGACTTCCATGGGGGCGGGCTGAGTCTGCTGTTCCCTCAGAGAGAGCAAAGAACAAAAGGACTCCCACTTTGTTATTCTTAATAATGTGTCGCAGCAATCAGGGCTTAACAGCAGTGGTTAGAGTGGGTCTTCTTATGTTCTGTCCGCAAACCTTGGAAAATAAGCAAACACAGCAGCAGAAACCGATGCAGTTTCTCTGTTTCCCATTTAACAGTGCCAGCAAGCAGCCCATTGATGCTAATTGCATAGGGGGTAGGGGGTCTGTCTACTACCAGGAAAGGTGAAATAGTGCCATAAGAAAAGCCTGAACCGCAAGCTTATGTGTTAATATTTATACCCTTTCCAGGACAGGCAACAGACACATGAAGAGACAGCAGAAGCCATTCTGTGCCAACCAAGAAAGATCTCAACCCAGGGTAAGCCAAGAAGAACAGCCTTTTATCAGGAAAATCCTGTGCTTTGTTGATGCTCAGAAATATCTGACTTACAAATGCTTATTCTATTAATATTAATGGGCATGAATTCTCACTGGGCAATCTGGAGATGGGAGATCCAACTCCTACTCAGGAAAGTATGTAGCAAAGAAGCAGGAGGAAGGAACAAGGGCTGGCTGTCTTGCTCGTTTGCTTTTTAACCTCCCTGGGTTGAAGTTACCAGGAAGGCATACACCAGAACAATTCTTCTCAGAACAATTCTGCTGCCGCCAAAACCGTCAACCACTACTGGCCATCTCTCAGCAAGACATCCAATGTCAAATAGATGAGCTGGGTCCTGGAACCAGTGACATCTGGGAGGGAGTGGGGACAGCAAGGGGACGGGAGGAAAAGATTGGAATCAGACCCTTTGGGGAAAAGGCTGGTCTCAAGAAAATGGCAGCTGGGCAGGGGTTAAATTCCAAATGTGGTGCATGAGAAATCTAGAATCATTTTGGAGTCAAGTACTGGAGATATTTCCATCTAGCAATGAGAATCTTTTGAAGTTGGAGCATTTAAACCCCCAAGCAGCAGTTCTTTGTTCCTCTCATTTTTCACGTACACTTTCTTTGGACCACTATCCGCAAAATGGGTAATATAGTATTTACCCACTGGGACAGTAATTAGCTTGTTTTCCTCTATAAAGCTTGGCCATAATGTTCTTGCTCTTTTCCTTAGAGTCCACCCATACAATGAGCAGATGGGCCATGTGAGGACTGAGAGCTCATGGGATGGTGGGGCTGAGTGAGTGGGGCTCAGAGATGGGAGGGTCAGAAGAGAGTTACTAATACATGGCCCCTGGCATAGACTGCTGCAGTGTGCTTTGTCAAGATTTCTACCAATAGGCCGACTCTGCTCATGAAATAATCCACAATCCATCCACATCTCAACAAACTAGAAATCTCACATGACCATTTTAATACAGAGTTTATTGAAAAGATACAAAGCAACAAGTTAGAAAGCTTTTAGTGGAGGAGCATTCAGGAAAGCACATTTTAGAATATAATCAGTAATTCATCTTTACCTTCCTGTAGAATCAGAGAATATCTCAATATTTATGATCAAATGTATAGTAAACATCATATCATTTTTGTTTTAGTATTTTATTACAGTTTTATTGTTCATAAACTTATCTTGGTAGTCAAATGGTACCTGCAGGCCAGTCTGAATAAATCAGACTGTCTCAGCTAGAAAAATACAATTTTATCCTACTCCCTACCCCATTGCTACACTGACCCCCAACCAACAGCTCCCTTTCCCCTCCCATCCCCACTCATCCTCTTGCATCTTGCCAGGAACTGATCCTTCCTCCACACACAGGGTTCCAGAGGTAAAGTCCAGTTAGCGTAATAGCACCATCTGACAGCCACCCAGGACCAGTGTCCCATGAGAGCTCTCAATCAGGTTTCTTAAAAAAAAAAAAAAAAAAAACAGCTTTATTGAGGTACAACTGATAAATAAAAAGACTGCACATACTTAATGCATACAATTTGATGAGTTTGAATATATACATACACCTCAGAAATCATCACCACAGTTGAGGTACTAAGTATATCCATCATCTTCCAAAGTTACCTCCTGTCTCTTTAGGTTTCTGTTTCATTTTGGTTTGGTTTGGTGGTAGGAGAACTTAACTTGAGATCTACCTTCTTAATTTTTTAAGGACACAATATTTAGTATTAACTAAAGTAATTTAGTATTAACTAAAGTATAGTATTATTACATATTGTATATAGTAAGTTTAGTATTAACTAAATTTAGTATTAACTAAAGGCACTATGTTATAATGCAGATCCCTAGAACTTACTCATCTTGCAGAACTGAACTTTTCTACTTGTGAAAAACTCCCCATTTCCCCAGGCAACCAGCATTCCAATCTCTGCTTCCCTGAATTTGTTTCAGATACCTCATAGAAGTGGACTCGCACCATATTTGTCCTTACAAATGTCACTTGCTCAATTTACTTAGCCTAATGTGCTCCAGGTCCATCCACATTATTGCATATGACAGGATTTCCTTCTTTTCTAAGAGTGAACAATATTCCAAGTATGTATATACCACACTTTCCTCTCCATTCATTTGTCAATGGACATTTTGGCTGTCTTGGCTATTGTGAATAATCTGATAAGGGGTTAATATTCAAAGTATATAAAGAACTCCTACAACTCAATAACAAAACACCTATTGAAAATGGATCTTAAATAGACATTTCTCCAAAGAAGACACACAGATGGCCAGCAGGTACATGAAAAGATACTCAGCACCGTTAGTCATCAGGGAAATGTAAATCAAAACTACAATGAGATATCACCTCACACCCATTAGGATGCCTATTTTTTTTTTTTTTACAAGACGGTGGAGGAATTAGAACCCTTGTACACTGTCGGTGGGAATGTAAAATGTGTAGTGGCTCCTCAAAAACTTAAGAATAGAGCTACCATATGATATAGTAATCTTACTTCTGAGTTTACATCCAACAGAACTGAAATTAGTATCTCAAAAGAGATATCTACACCCCCTTATTCATTGCAACTTTATTCAAAATAGCCTTTCTCAGATTTCTATAGCAGAAACTGAAGAAGAAAAGGCAGTCTTTCTCCTAGTGCAACGTCAAGAAAATATGAACTCCAAAAGGAGCAGAGTTTGAAAATATGAATGATTGTATCTGAAGATACAAAGCAGAACGATTCTTATCTTCACCTAAGAAAAGCTGGTTTTCATTTATTGAAGTGAGAATGGGACTTGCAAAGTTTTCCAATGCCTGGTTGCACATTTACGACAAATATATAAGATCTTTGAGCCCAGGCTTCTTAGCAGTGACCCTCAAGCTCATCCAAGCACCCAGCACTATATTAAATGTTTATTAAAGTTACATCAGCACACATGGCACTCTCCCTGGATGTGGCAACCTGCCAACCACTCTGTTCCAATGACTCTGTCTCTTGACCAGGGCAGATCTATCAATATTAGTGATCAGTCACCATATGATGACGATGGTCAGTACAGCTGACCAGCACTGCTTAATGGGCGTTTGCCCTTGTGACTCTTGGTTTGGCTGGCTTCCACTTCAAACATGTAGGAAGACAAAACTCCTTATAAAGAGGCTAAGGAAAGTCTTAGGGGTCTGATATCTGTTTCTTTTCACAGAAGTGAGTGTGTACATTCATGACGAAGCCCAGAGAATACCAGAGACATGAGTTGTGACAAAGATACTAGGGAAACCCTGGGTTTTCTAACACTTTCAAAGTAGTAGATTGATGGCACAAGTAGTTCAATGACGCCTTTCCTGAGTTCATGTCTTTGCTATGTGACTATGTAGTCCCTCCCTTGAAAAACTGAAGGCTATTTCCCCACCCTTGAGTCTGAGCAACCTGACTTGTTTCGGCCCATACAATGTGGCAGAAGTGACAGTATGTCAATTTTGAGCCTAGGCACCAAGAGGCCTTTGTACTTCCACTTTGCATTCTTGGAACTTTGATACCACATGTGAACATACCAGGCTAGCTTCTGGAAGATGAGAGAACATGTGAAGGAAAGCCCACTCGTTCCAACCAAGGCCATCCCAGGTCAACAATAACCAGTCAACCCCCAAACATGTGACACAGGCCAGCCAAGATCACCAGAGCTGTTGACCTTATCCACAGATGACACCCAGCACATTAATGAGCCTAGTTGAGACCAGAATAACCACCCAGCTGATCCATACCCTCACAAGCCAAAATAAATATTTACAGTTCAAGCAACTAAGTTTTGGGATGGTTTGTAATGCAGAAGTAGCTGGCTGAGACCCTGCTTTCAAAAATGTTGGAGTCACAGCATTGCTAATTATTAGATAAATGTAAATGAAAGCTACATGAGGTATCACCTTACACCAATCAGAATAACCATCATTAAAAAGTCTACAAATAATAAATGCTGGAGAGGGTGTGAAGAAAAGGGAAAACTCCTACACTGTTGGTGGGAATGTAAACTGGTGCAGCCACTATGGAGAATAGTATGGAGGTTCCTTTAAAAACTAAAAACAGAGCTACTATATGATCCTACAATTCCACTCTTGGGCATATATCCAGAGAAAACCATAATTCTAAAATGTACATGTACCCCAATATTCATAGCAGCACAATTTAATAGCCAGGATATGGAAGCAACCTAAATATCCATCAACAGATGAATAGAATAAGATATGGTATACATATATACAATGGAATGTTACTCAGCCATAAAAAGAATGAAATGATGCCATTTGTAGCAGCACTGATGGACCTAGAGATTATCATAATGAGTGAAGTAAGTCAGAAAGAGAAAGACAAATACCATATGATATCACTTATTTGTCAAATCTAAAATATGATACAAAGCAACGTATTTACAAAACAGAAACAGACTCACAGAGAAAACAAACTTATCATTACCAAAGGGGAAATTGGGTGAGAGAAGGATAAATTAGGAGTTTTGGATTAGCAGGCACAAACTACTATATATAAAATAGATAAGCAAGATCCTACTGTATGTACATATGTATATAATACATATATAGAATATATATATCCAGAATCCTGCAATAAACTATAATGGAATACAATATGAAAAAGCATGTTTATATACATTTATACCTATACATACCCCTGGAGAAGGAAATTGCAACCCATTCCAGTATTCTTGCCTGGAAAATCCCATGGACAGAGGAGCCTGGTGGGCTACAGTCCATGGGGCCGCAAGGAGTCAGACATGACTGAACACAGCACAGCATCTACATATACATGTATATATATGTGTGTGTCTGTGTATATATAAATTTATATAAATATATATATATATATATATGCATGCATGCATACAATGCTGCTTTAGTTATGTTGGACTATTTATGACCCTGTGGACTGTAGCCCACCAGGCACCTCTGCCATGGGATTCTCCAGACAAGAATACTAGAATGGGTTGCCATGCCCTCCTCCAGGGGACCTTCCTGATGCAGGGATCAAACTCACATCTCTTATGTCTCCTGTTTTGGCAGGCGTGTTCTTTACCACTAGTGCTACCTGGGAGCCCATGTATATGTAAATATACATACATATATATGTATGTATGTATATCTGAAACATCTGAATCACTCTGCTGCACACCAGAAACTAACATAACATTGTAAATCGACTACGTTTCAATTAGGAAAATGGCAGCATCAGATAAAGAGCTCTATGAAGACACCTGCCGCACCTTCCTTAAATCACAGCATAGCACAGCCTTATAGGGAAAGCACCTCCACACTCTGTGCCAAGATGACCCAGTGAGAAGCCACAGCTGCTCTCACAGGAAGGTAGAGATGCATCTCCATTGCCCTGTCATCTGCATGTCTGCCTGTCTCCTGACCTGCACATTTCTTTGGGGAACAGGTGGTGGCACTTCTGCCCACAACTGCTCACCTCAGGAACCTGGCTGGTTCTCACTATCACACTGAAGATTATAGCGGGCACCCATGCACGTTCCTTTCTCAGGATGCTCCCCTGAGCTCCCTCACTTCATATGTCCTCAGTCCTTCCCTCCATCACAGTATGTATCCCCCATTAGGATGGTGCTTTCACTTCTCAGACTTTCTCACGAGCCTGGAGGCCTCCGGAGGACAGAGACCAGATCTGCTTGGCCTATCACAGATTCTTCGGTCTGCAGCACAATGGTAGCACACAGTAGGTGCTCAGCGAGTCTCTGCTGTGTGAAGGATGGACACAGACCTGTAGGCCACTTCTCCTCCTGCCTCCTTTGTGCCTCTCTTCCTGCTCTCTCTTTAATTCTTGCCACCACTTCATACCTTGAGTCCTGCTTTTCATCTAAACCCTTAAGACGTAGGGGCTTAAGTCATAGTCTGTCTTCTCTTTAGAGGAAGACAGAGAAATATGTATTATATTAGGGGATAATTTCTGCCCAAATTGGCCGACACACAGTAGCAAAATTTTGCTACGTGAAAGAGTAGGCTTCAATCACTGGATAAATGAGGTGACACTGAAAATGTCTATACAGCAACCAGCCCGTGGTGTGTTATCAACTCATACGAGGTAGCCGCAGTCTGGAGTCATCTGAGATAAGCTACCTACTGCCTGCTCAGTGTTGTGCCAGGGGCTGTGGAGCAGACACAAGAAGAAAGGCCGACAGGCAAAGTCAATGCGAAACCGGGGACCAAGGGTGAGAGCTCCACCATATTCACCATTTTAAAGTATTTGTTTAGTTTTATTTTGGCTGCATCGAGTCTTAGTTGCAGCATGTGGGCTCTCCAGTCATGGCGCAAGGGCTCAGTAAGTGTGGCATGCTCACTTAGTTGCTCCATGACACGCAGGGTCTTAGTTCCCCGACCAGAAATCAAACTCACATCTTCTGCATTGCAAGACAGACTCTTAACCACTGGATCACCAGGGAAGTCCCACCCACCATATTCACTGTTAGTTAAAAGTGATCAGGCAAGCTTTGGGTGAACCATTCTGTCCCAAACACAGTCTGGTGACTTCAAAATCCTTCTCATTTGCATTATGAAATACCCTTATGCCTTTTTAAAACATTGTCTGATTTTATAAGCCTTCATCCTCATGAAATAGGGATGAAGTTTCTAGCTGCCTTAGGTATCTGAAAAGGCAAAATTAAAATTACCTGACTTAACAGGAAATGGACTTTGTTTTATGCAAAAACACAAAGGCTGTTTCTGCACAGTCATGATGTAGTGTCCCTGAGGGGCTTGCTAAGTGTATTTATTCACTTTTATTTGCTTATCTCTGGTTCAATTTTCATGGGTTTTATTTACTTTTTTGCAAGGTCCAAAATCTGTCTGTGATACACCTTAATGAAAAATAGCAAACCACTTAGAAGGTTTATAAGATTCTCAAGTAATGGAAATTAGAAGTCATTATCTTTTGTGAAGGCAGCAAATGGTTGTCTGAATAGAGTTGATTTGGGTGATATGTATTATAATGGAACAAATTACTAATGAAGTGCTAAATTACTGGAAACATCCCTGTTACTTATTAAACACTTTGGTTAATTAGAATGGGGAAAAATAAAGAGTTGGAGTACATCTTAATACCTCCTTTAAGGCCAGGTCAGAAGCAAACAGATGTGTGAGTCTGAAGCCCAGCCCAAGGGCATCCTCTCAGACACAGGCTTCCAAGGATCCCTGAGAAGTGTTCCAGGGTGGAGAGGTGGAGTTGCCCACTTTCCAAGCTCCAAACACACCCTGACTGCATGGACAGATGCCTCCTTCTGTCCAAAATGAGGGATACCGGCCAATCATCCCAGGTCAGTAACAGCTTGTTTTTAATAAACACAGAAATGCAGCTGGAAATAAAGGAAAATGGACCCAGGGGAAAATACAGAAAAAAGTCCTAGGGAGATGTTTAACGTTGTCTATTTTGAACATGTCTGCTTTGTAGAGTGTGACACAGCTGAGAAGCAAGAGTATGATAGCCCTCCTTGCCCACCACCACCATCCTCACCTCCCTCTCCATCCCCATAATCTCTGCTTCACAACCTGATTCTGTGACTGATTTCCTCCTGCTGCTGCCTGTGCCCAGGTCCTTTTGGTGATCGCCTATGCTTCCGGCTTCTAGGTCCAGGACTCCGACTTCATCTAGTGGCTCTAATAAGAGCTTATGATGGATAATCTTCCAGGTCACGGGGATAGCCAGATATCTGGGTGTGTCTGTGATGGTGTTTCTGGAAGAGATTAGCATTTGAATTGGTGAACTGAGTGAAGCAGATGGTTCTCCCCAGTGTGAGTGGGCATCATTCAATGAATTGAGGGCCCGAATAGAACAAAAAGGAAGGTTGAATTCACTCTCTGCCTGGCTGCTTGATCTGGACAACAATCTTCTCCTGCCTTTAGGGATCTGGTTCTCAGGACTTCGGACTCAGACTGAAGTCTGTACCATTCAGCTCCCTGACTCTCAGGCTTTTGAGCTATACCTCATGCTTTCCTGGAGCTCCAGTTTGCAGATGGCAGATAACGGGACTTCTCAGTTTGCATAATTGAGAGAGGCAACACCTTATAATAAATCTTTCTTGATAGAGATATAGATAGATACATAGATAAAGACCTCGGATCAATATGGACATCATATCAGCTCAGTTTCTCTGGAAAGCCCTAACACTATCAGAGTCCTATCAGAGTCCTTCTGATAAGTTTATCTGATGTCACCTTGCTGAGTCCACTGTCCTCCTGGATTTCTGAATCTTGTTGCTCTGGCTTCTCTGCAGTGGTTTTATGCTTCCTGGTGAAGGCTCACCTATCTCTCCCAATACCTTCTCCCAATGTTGACAACCCAGAGTGCTGGTCATTCTTGTCTGTGCAGATTCCCTCCAGATGCTAGTTCTGTCTGCTGGATTATGTCCCCTCTGATATCAATGGATAGGTCCACTCCCCTATACCTACCCATGCCCCACCCGAGTAGGGAGCTAAATTTCAGTGCCCAGCCATTTTGTGGTAAATGGGACACAAGTCCAGAGTCAGAGCATCACAGTCCCAGCCCAGAAATCACATTGACTAGCTGTGTGATTGGGGAAATCCACTGCACCACTCTGAACCTCAGTTTTCTCATTCATTTTCTAATTGTGTTTACAGAGGGTCTGTCAGTTATCACAAATGGAAAAGATAAAAAAGGCAAGGTCCTCACCCTTAAGGAGCTCATTCTAGCTGGAGAAACAGTTTTATAAACAAACAATTACAAAATTGCATGATAATTGATAAGAAAGACATAGTCAAGATACTATAAAAATATGAAGAACAAAGCAATTAACTGTGCTGAGGGATATCAAGGAAAAGTAAGAAGAGGAAGAAATGTTTGAGCAATCTTCAAGAATGTGTTGGTACTTACCAAAGAATCTATAGCCTTCAAGGCAGAGAAAATAACATATGCAAAGGTTCAAGGGTGAGAATTGCGTGAGCGATGCCAGAAGCTGAATATGACTTAGAATGACTCTAAGAGGGTTCGAGTGGTCAATGATGAGGTTAGAAAGTTCAGAGGAGTTAAATAATGATGAGCCTTTTATGTCTGACTAAGGAGGTTGCATTTTATCCTACAGACAATGAAAAACCGACAAGGACTTTTAAGCAGGAGAGTTGCCAGATTAGATTAGGACAACTCTGTGTATATAGGGCAACTCTGACCTGCATATGGAGGATGGGTTGGAGAGGCAGGAAGTGGAAGCAGGGAGGTCAAGGAGAAGGTGCTGCAACAGCTCAGGGCAGGTATAGAAGGCTCAGCAGGGCAGGAGGCAAAAGATTCGTAGAACGAAGAATTGGCAGAACTTGGTGATTAATTAGGTGCAGGATAATATGATATCACTTATATGTGGACTCTAAAATCTGACACAAATGAACACATCTACAAAAAGAAGCAGACTCACAGACATAGAGAACACACTTGTGGTGGTCAAGGGGGAGGGAGAGGGAGTTTGGGCTTAGCAGATGCAAACTGTTACATATGGAATGGATAAGCAACAAGGTCCTACTGTATAGCACAGGGAAACTATATTCAATATCCTGTGATAAATCACAATGGAAAAGAACTTTTTTTTTTAAAGAATGTATATATACATATAGCTGAATCACTCTGCAGTATGCTAGAAATTAATGCAACATTGTAAATCAAATATACTTCAATAACATAAATTAAATAAAAATAAAATGGAATAGATAACAAATGTGTTTTAAGTGAAGTCTAAAAAAATTAGGTGTGGGATGCAGAGGAGAAACAGAAGTTAGGTCACCCCCACAGATTGTGACTTGGAGGCATTGATAGAGACCCATGGACTCTGAAGGGAAGACTGGGTGCGGGAAGAGAATAACTGACTTCTATTTTGGACAAGTCATGTACAAGGTCTGGAGAAGGGAATGGCAACCCACTCAAGTATTCTTGCCTGGAGAAGCCATGGACAGAGGAGCCTGGCGGGCTACAGTCCACGGGGTCGCAAGAGTCGGACACGACTGAGCATGCGCACGCACACGCACGTACAAGGCACCTAAGAGGGGCCGGGCGGAGATGCCACTGCAGGAAGACACATTGCTTGGAGCTGAGAAGTTTGAGTTGATTACTTACCTGTAGAGCCAGCCACAGAGCGTATGGCTGATGTCACAGCACCTGATGTGCTGTGCTGTGAGTCGTGTCCGACTCTCGGCCGATATGATCAGCCGAATAGAATGCACAGAGGAAAAGAGAAGACGCTGAGGACAGTCACGGGGGAAGCTGCGTTTCCAGACCTGGTGAGACAACCGATATAAGGCCGAGCAGGACCTGCAGGCAAGGGGGAGAACCAGAGCAGGGAGTCACTGAAGCCGGCAGAGGACGGTTTCCCAAAGGAGCTGTAAGCAACATCCAAGGGGCAAAGTACAAAATCAGACTGGCAAGTAGTCGTTGGTTTCGGCAATTGGAGGGTAATTGATGACTTTGCAATGAGCAGTTTCCAGGAATAATAAGTAAAAGATGGATTGCAGAAAGACGAAGTACAGGGAATCTAAGCTGCCTTTCAATATAGTTGGCAGTGAAAGGAAAATGAAAACTGTGGAGGTGACTGGAGAACAACACATAGTAATGGGAGACTTTTAAACTGGAAGAGATTTTAGGCCTGTGTATGATGAGGGGATTGGCTGAGAAGATCCCCACTTCCTTCCAAGTCTCTTGTCCTTTGATCTAAGGACTAGGTTTAAGCACCTAGGGAAGCCGTCTCCTGCTCCTGATGAATTTCCAGTACAACAAGAAATATGTACTGGAAACATTATTTGTGGTGGTTTGCCATGCCTGCTTCTCTTTCCCTTCCCCAGACCAGGACATCCTCAAGAGCTCTGAGCAGGGGTAGCACTTTGAGTTCACTAGGCTGGAAAGGCTCCTAGACCACCCAGGATTTGCAACTTACATGTTTCCATCCCACTAGCCTCCTTTGCAGCATTGGAGATCAGGTTCCTTGATTCCCAAGAGCCACCCAGAAAATGACTCAGAATTCATTTCAAGGTCCTGAAGGCAAGAGACACCGAATCAGAGCCAGAGGCAAAGGAAGAAGGAAAAGAGTCTGGATGAGAGAGGTGAAAGAAGTTTCGAGCACAAGTCATTTTCTTCTCTCTCAGGAGTTTACATCAGATAAAGTAGATTACATTCAAGTCATCTCTGAAACTTTTCCCCCCTGTTTGGTTTAATATTCTCCAGGGAAAACCAAGTTGACCATGATCAACAGCAAACTTAAGCACTCAATCTATTTTAATCCTTGAGCAACATATTTCTGAAATAATTTCTAGAAGGAGTTTTAGACTTTCAGGAGGAAGAATCATATCGTCAGTGAATTACTATTTATTGAAGCTTTAATAAATGTTTATTTTATTTATGTTTTTGCTGGCTGGCTGCTTTTTGCAGTCCATTAAAGGGAAGATTATCTTTGGAAGAGGAAAAGCACAGAGTTTGGTTTTCAGACTGGGTAGAAACCCAAGCAAAAACTTCCACATGATCGGTTTTAATCTTACCTGCTGAGGTGGTTTTTGCTACTTAATGATACATTTTGGTAATGGGTGTGACACCAAAGGTCAGCCACAAATAGAGCTCAGAGCCAAAGGAATGAAAATCACCGATCAGACTCCCTTGCTGTATTAGGTAGTGGTAAGTTTCCAATCGTCATTGGATTTGTGACACAGAGAATCAGGCAGTGATTCTAGAACCTGCTTTGTGGGGAGGAAAGCTGGGGGAGGCTCAGTCCGTGTTGTGTTTGCTTGTTTTCCTCTGTCCAGTCATGTGAAGAAAGTTGGCTGGCAGCTTTTTCCTTTATTATTGTTGTCCGTGACACAATTGCCACATTATCCTGGAGCCTTTTGAAAAGCCGATGTACAGCTCAATTGCCCGATTCCCATTGTGCTTGAATGGAACGTGGGACAGCCTTTGCAAGCACAGGATTCTCTCCAGTGGCATGGGAGAAGGGCTGTGTCTTCAGAAATTTCAGAGAATATGCCAAAATCTGCCCAGGCAACAGAGAATTCCCCGGGGCTGTTGTACTGCCTTTGTGCAAAGAATTAACCTCGGCTCTTGAAGACTCGGCTTTGAAATCACATAATGGTGATCGGAACCTGGGAAATGGTGGCCTGGGAAGTTCTGACACATTTCTGATCCCATAAAAAGGAAAATGAATATGTTCAGTCCAAAAATGAAGCTTCTTGGGGTTTTCCTGGCAGTCCAGTGGCTGAGACTGCGCCCTCCAACATAGGCGGTACTGGTTCAATCCCTGGTTGGGGAGCTAAAATCCCACATACCTCACGGCCAAAAAATAAAAAACATAAAACAGAAGCAATATTGTAACAAGTTCAATAAAGTCTTTAAAAATATCCACATCAAAAAAATCTTTAAAAAGAAAAATGAAGCTCCTGTTCGTCTGAATTTTGATGTTACTGACAGAACACAGGCTTCCAAGTCAAAAAGTGCCTGTGACATAACCAGCCGTGTTATATAATCTCCACAGCCCAGCTTACTCATCTGATTTCCTTTAAGAGTGACTGGTCACCAACACACAGGCCTGGGGCCCCTGTTAGATTAATGCTTTGCTTCTAGAAAGTAAAGACTAAATCCATCATCTATCTCCCCAAACTGGACTCAGCCATCAAAACTTACAAAGAGAGGGGACAGGCCAGATCTGGCTCATCGTGTGCTGATGCCTGATCTCGAGGAAATGACAGATATGGAACTAGAGAATATCAACAAGATGAGAAAAATGCTGTTAAAGAAGGGGATGGGCACCTACCCTGTGGGTATCAGATAAGACTTCCTCCTCAGGAGCTTGTATCTGCAACCCAGGGTGGACTCTTCTCATTTCTTTGCCTTGAAAGAGCAGAACTTCTGAGGACCACTACATTCAAGTTCAGGAGGCTAGTGCAGAAGTTCAGGGAGGAGATGGTGAAGACCTGAACCAGGGCAGTAATTTTAGTAAAGCCTTGAAGGGTAAGACTGGAAAGAGCAGACCGTGGTGATAAAATATGGGGAAAGCAGGAAATGAAGGGTATTAAGAATGATTACCATGCTTCTGACCAGGGTGGTTGAGCAATGATTCACCAAGATAGGGAATTTAGGAGAAGCATGATTTTGAAGTAACAGGATATGGTTTTCTTTGCTTGTGGGACATGGAAGTGGAAGCATCCAATAGGTAGTTGATTACACCTGAGTCCTGAGGCTCTCCCTGAATTTTTAGTAGAGATCCCTAACTGACCTGCCCTGTCCCCCTGAGATTCATCCTCACTTAGCTCCCACAATGTTCTACTTAAAACACCCATCTGACTGCCTTGCGCCCCAGCTAAATGTCTTTCAATGTTTTTCCATCTTCTAGAGGATAAAGCTGAATTCCTTAGCTTGGCATGAAAGGGTCTGCAACCCTAACCACGACAACCCACCCCGCCAGCCTTATCTGTGACACTCCCTGCCTCCCACAAGATCCTTCATGAGAAGTTGGGGATTTGATCACCCAGTACTAAGTCAGCATTCCTGAGTGACCGGGACTTTCAACACATGCAGAAGAATGATTTTTAAAAGAGCAGATACAAATGTATGTATGACTAATACACTTTGCAGAAACTAACACAGCAGAACTAACAGCAGAAACTAACACAACGTTTAAAATCAACTGTGCATCAGTCAAAACATTGAAGAATTCAAAAATTTAACTAATTTAAAAGTAATGCAAAATAAATCAACATTAAGGACCTACTTTTTAGCACCAAGAACTATTTTCAATATCTTATAATAACTATAACAGAAAAGAATCTGAAAAAGAATGTGAATATATGTATATATATGTTTAACTGAATCACTTTGCTGTATACTTTCACACAACATTATACATCAAAAATATGTCAATTTAAAAAAACAACAGGAAAAAAAATGCTTATCCTCTGTGGTGGCAGAAACAGGACCTGAATATCAGCCCAGGAGTCATTAGCAAGATGGCAAACAACAGCCCGGCAGTTCTTGAAACTGTTTTTCACAATCAGGGCTCCTCCTTTACATGCCCTGAATCCTCAACTTTTCCAGAGTTTGCAGCAGGAAGGCGAGTGCAGTCTCTTCTTTCCCACTCTGTTCTTCCTGTTAGCCATGAACCCCGGGCTCCAGAGAAATGAAGACTAGCAACTCTGCCCACAAGCTCTAGGGACCCCATTAAACACAAACTGCCTAGTATTCACATCACTGCTCCTGAAAGGGGAAATGGATCGATTTTCCTTGGCTGGGGACCAGAAGCTGGCAGTTTCGTGCTGAAGTTTAGACCCATCAGACGTCTCTTCAGAGGAGGATTCGCTCTCTGAGAGGCTCCAGGCACTCACAGCAGATGTTTAAGTTGTCGAAGCGGCGGTGAGGGGGAAGCATCTCCTCAAAGTTTATAGGTCAAAGAAACAAAGAGAAGAGTTTTAAGAGAAGCTTTTACAAAAAGGAGGATCACTGACAACAGGCTTGTTTCTAGTTGAGTAGACACAGTTGGGGAAAAAAAGAAAAGCTTCTGACTGCCTGTAGGATATTTTGTGTTCAGAGAGGGTTCACCTTCTTACTTGGTGGGTTGAGTGACCAGCAGTAGGTGAGAGGGAGAGTGATTTCAGGCCATCTCTCATGGTCCATGAAACTGTCAATCTTTCGCTTCTGGTGGAATGACACCAAAGAACCTTCACCTTTTCCATTTGTTCAACATAAAATGACTTCTAGTAATGAGAGGGGTGCCCTCCCCACCAATGGAAGGTCCACCCATGCGTGGTCTTCCCAAAGTGTCTGATGCAGTCTTGAAAGGTACCTCCGGCCCAGAGTTCAGCCCCAGGAGAAACCCGTTTGAATCAAACTGTCCGCCTAACCTTTACTCCGAGGACTGGTTTTTGTCTCTCTGACCCACTGTCCCCAAACACCTCTGTCACAAGCAGGATGTGATGTGGGATGAGCCCGATTTCTCTGCCTGCAGAAGCAAAGATTTTGGGGTTCGTGGCCCAGGATTTATTTTCTTAAGGGGGCTCATGAAGTTTTAAAAATGTGTCTAAATTGCTGGGACAAATACATTCCAAGGAGTTTGATTAGAGCCTTGAGTGCACCGTGAGTGGCTAACAGTCTTAAAGCCAGCAAGAGGAAACAGCACAACCAGACACTCGGCCGTCGGCTTTCACGTCTGATCCAAATCCTGTTCTGCGCCCTGATGGTGCCCCTTCTTTCTTATGGCTTTGTCTGCCTTCTCCTGGGCTCTTGTCAATGTGCGGAAGACTCCAGGCAGCAGGACTTCCGCTGCAGTGTATCGCTAGTGTCAGTACTGCCTGGTCATTAATTATCGTTGAGAGTGGAAACATGGGCTCGGACCATTGGTAAAAAGTAATTATTTACCATCTGTTGTAGGCTCTCACGTGTAATTACTTAGCAGTGGACATAATTGTAAAGTAAAGGTAATGAGAGCAGACAAGTGAATGGCGGACATTACCGGCGATTTCATCCTTAGAACAGTTAACACACGCACTCTCTCTTGCTTCCGTTCTCTTCCTTCCTTTTCTTTCTTCTTTCCTCCTTCCCATCCTCCCTCTTCTCTCTCTCCTCTCTTCTTCCTTCCTTTCTTTCTCTTCTCACCTCCCCATCCCTCCTTTCTTCCCTTCTTTTTATTTAACATAGCTGAAGTGCGCTAACCATGCATTTACTTGGTGCAGCCCCCGCTTGGGTCACTCTTTTATGAGCCCGTGGATTCCTTCTTCTAGGCTGCCTCAGCAATGCATCACATTCGTCTCTACTGGGGCATGTATTGTCTTATAACAATTTCTTTACATATCACAACCAGGTCTTCTGCCCATCCCGTCTACAGGTCTGCTAGGACATGAATTCCTGAAGCAAAGGGATTTTTCTCTTTCCAATGTGCACCATATAACACAATAATTTTATTTTAATGGATCATGCACAAATGTCCTTCTCCTATTTAAAGCCAAACTACTAAAACCCAAACTATTTACCACAATGAAATATTTATTTTTTAAGATGATCATCAGTTTTGATGGGAAATTGTATAAGTATTTCCAGAGAGAAAGACCTCTGACCTTGGCTCCTCATGAGCCAGAGTGCCTGAGTGTAATTCCTGTCTGTAAACAGAAAGCCAAGAGTTAAGGCTCTGGGCAATATACCAGGTTTGAGGTTCCTGTAAGTAGGTTTCCTGGCAAACCTCATTTTCCCCTCATTTGTGTTATATGGGATGGCTCTTTGGGAGTTGGTGATGGATAGGGAGATCTGGCATGCTGTGGTTCATGGGGTTGCAAAGAGTTGGACACAAGTGAGTGACTGAACTGAACTGAACTGATATAGGGGAAATGCCCCCCTCAACAATATAATCATTCATTCAAACATTCACTCAATGTTTCTTTATTGAGGATCTATTGAATATTAAATGGCAGGTGCTATGAGAGGTACTAATAAACACACTCTTGGAAGTCCGTCTTCTAAATGACTGCCTACCATAGGACATATGTTTAACTGTGTGTAAATTACGATATAAGAGTTTAAATCCGACATCACATGCATGTAAAAGGTACTAGGATTGCAGAGGAGAGTGGGCCTGGCTCACCATGCAGGGAGCAAGCAAAGCTGCAAACTGGATTGTGGGGTGGCACCCAGAGCTCAACGTGGAATCTGAGGCTAGAACCCATGGACTGTCTGTAAGCTGAACAAGTCAAGGGTGTTGATGCCATGCCTGAGACCAGACTGTAGAGAGACACAGTATGAGGGCACGTTCTAGGAATAGGAATCCAGGGAAAGAAATTAAGGCTTACTTGGGAGGGCTGCCTGGGAAATGGCCCCACACAATTTTTTGTCCAGAATATCCAAGAACGCTTTGAGTGACGACTAAGAAGAGCTGAGAGAAGGTTCTAGAAGGTGTGGTTTGCAGAATATTTTGAGTCACATCAGCCTTACCTCCCATTTCTCCTTTACCCTCCCTTCCTTACTAAGGTGCTGGTGGTGAGCGTTGTTGTCCAAGAATATAACTTGACCCGAGTACCCGGTCCCTCCAGCCTTCCTAACCATCCAAGTCAAGAAAAGCATCGGAATTTACAATCTCTCTCTTGTGGTCTTGCCAAGGCTTTCTAGAAGGCTGTTTTATATTCCCTCCTGAGTTTAGTGTGCCATGTTTTCCTTTGCATATTAAAGGATGAAAATTGAGGTAGTGGACACGTTCCCTCAGTACCAGAGTCAGCTGCCAAGTTTCTCTGGCTGACTTTATTTCCTCCTACAACACTTCATTGCCAGCCTGGTCTTTACAGGGAGGACGGGAGGCAGTACATATGTTTCTCTTGTTTTCTTGTCTTCTAGGGAATTGCCTGGGACGTGACCAGGAAAAAAAGAAAGTGGAAGTCACACACAAGTGGGTCCGAAGTACTGTTGATTTTACAAGAGTTTAATATTATGCAAAACTAAGAGAACAAATTGTGTTTTATATTTAATGGCAGCAGGAGACTCTATGCTTAATTGGATTTTTAATATAGTTTGACCTAGTACTGTCAAGAGAAAAACTATATTTTGTTCACACCTTACATTCAGGACATGATTTCTGCAGATAAATAATTTGTAATGCAGCTTCTGTTACTAAGACAGTGCTTCACACATCTGTTCTGTTTCATTAATGGGACAACAAATGAAACCATCAACCATTCTGCTTCTCTATATTAATTCAACGTATAAGAAAAATGTTTGATGACTCTAGATAGTAAGGCCGATTACTGTGTCAGGGAAATCTACTAGTTTACTTATGGATCTTCAAAGGCTGCCAAAGCACAAATCACCATGCTGGCAAATAGTGATCCAATTTACTGTTTAAATCAGGAATGAGCTCCATAGTCTAATCCACAGTGGAGTACTTTAGAACCCATTAAGTACTAACTTAGCATAATCTCCAGTACCCAACTGATGGTGAATAAGTCAATTGGAATGAGAAGCATCTGAAGGAGAAAAGCATTGTAAAGGAGGCAATTGATAAGACTTCCCAACCTTCTTAACAAGGAGGCAATCTTGAGTTGGGCCAAACACCTAGACTGTTGTTCTCTGTAGTGATGAATATGGAGGGGAGAGCACTTTAATCTCTCATATGAGACCAGTATTACAAAAGGGCTAGGTGGATGAGGCTAGTTGATGAGTTGTAAAGGAAGTCAAGGGTTATGCAAGCCTTCTTTTTTTCAAATTAATTTTTATTGGAATATGGTTGCTTTACAATGTTGTGTTTTTGTCTGCTTTACAGCAAAGTGAACATATATATATATATATATCTCCTCTTTCTTGGATTTCCTTCCCATTTGGGTCACCGCAGAGCCCTGAGTAAGTTCCCTGAGCTGCACAGTAGGTTTTCATTAGTGACCTATTTTATTCATGGTATATATATGTCAATCTCAATTCCACCCACCCCTCCATTTCCCCTCTTGGTTTCCATACATTTGTTCTCAATAGCCAAGATATGGAAGCAACCTAAATCTCTCTCAATAGAGAAATGGATGAAGATGTGATGTGTATATACAATGGAATATCTCAGTCATAAAAAGGAATGTAATTGGATCATTTGTAGAGACGTGGATGGGCCTAGAAGGTGGCATACAGAGTGAAATCAGAAGGAGAAACTCAAGTATCATATATTAATGTATATATATGAATCTAGAAAAATGTTATAGATGATTTTATTTGCAAAACAGAAATAGACACAGACTTCGAAAGCAAACCTTTAATTCTGAATTTGGTATGGGCATGACCCTCAGAGCAATGATGCCTCTGAGGTGCTCTGTAAATCACTTCCCCAACATCCACATTCCGACAACAGTAATATGCTTATATTAGGAAGGTCCCATCCCTTCATTTGGTTTTCCTTCTAATCAAAACATATATTTATAGAGGAGTTGGCTGAAGTTATGAAGTTGTCCACCCTCTGCTCTGGGAGAGCTGCCTACAAAACAGCCCCACACCCTGCACCTCCTCAGCCTCCTCCCCTAACCCAAGGTCACAGGTCAGGGCTCACACACCCTAACATCCCCCCAGGGATCTTCTCTGCAGCAGGGGAGGGAGAGTTGACATTGCAGCCCCAGCAGGTCACCCAGACCTGATTTTCCAGGCGCAAAAGAGACTTGACCACTGCTGTCCCCAAATCTCCAGGAACTGCTTTTCTTGTACTTTCATCCACTGTCACTGAAGCATCGATGTGTCCAGCCCTCTGTCATCAGCCTTGTCAAGAGAGGAGAAGGGACCCCACAAAGAAGATTGGAATGTGGGTCTTAGATTTCCAGAAGTTACACCTGGGGTGGGGGAGATAAAGTAGTCATGGATAGAAGCATAAAACAAGGGCTCAGGTCTGCTTGAGAGTCTGTGTTCTGGAAATTCCAAGCAAGAAGCAGTGAATTTCCTGCTGTGCACATCGCAAAGGTCCAATGGAGAAAGTGGTATGAACTGGGCATGGAGAACTGGTCATCTAGGTGGAAGGAAAGGTCTAGAAAAGTCTCAGAAACAAGAAGGTTCAGGGGATATTGAACAGATTGGTTTCTTTACTGTGAAGGGCATAAAAGGAAGTTGAGGGGAACTGTGTGAACGGAGGCCCAGAGGACCTCAAATGTCAGGCGGGGAGGTTGTACCTATTCTGTCAGCTGCTGGAAGCTGGTGGGGAATTTTGGGAAAGGTAATATGTTTCCAGAAGGCATTCTGACTGAGGAAACTGGTTTTTTGCTCATGATGTAGCTCTAAATCATGAAAAATGTCCCATTTAATTTGTCCCTGCTGTTGCAAATGCCAATACTCCTTTTAAGCTTGCAAAAAACCAAAGCTACTCTGCAGTGAGCTCTTGGCTGGTTTAAGTTTCTCCTTTCTTCTTTCACAGAAATGCTGATTGTGCCTAGCTCATAGGTCTAAAAGGACACAGACCCAGCAGGTGCCAAGGCTAAGCCATATTTGGGAGTATAGAGCCTTTGTGGAAATTAGAGCTTGATAGTATATATTAAGGATTGTTGTGTAACAAGCACAATGAAATATTCATCCCATTCATAAGATTTGGAATAATAAAGTAAAAATGCCCCAGGGACAACCTGCAACGATAGAGAAATGTTAATGGCATCTTCCAATCTCAGAACTCACTCTGCAGTCTTAAAACAGAACACACTAAAGGTGACAATGAACTCATAAAAAGAATTAAAAAGAAAAGAACATACATTATTTCGACACCTGATAACAAAGCCCCAGCTATTACTGGGAGAGAAGGTCATCACCAGGGTCAGGCCGTGGATTTCAAAACACTTGGGAGGAAGATGAAGACAGCTATTCCTCCTCTAGATCAGGTGAGAAGAAAGGAAATTATATTTTCCTTCTTAGATTTCTGTTTTCCTTTAGGGTTGGGAATGCCTTAATCCAGCATTCCAATTTCCTTGTCTGTGTTGAGGTTATTCAAGCCTCTATTTTTGGCCAAAATTTCCTTTTCTTTATCCTATCCTTTCTCTCCTGTTGGTCTTCATGTTTGTTCACTGGGTGCCCCAGACCTTGGTTGTCTGTAAGTACAAAAGATATCCCATTAGCCTTAATTGTTTAAGACTTGCTGTTCACTTAGGCCTCCAGACCTCCTGAGAAGGCCTCCAGGTACATCTAAGCATTGTCATGGGCATGTGCTCATGAATCTCTCTGTCACCCTCATCACCCACCACCAGATGCCCAGCCCCATTGTCAGTGTTCTCGGCACAGGCAATAGCTCCAGGAAGTCATGCCATTGCAAAGGCTAATCCAACTCTTCTTAAGAATGAAAATATTCAAGCCAAAAGTGCTGCCTTTAAACGATTCCCAAGCCTCCAGTCCTCAGGTCCCAGAGAGGTACCGGTAACACATCAACGTGGAAACCATGGCCTTCCATGACTTTATGCCTCTCTTTTCCATTGGGCCTAAAATAGCATTGTTGTTATTGTTCAGTCGCTAAGTCATGTCCGACTCTTTGCGACCCCATGGATTGCAGCGTGCCAGGCCTCCCTGTCCCCCACTATCTCTAGGAGTTTGCCCAAGTTCATGTCCATTTAATAGGTGATGCCATCCAACCAGCTTATCCTCTTTCATTCCCTTCTCCTTATGCCTTCAATCTTTCCCAGCCTCAGGGACTTTTCCAATGAGTCTGCTCTTCCCATCAGGTGGCCAAAGTATTGGAGCTTCAGCTTAAGCATCAGTCCTTTCAATGAGTATTCAGGGTTGATTTCCTTTAGGATTGACTGGTTTGATCTCCTTGCTGTCCAAAGGACTCTCAAGAGTCTTCTCCAGCACCACAGTTCAAAAGCAAGTGAAAATAGCATTGCTTATGCCCAAATCACAAGATTTTCCTTTAACTTCTGTCTCTTATGAAATAGAATAGGGGATGGATGCCATCCTATCCAATACCCAGCATTGTTGCCTGTCTACTGTCTCCCTGTCTTATAGCTTAAAAATATTGAATTGTCAAATACATGAAAAGTTAAAATAGAATACACATACTATTTTCTCCCTCCATCTACCAAATCACAAATGCTCTCGTACATATCAGCTCATGCAAATAACTGAGAACCATAAACCTTCTAGCCCCACTAACAGCCAGCTCTAAATTTTGTGTGGGGCTTGTCCAGCAGCCCCCCTGCTCCACGGTAAACAGCTCCCCTCCCACCTTGTCATAACACTGGTTTTACATAGTCATTTATAGCCTGAAATCAGTTTTCACAATTGGCAGTCCTCTGGTGTCAACTGTTGAAATCTGTTTGCCAAAATACTGCCTCATACGAGGCTCCAATTTGTTGTTGAATTGCTGCTCTTTGTCGTGAAAGGACAGTTTACCATTTTGGGCCAAGAACTGGATTTATAAGTGTTTATATAGCAATTTGCAAAATAGCACTTTAAGATGACTTCCTCGTATATGCTGTTAGGACAATATTTGCCTCCCGCAGAATGATGAATCAGAAAAAGCATGAACTTTGGTGTCATACAGACATGGGTTTGAATACCAGCTCTGGCATTTATACTGCCTGTGAAAATTTTAACTTCTCTGAGTCTCAGTTGTGAATACAGCTGATAAAATATTGTCACAAGTATTCAATTAGATGACATATGTAAGGCTCTCAGAGTAAAGGGACTCAACAAATGGCAGCTACCATTATTTATACTATTATTAAAATAAACTGCATTATCTATGGCTGCAGAAGAAAAACATTTCTAAATACTTGGGAAAAACCAGGGATGGTACATGTATGCCATACATGCTACCTTTCTCTGGTTCCACATACATGGCAGACATCATTCATCAATAACCTTACTCTTTTCCAGTGAGGCTAAATTTGGCCTTAGTATCCTCAACATAGTGTTACAAGCAACCATTACTGCTTTTTACTTAGTAAATAAAATATTGGATGCATGGGGTTACATTTGAACTTTAAATAAACAATGAATAATGCTTGTCTCTTGGACAGCAAGAAAATGAAACTAGTCAATCCTTAAGGAAATCAACCCTGAATATTCAATGGAATGACTCATGCTGAAGCTCCAATAATTTGGCTACCTGATGCGAAGAGTGGACTCATTGGAAAAGACCCTGATGCTGGGAAAGATTGAGGGCAGGAGAAGAATGGGGCGACAGAGGAGGAGATGGTTGGACGGCATCATCGACTCAATGGACATGAGTTTCAGCAAATTCTGGGAGACAGAGAAATGACAGGGAAGGCTGGCATACCACAGTCTGTAGGAAAAACAGTGTTTTGGTACATGTGTGTCCCATGTCATATATGGGTCACATATATATGGGCTTCCCTGGTGGCTCAGATAGTAAAGAATCTCCCTGCAATGCAGGAAACCTGGGTTTGATCCCTGCATTGGGAAGATCCCCTTTAGAAGGGAATGGCAACCCACTTCAGTATTCTTGCCTGGAGAATCCCATGGACAGAAGAGCCTGGTGGGCTACAGCCCATGGAGTCGCAGAGTCAGACATGACTGAGTGACTAATATTTTCGCACTTTTCATATATATATACAACTAAAAATATTCATTATCTGAAACTCAAATGTAGCTGGAAATCCTGTGTTTTACCTGGCAATTCTTGTGGTTTGCAAGCGAGTTGAAATTGACTTGCTATCCCTGACGTCTGTATTAAGCATGACTTTGGGCTATCAAACGATTAAAACTCAATTCTAACTAGTTTTAGGAATAGAAGGTAATTAATTAGCATACACAGCTGAGAACTGCAGGAGTGGTTCTAGCATTAGGCACTGTGGGCTTCTTTTGCAACCTGCCTCTCTCCACCTGACAGATAAAAAGGCTCCCCCACCAGCAGCAGATTTATTTAATCCCAGCTTAACAACCACAAAATTTCTTTTTCCCCAAGTTCTATTTGTCAACCCAAATAGTTCTGACTGCTCAGCTTAGGCCTTGCTGTCACTTCCACAACTGATGCCCCCCAGATGGGAGTGATCGTGGGTCACAGGTCATGGACCAGATCACAGGTCTATGCCTATAAGTGGGGCTGGCTTAAGGCACCTTACTGTGTGTCTTTCACCAGAGTCTTTCAGCTTGGGAGAAGTAAGATTCCCAAAAGGAGCAGGGTGCCTGGCAAAGATAACAACAACATCGTGGGTCCATTTCCATTCTGAAATGTCTGTTTTTATAGAATTAGAGAAAAGCTTCACTATGCAGGAAGGCCAGAATCTGCAATTGAGAGACAAATATGTAATAGATTCTAGTAAACCCAAGGAACAAGGGAACGTTTGAAGGCAAAAAAAAAAAAAAATAGTGACCCGACACAAGCAAATATGTCATTGCAGAAAGATGCAGAGAGAAAGGGCGAATGTGTGAATGATTGACAGGGACAGTAAGAATTGCTGGTAAGTGCCCCTTAGGGAAGCATTTTTGACTCTGAATTGGTTTTCAAACAGTTTTGAAGCACAGAAAAATCCTATGTCTTCCTCATGCCTTTGAAGCACCTGTCTGTCAGAAACCAAAGGGCTGACTGCAAGAGCTGCTTAAAAAGTTACCCTCCTGCCAGTGCACTGCAGACAGCAAAAGCAAAGGCCAGACAATTGACGCTGGCAAGGTTTGCTTCCCAGCTCCACCACCTGCTGCCTCATGCACTTGGGCACGTTACCTATAAGACAGGCCCAGCACTCCTGCAGAGGTGAACTGCCCTGGAGACAGGGTCCATCCTCAAGACAGGGATGTTGTGAGCAACATGGTCCATGAGTGGAAAAAATAAGTGTGCACAGCAGGGAGCTGAAGGCAGGGTGGGTAACACAAACTGAAAAGACCACCCTTTAAGAAATTAACTCACCCATCTCTATCCCCAACACCCTGTGGGATTCTAGGATTCTGTGGGACACTTTCTATAGACACTATGACTAAAGGTCTCTAAGAGGGCATTATTCACAATGCTATGGGGGAAACAGAGAAGAGATGGGGGAAGAGAAGAGATAGGGGAAGAGGTAAGCCTTGAGGAGCTTGGATATGTGCTCACCAAAAGAAGATGACAGCTCAGTGTGACTCTAAAGGATCAGGATGAGTCCACCAAACAGAACAGAGAGGCGAAAGCAATCACAGAGGCATGAATATGCACGGGGACACCTCCAAACCTCTTTTGACTCTCAAACCTCACATGCTCATCTGCTATGTACTCAAAGGCTCCCCGGTTCTGTTGTGAAAGGGGAAAAGATGTAAATAATTTTATGTGTTTATTTTTTTTCTAAAAAATTAGGAATTCAAACAGACACCATCATCTTTTGCAAATCTCCTGGAACATCATAAATCTCCTGGAACATCATTATAAATTGGAGGGGAAATATCGGAAGCTCTTGGAACTTGGCATGTTTAGACAGTACGAGAAATAGGGGTACAGTAGACTAAAGGGAGGGCTTCCCTGGTGGAATTAGTCATAAAGAACCCGCCTGCCAGTTCAGGAGATTCAGGAGACACTTGTTTGATTGCTGAGTCAGGAAGATCCTCTGGAGGGGAGCATGGCAACCCACTCCAATATTCTTGCCTGGAGAACCCCACAGACAGAGGAATATGATGGTCTACAGTCCATAGAGTCACAAAGAATCGAACCCGACTGAACTGACTTAGCATGCATGCACAAAGACTAAAGGGATCCATGGGGCATGACAGGAAAAAACCTAGAAGAGTAAAGGGACATGGACTGCAAAGCCTTCTATGCTGCACAATGCATGTGAAATTTTTATGATAAACAAAGGGGAATTGAGGAAATTTTTCAAGTAGAGGCTTGATAAAATATGATACTCTTAAATCTAAGTTACTTTGCAATAATAACACCTGTAGCTGTGTAGGCAGCTTCTAAAACATCTCCTAATGATCCCTACTTCCTGGTGTCTGCACCCTTATATGACCCTTTCCCCTTGAATGTGGCCTAGACCTAATGACTTGCTTCTAATGAATAGAAGATGGCAAGATGATGAGATGTTATTCCAGAAATTAGGTTACAAAAAAACTGTCCTCTGTCTTGCTGGCTCTCTCTTTCCCTATTGCTTGCTCACTCTTGTTGGAAGCCAACTGCCCTGTTTGAAGTGCATGGTGGGGACATCCACATGTCAAGGAATGGAGGAAGCCCTTCAGCCAACGGCAGCCCATGGAGAATAGAATCTCACCAGCAACCATGAGAGTGAGCTTGCAAGCAGATCATCTTTCAGTCAAGCCTCCGGATGAGACTGCAGCCTGGTTGACACCTTTATTACAGACTTCTCAGGGACTTTGAGGCAGAGGCACATAACCTAGTTATACCCTGATTAAGTCAGGGTAATCTGTCCCATGGCAACATACAACTAATACGATAGCTAACATTCAGTGAGCTCATACTCCTTCCAGGCACTTGATTAACACATGCATTAATGATCTCATCTTTAGGAGGAACGTCAGGAGGTAGGATCATGATCCCATTTTACAGGTGAGCATCCTGAGGCTTAGCCAAGATTTAGACAGGATAAGAAACTTATCCAGGGTCACATGGGTACTGAGTAGTTAAGCTAGAATTCTAATTTTAATCTTTCTTACCCTAGAATGTTAATTCTGAACCACAACACTGTATGTTGTCTTGAATGCAGCAGAGTCCTATGGAGGTGGGGAGAGTGAGGAAGTGGGAAGGGGGATGAAGGCAGCATGGGCTTTTAGAAAACCCCTCATTAAGTCTACAGAAAATTGGAGGAAAGTAACTAAGAGCTGATAATTTTATTTCACCTTTAAAGGCTATTAAGCACAACATACTGTAATGGAATTAGTGACCTTATTAAAACATTTACTCACACTTTACTACTTGATAAAATTATGAGTTAATAAATCTTTTTACACCTACAAAGGATACAACAAACCATTCATCTGAAGGAGAATCATCTGATTACTTCGACTCTCTGGTTCATTTGAGGAGGTGTTGAGTGTCTATAAAGAGCCAGTCAGAGACTCTGGGAAGAAAGAGAGTTTCTTAAGCCCCTCACTTCCTTGTAATCCAGCCCGACACTGCCAGATGCCCCTCATGCCAGCTCCACCTACCCACCCATTCCTCTGGCCCACCCCACGTCTGCTCCTCTGGTGGTCTGCTGGAAATGACCTCCTTAGCCAAAAATATCTTCACAGTTGCCTCGGGAGACTAGTAGCTTGGATAGGAGTGCAGAGATGGGGTGGGCAGACGCAAAGGAAAATTATCTACCTTTCAGTTTTGCTGGCACAAGGGAAAACCTTTCTGAGAAGAACTGAAGTCTTGGCATGAGAGGGAGATAAAGCCCCTGGTGGCAGGTGCAGGTGTCCAGGAGAATGGGGGAGGGGACAGGGTATGTCCAAGATGGCTTCTTTGGCTCATGGACAGAAAGCTCCTCTCTCAGGGGGGATTATACTAGCCTTTCTAACTCCACTGCTTGAGTTCATATGAAATCTCCTTTTCCCCATTTTCCTCCCTCCCTTTTTCCTTTTCCAGTTTATAAACTCCACCTCTCCCCTTAACTATCTCTGACAAAATGGCTGACAGAAAATTTCCCAGAAACACCCTCAAATTAGCCACACATTTCAAGTAGAAAGTATAAGAAACTTTTGACTGACTAGGATAATTAGAGAGAGGGAGGCGCTATTCAAACAAAACTAGTCAAAGTGTGGTACAAAATGTATGAGAATGTAAATTTTTTAGTTAAAATTATTTCCAACATTTAAGAGCACATTTGTCATCCTACATAAGTCATCTAAATGTGTAAACATAATGCTATACTTTCAGAACACGCAACGTGATATAAATTGCTTGAATAAGAAAGTGGCCAATAGTTTCACATCTGTTAACACATTATTGACTGGGGGATTTTTGCAGAAACTAATACCTATGGGGTTAATACATCTCTGGTCAACAATGTGTTAAGATCATTGTGGTTACCTTTCTCTTAGCTGAATCATCTTTTCTACGTTCCTAATATTAACATTGAACCCAGGCTGGGCTGAGGTATAACAGCCTCTTCACCCTCCTCCCCTCCACCTCCCCTCATCTAAAGCCAACACCCTCATGGCCCTAACATATCTCGTGGAAATCAACACCTCACTGCAGAGCTAGACTTGGCTGTACATGGCTACATGTCAGGCAGAATAAGAAGATCATGACATGGGTTTTTTTCATTTTGTCTTCAAGATCACTTTAAGAGGAAGAAACGGAGGCTTGGTGAGTTTAGGTAATTTACCCAACTGGGAAGTAATGGATGAGGAAGTGAATCCAGGCAGCCTGCCTTAGGCACGGCTGCTCTTAATCCTAGTGTCCTCAAGATCTGCTTACCTTTCCTTTCCAAGGTGGACCACTGTTGGCAGAGGGATTGGAGTCATATACACCAGGCTACAGTTTTGGGAGGATCATTCACCACTGTCTGCCCAAAGCCCAGCTTTGTATCCAGCAGCAGGTAAACTGAAATAAATATTCATTACATTAAATTTCCAACAATTGGACTTACCTTCTTTATAAAACCTCTGACAAATTTCTGCTTTGTAGATCATAATCTGTCAACATGTTAATCCTCCCCTGAATAGCACAAAAGTAAGTGGCTAGGTGCAATTGTGCAATAGTTTGAACATTCTTTGGGATTGCCTTTCTTAGGGATTGGAATGAAAACTGACCCTTTCCAGTCCTGTGGCCACTGCTGAGTTTTCCAAATTTGCTGGCATATTGAGTGCAGCACTTTCACAGCAGCATCTTCAGGATTTGAACTAGCTCAACTGGAATTCCATCACCTCCACTAGCTTTGTTCATAGTGATATTTTCTAAGGTCCACTTGACTTCACATTCCAGGATGTCTGGCTCTAGGTGAGTGATCACACCATTGTGATTATCTTGGTCATGAAGATCTTTTTTGTACAGTTCTTCTGTGTATTCCTGCCATCTCTTCTTAATATCTTCTGCTTCTGTTAGGTTCATACCATTTCTGTCCTTTATCAAACCCATCTTTGCGTGAAATGTTCCCTTGGTATTTCTAATTTTCTTGAAGAGATCTCTAGTCTTTCCCATTCTGTTGTTTTCCTCTCTTTGCATTGATTGCTGAGGAAGGCTTTCTTATCTCTCCTGGCTATTCTTTGGAACTATGCATTCAAATGGGAATATCTTTCCTTTTCTCCTTTGCTTTTTGCTTCTCTTCTTTTCACAGCTATTTGTAAGGCCTCCTCAGACGTCTGGTCAAGGCTATGGTTTTTCCAGTGGTCATGTATGGATGTGAGAGTTGGACTGTAAAGAAAGCTGAGTGCTGAAAAATTGATGCTTTTGAACTGTGGTGTTGGAGAAGACTCTTGAGTCCCTTGGACTGCAAGGAGATCCAACCAGTCCATCCTGAAGGAGATCAGTCCTGGGTGTTCATTGGAAGAACTGATGCTGAAGCTGAAACTCCAGTACTCTGGCCACCTCATGCAAAGAGCTGACTCGTTGGAAAAGACCCTGATGCTGCAAGGGATTGGGGGCAGGAAGAGAAGGGGATGACAGAGGATGAGATGGCTGGATGGCATCACCGACTCAATAGGCATGGGTTTGGGTAGACTCCAGGAGTTGGTGATGGACAGGGAGGCCTGGCGTGCTGTGATTCATGGGGTTGCAAAGAGTCGGACATGACTGAGCGACTGAACTGAACTGAACTGAACCAAAGTGGCTAGGTAGAAGCCTGTTAGCTTTAGCACTGTTTTGGCCTGGGTTCCGCTAAAAGCAGGTAGTCTATTTTGATAAGCGGCCTGAGGAAACAGGAGTGGGAACCCGTGTAGAGAGAAACAGGGAGGAGGGAAAGCTGATTCAAGGGTGAGTTATCAAGTCGGATCACCACTGTGGGTCATGGGCTTCATCCTACCAAGATGCTGGGGAGCCAGTAGAATGTGCCCCAGGGTTGTCCACATGAAAGAACAGCATCTACCTACTGGCTCCATCGCTTCTTGGTCAGAGAGATATTAATCACCTTCAGGTCCAGGCTGCACCACAGGTACCCCAAGTCAGAGAAGCCTGGCAAGAAAGAGAGAGGTAGGGAGATAAGGTGAGGCACTGGCAGGTCCCACCTATGGGAAGCAGGTGCTATAGCACTGGCTGGAAAAGGAACTGAGCTGGGAGGATGTGCGGTAACCACAGGAAGTGCCCAACACAGGCCCCGCCTGCCCAGGAAGTCTGCAGGGAATGCAAGGGTGCTGAGACTGGAGGGAGGGCAGAGGGCACCCAAGGTCTAACCTAGCCCTCCTCCAGAGATGTTTGGAAAGTGCATTTCCTCACTCTCAAATCACCAAAGTAGAGGCCTGTTCAGATTAAAACCTTCCTTTTAAAATGCAAATAACAGCGAGGGCCACGATTAATTCCACTGGTCATTCAAGCCAACTGCAAATGGCTTAATGAGACTGCCTAAAATCCCAGAGGTAAGAGAGAAACAGGGAGTTCAGATGGAAAATAAAGGGAAGGGAGAAAAGAAAGGCTCTAGATGACCGCCACACCTGGTGAATGTGCAGTAGGGTGCTTTGTGGGCTGGAACATCGGCCTCACCAATGTCCAGCATGTCTAAGTGTATTGGCATGACCTGAAGCAGCAACATGGAACGTATGACTCTACGTGGGTATTAAGCCTGCTTTTCTTGAGCTCTCGTATGAGATGAGAGGTATAAAAATATACTCATAAAAGAAGCAGCAGATGACACATTCCTTTTAACTTAAGAAAAGTTTTAAAATTCTCAGTCTTGTTTACAACGAGAACTTTTTTGGTCCTTGAGAAGCATGGGGCTATTCACGTAATATGAAGCTTATCGAGAAAATGACCTCATGTTTTAGAAACTTGGTTGTTCAACATGTAGGTGGGGTACAGGGCGGAGACAGGACAGCAGGCTCCCTGACTGATGCTTATCAGAAAGTATTCTTAGAAGAGTTGTAATCACTAGGCATATCAGTGAGGAAAACAACTGGCTCCCTTCACTGATAATAATAATGAACTCTAATAGGACATGGGTTTGATGTCATGTTCTGTTCTGAGCCTTTTATATAAACTGAAGTGAAGTGAAGTGAAGTGAATGTTGCTCAGTCGTGTCTGACTCTTTGCGACCCCATGGACTATACAGTTCATGGAATTCTCCAGGCCAGAATACTGGAGTGGGTAGCCTTTCACTTCTCCAGAGGATCTTCCCAACCCAGGGATCGAACCCAGGTCTCCCTCATTGCAGGCAGATTCTTTACCAGCTGAGCCACCAGGGAAGCCCAAGAATACTGAAGTGGGTAGCCTATCCCTTCTCCAGGGATCTTCCCAAAACCTAGGAATCAGACCGGAGTCTCCTGCATCACAAGGCAGATTCTTTACCAGCTGAGCCACAAGAATTCAGAAATAGGTGATGACATAGGCACTATCACTATCTGCATTTTACAGATGAGGGAGCAGAGGCACAGAGCACAAAGGAACTTGTCCAAGGTCACCCAGCCAGTAACTGACTGGCGGAGCTGCCAATCAAATTCAGGCCACCTTTGAGCAAGCTCCAGAAGTTGGTTATGGACAGGGAAGACTGGCGTGCTGCAGTCCATGGGGTCGCAAAGAGTTGGACATGACTGAGCCACTGAACTGAGGCTCCAGGGACCAGCTCTTAAAGCATCCTGACCACAGATATACTTAGGGAGACCTGTGTGACTCCTTCATGTCTGGGAAAGTCCAGGACTAGGAGGCAAACACCCATGAGCCCACAAAGCTGCCAGGAACCTGGGATTGGGGTGGGACTAGGGGGCATTTTGGGTATTCATGCTTCTCCAACAGAAATTCAACAGAGACACTGGGTTATGTTCACAGTGGAAAAGCAGAAATGTGGTACATGGGAAGACTTTTTGCTGGCTGTGAGTGTAAGCTTTTTTGTTGTTTGTTTTTTCTTATGTGCCAGGTACTATTCATGTTTTATACTGTTGTTGTTTAGTCCCTAAGTCCTGCCCTACTCCTTGTGACTCTATGGACTGTAGGCCACCAGGCTCCCCTGTCCAAGGGATTTCCCAGGCAAGAATACTGGAGCAGATTGCTATTTTCTTCTCCAGGGGATCTTTCCAAACCAGGGATCAAACCTTTGTCTCCTGCAGTGGCAGGCAGATTCTTTACTCCTGAGGCACCAGGGAAGCCCTACCTGCCAGCGCAGGAGATGCAGCTTCAATCCCTGGGTCAAGAAGATCCGTTGGAGTAGGCAATGGCAATCCACTCCAGTGTTCTTGCCTAGAAAATTCCACAGACAGAGGAGCCTGGTGGGCTATAGTCCATGAGGTTGCAAAGAGTCAGACACAACTGAGCAACTAAGCCTGCACATATTTGGCCATGCCATGTAGCACACAGGATCTTAGTTTCCTGATCAGGGATCAAACCACTACCCGTTGTATTAGGAGTACGGAGTCTTAGCCACTGGACTGCCAGGAAAGCCCCATGAGTTTGCGTGTTTCACTTCCTTCAGTGTATGCAGCCACCTTGGTCCAGGTCACCAGCATCTCTCAGCTGGGAGACTGCAGCACCTCCTCAATGGTGTCTCTGGTTTTCCTCTTGCTTCCTCCTATCCAGACTTTCCATCACAGACAGCTTGATCTGTTAAAAACATCAATGAAGGCATGTCACTCTTTTGCTTAAATATTTTAGTGGCTTCCCATTGATCTCTCCATAAAATCTGAGCCTCTTGCCATGGCCCCCTGGGACCTTGTATGATCAAGGTCCTGCCTTTATCTCCAACTTCCTCTGTCAATCCTTCCGCATTGCCCTTGACCATCACTGGTCCTGTTTCAGGCCAGCCCTTTGCCTACCTTGAGGCTTTTCCACAAGCTGTTCCCATTAGCCAGAGTAGTCTTCCCAGCACTCAGCCTGGCTGGCTCTCTCTCACTCTTTTGTTTTGTTCTGTTTTAGCCCCAGGTGCAGATCTGAGTCAATCATGCTCTTAAATTCATAGCATGTCATCATGACTCCACCATTTAAGACTCTTTCCTGAATCCATTAGAGAGGAGAGGATTTTCCTCCCCTCCTCTCATCCTCACTCTCACTCCCTCTCCCCATAGACAGGACTGACGCTGGCTCTGATTCATCCCAGTTACATACGTTGTGATGTTTCCAGTGTGTGTTTTCAGGGTACATTGTTCTTTGAATCTCTGTCTTTTCTCTGACATTTTTATTCAACATTAAGACATTTAGAGCTATCTACATTCCTGTTCATCCTGTCCATTGCTTCTTAGTGTTCTATTAATACAATAATCCATAGCAATCATTCACCCTAGTGATGGACCCCTCCAACTCCCTCTTATCAAAAACATTATCATGACAAACACTCTAGAATGCATTTTCTTATGGACTTGAGCAAGAACAAGAATGTCTCTGACATGTATATGCAGTAGTGAGATTTCTGGATCCCATGCACACACAGGTTGTATTCTGGTAAATAATGCTGGCAAGCTTTCCAGAATGGCAGTATCATGATGTATCCTGTCTCTGAGACTCTTTCCCTAGACTTTGAACTTAATTCTACATACCCTTATTCTATGTCTCAACTCTTTGTTTCCTTCATAACAATGTGTTACACTCAGTATTTGCTTTATTTTTCTATGTGTGTATTGATTGTTTCTCTCTCTAGAATGTAAACTTCTTGAGGCCAGGGTGGTGTCTGTTTTATTCTCCGCTATAATCTCAGAAACCTAGAACATTACCTGGTACCTAATACATATTGCATAAACATCTGTTGATTAAATTAATAAATAATCAAACATGATTGTGCTAAGGGCTCCTTAAACTCATGAAAGATTTTTAAAGTCAGTGGAATAACATCTTGGGAAGACAAAAGTCTCCAGCAATCTCTACATAAACAACAAAGTTGGGCCAAATGGGTTTAAAAGCTATGCAAAGATCTAAAACTGGGGGACATATTCCAGGCTTACCTATATTTTTAAAGTCAGTGGAATAACATCTTGGGAAGACAAAAGTCTCCAGCAATCTCTACATAAACAACAAAGTTGGGCCAAATGGGTTTAAAAGCTATGCAAAGATCTAAAACTGGGGGACATATTCCAGGCTTACCTATAGGACTAGGAAAGCTCTTTCTCCACCCTGGCCTTGTCACTGCTCACATTTCTCTCTATGAAGCTGTCCTTTTCTCTTCCCATGACAGCAGCGATACCCTCCACTATGTATTAACTCCATCCCTGCTTCCCATTTCCTTAGCTTTGGACTCGTTTTCCATCACTTAGAATCTTCACACTCACCTAAGGATGGATGTTTTCCCCTGACCGTGGTCTGCCCACTGCAGGAACAGTTTTCTTATGCAGGGAACCTGGATCATGTAGGGGTTTTAGCAGTAATTGTGCAGGAGAGCATCTAATTAGATATTCATGTCATTTTTTTAAAGTTCACCTAAACTGTCCAAATCATTGCAGCTTCCAAGACTATTTCTGAAGCCTCATCTTAATGGCCTGACACTGCTGAGGTCACATCCCTCCGTGTTCTAGTGTTCTCTCTGCTGTTTCCAATCCCTTGTTCCATTAGTAGTTCAAAGCCTCCATCTTTTCTCCAGAGTACCATCTGGATGCTGAGCCTGCTGCAGCTGCCCTGTATAAAATCCCCAAGTGGGCCCAGGTTGCTGTGTCCACACCCTCAAGTTCGTTACTTTAGCAGAAGAACAACTAAGCCGACATGAAACAAGTAGGCTTTTGCTGATTTCTGGGACAGCTGCCTCACTTTGAATGAATTATATTTAAATAACTTTGGTTTTAGGAGGATCAAATGAAGAATGTTTTTTGAATGGATTCAACATCAAGTTCTTTTTGCTTGAAGATTTACTGGTGGTTCATCAGTCAGCCAATAAGCTCTGGCCTAGATTTGAGTTTTCTTTCCAAATGATTCTGAGAGTCTTGCTTGATTATGGGAGAAAGGAGCCCATTTGGTTTTATACCTTCTGCTGCCATAATAGAGATGGCTGTTAATGAATTTCAAATAGCAGTTACAAAAAGAAACACACATTTATCCCAAGTTTTTCTGTTTCTAAGCATTTTTTTTTCATTCACCAGGAGAAACCTAAACTTCTTTCCCAAACCCTAAAGCATCATTTAGATTGCCATAAAAAAATAAAAATAGTGCTCCCTGGAAATGATTTTTCTTCTGATCTCTTTCATATGTATTTACAGAGGTTACTAGATCTGTGACATTGGTTCCTAAAAACTGAACACCTGGCACAAGAAAATGTTTTAACAACCTCACCCTAGCCGTGCTCAGACGTTGCTATCCTCAAAAAAGAACATCACTGCTTTGTTCCAGTTTCAGAATGCCAGTGAATAAAAATAAAGATGAAATGGCTAAGATGAATTGTGTACGTGATATGTGCCAAAAGCAATATGTGCAACACGCTAAGCTCATATCATCGCATGTAATAGTCTAAACTTCCCTGGGAGACTCAACTGAAGCTTGAAGACCTTATGCAACTCACCCAAGTTCCCATGGCTGGTAAGTGGCAGAGCCTGGGTGCGAGATGAAATCTGATTCCACAGCTGGTTCTTATAAAGTACCACAATAACCCTCTTTCCTAAAGTGCTATCAGAAGGTCCTCAGCATCCTTTGTAAACCCTGACAAATTAGAACAGGCTTCCTTCATATCTACCACTGTCCATAACTTTTTAAGGAACAGGGTCTTTGTTGCTGTCAACAATTCATCCTGAGACATGGGAATGTCAATCACAGCTGAAAAAAACTAAAAACCAATGAGTGTTGTTCTTTGCTTTTAGTGCATTAAAAGAAATTTTTTCAAACTCCTAGAGAACCCTTCAGTGGCCTCAAGATGTATAAGGAGTTAAGAATATTGAGTCACATAGAAGTAATCAGTTTTATATGATATGGCATCCAGGGAAGAAAATACCAGATTAAATAATCCCCCATGTAAAAGGCACATTGAAGGAAATAATTGTTTACCAATTGGCAAGGAAAGGGAAAATAAAAATAAAACGTCTATTCCCATTGCTGCTGTGATCCAAATACATGGCTAATTTGTCCTCAACTTCATTATGCATAGAAGGAAGAGAAACACAGAGAGCCAGAAAACTGGGGGACCTGAGGTCACACAAGCTAACTTCACCATAGTCAAGTCACTGTCTTTCATCCACTTAAAACTATTGCCCGACCATCTACTGTGTAATTGGCACAGGTCAACACCCTGAGTATCAGTTGGCCAACAGCACCGAAATTATCCCTGCCCTGAAGACCTTATGACTCCTAGTGCAATTTCACTAAAAACTCAGGGATACAGATGTGAAATTCTATCCCTTTACAACATAACTTAGTTCTCAAGTGCCCATATCCTTTTGGTAGCAGGAAACAAACTTGCCAATTCAAGGTAACACTCACTTTTTTCTGGATTAAAATGTTGTCTCATTTAGGTGAAGAATTGGTTCATGTTCCCCTCCCTCCCCTCCCCTTTCTTTGGGGAGTAATTTAAGTTCAAGAGGACTCCAGGATGAAGTGGGGTCTCATTCGCAATTGTCCATTGTCTACACTGGCCTTCACGGGGTTGAACTTCACCTTCTTTCACCCTCATCCTCAGGTTCTGGGCATCACTCTTGAGGTCCATGCTTTCACAAGGACTGTTGGGCTACTTTGAGTGAGCTCACCTTCTCTCAGCAATCTGTCTCCCACGATGAATCTAGGAACTCATTTTTGTCTGCTTTTCTCATTATTTTGCTGAGCATAACAGTACCTCCCAAAGTTTCCCCCATTCTTGTCTGCTTATATCTCACCCACCATTGCTGCCCTTCTGCGATGCTCTGGACAAAGCTTTCTGTTTCCTTGGCTGATTCATAAGAAAGCCAGGCATAGGTCTCCCTGCTCTGGGGTCCCCACACACTGACTGAGCCGTGGATCACTTACTCCAGGAGGGAGGGGGGTAGAGGCTATGCAGAAACCCCTTTTGTTTCTATTTCCTCTCCCACCCCCTCAGGCACCTTCTCTTTTGTTGTTGTTCAGTCACGTCTTAACTCTTTGCAACTCCGCGGACAGCAGCACACCAGGCTTCCCTGGCTTCACCATCTCCCGGAGCTTGCTCAAACTCATGTCCATTGAATTGGTGATGCCATCCAACCGTCTCATCCTCTGTCGTCCCCTTCTTCTCCTGCCTTCAGTCATTCCCAGCATCAGGGTCTTTTCCAGTGAGTTGACTCTTCACATCAGGTAGCCAAACTTTAAATCGCCTCTTGAGCAGTAAGGAAAACCAGGTCTTAAATCATCATGAATTCTTTCAAAAACATTGTTTGTGGTGTAAACTGTTTTTTAATGATTTTTTTTTATTGTGGTAAAAGTCACATAATAGAAAACAAACTGTTTTAATTATATGTGTGCAGTTCAGTGGCACTGAGTATATTCACATCAGCTCTCACCATCATCCATCTCCCAAATTTTTCACCTTCCTAAACTGGAACTCTGTCCCCATTAAACTCTAACTCGCTATCCCCTCTCCCCACCCCAACTCCAGCTCCTAGCATCTACCAGTGTACTTTTTGATTCTATGAATTTGACTAGTCTAGGTATCTCATATAAGTGGAATCAAACAGGATTTGTCTGTACCTACTGCATATTGGGACTGACACCTACACACTGCTATGTATAAAATGGGTTTCCCCAGTGGCTCAGTGGTAAAGGATCTGCTGCAATGCAGGAGCAGCAGGAGACGTGGGTTCAACCCCTAGGTCAGGAAGATGCCCTGGAGAAGGAAATGGCAACCCACTCTAGCATTCTTGCCTAGGAGATCCCATGGACAGAGGGACCTGGTGGGCCACAACCTATGGGTAAACAACAATAATTTTGCAACTACACAACAAAAACAACAACATATAAAATAGATAACTAAAGAAAACCTACTGTATAGCACAGGGGGAAAAAGAAAGAACAGTATGTTTGTAGGACATGTTTTAGTGTTAGTCGCTCAGCCATGTCTGACTTTGTGCAACCCCATGGGCTGTAGCCCACCAGGCTCCTCTGTCCAAGGGATTCTCCAGGCAAGAATACTGGAGTGGGTTGCCATTCCCTTTCCCAGGAGATCTTCCCAACCGAGGGATCAAACCCAGGTCTCCGGCATTGCAGGCAGATTCTTTATCATCTGAGCCACTAGGACAGGTTTTAAGTTAATCCTAAAAATGTATTCCAGTATATAATAGTGGTATAAACTTTTAATGCTACTTTCTTTCTTTCTCTTTTTTTTTTTTTAAGTTGGAGGATAATTGCTTTACAATAGTGTGTGGCCTCTGCAATACATCAACATGAATCAGTTCAGTTCAGTTCAGTCCAGGCTCTCAGTCGTGTCTGACTCTTTGCGACCCCATGAATCACAGCACACCAGGCCTTCCTGTCCATCACCAACTCCTGGAGTTTACTCAAACTCATGTCCATCGAGTCGGTGATGCCATCCAACCATCTCATCCCCTGTCGTCCCCTTCTCCTCCTGCCCCCAATTCCTCCCAGCATCAGGGTCTTTTCTAATGAGTCAGCCCTTCGCATGATGTGGCCAAAGTACTGGGGTTTCAGCTTCAGCATCAGTCCTTCCAATGAACATCCAGGACTGATTTCCTTTAGGATGGACTGGTTGGATCTCCTTGCTGTCCAAGGGACTCTCAAGAGTCTTCTCCAACACCACATTTCAAAAGCATCAATTTTCCAGCGCTCGGCTTTCTTCACAGTCCAACTCTCACATCCATACATGACCACTGGAAAAACCATAGCCTTGACTAGACGGACCTTTGTTGGCAAAGTAATGTCTCTGCTTTTTAATATGCTGTCTAGGTTGGTCATAACTTTCCTTCCAAGCAGTAAGCGCCTTTTAATTTCATGGCTGCGGTCACCATCTGCAGTGATTTTGGAGCCCCAAAAAATGAAGTCAGCCACTGTTTCCACTGTTTCCCCATCTATTTCCCATGAAATGCTGGGACTGGATGCCATGATCTTAGTTTTCTGAACGTTGAGCTTTAAGCCAACTTTTTCACTCTCCTCTTTCACTTTCATCAAGAGGCTTTTTAAGTTCCTCTTCACTTTCTGCCATAAGGGTGGTGTTATCTGCATATGTGAGATTATTGATATTTCTCCCGGCAATCTTGATTCCAGCTTGTGCTTCTTCCAGCCCAGAGTTTCTCATGATGTACTCTGCATATAAGTTAAATAAGCAGGGTGACAATATACAGCCTTGATGTACTCCTTTTCCTATTTGGAACCAGTCTGTTATTCCATGTCTAGTTCTAATTGTTGCTTCCTGACCTGCATATAGGTCTCTCAAGAGGCAGGTCAGGTGGTCTGGTATTCCCATCTCTTTCAGAATTTTCCACAGTTTATTGTGATCCACACAGTCAAAGGCATAGTCAGTAAAGCAGAAATAGATGTTTTTCTGGAACTCTCTTGCTTTTTTGATGATCCAGTGGATGTTGGCAATTTGATCTCTGGGTCATCTGTATATCTTCTTTGGAAAAACATATGTTTAGGTATTCCACCCACTTTTTGAATGGGTTGTTTGATTTTCTTTTTTTCTTTTCTTTTTTTAATTATTTATTTTTAAATTGAAGGAGAATTGTTTTTACAGAATTTTGCTGTTTTCTGTCAAACCTCAACATGAATCAGTATACATGGAGGTATACATATATCCCCTCCCTTTAGAACCTCCCTCCCCCTCCCTCCCCATCCCACCCCTCTAGGTTGATACAGATCCCCTGTTTGAGTTTCCTGAGACATACAGCATCTTATCATGTGTTTGTTGGTCATCTGCATATCTTCTTTGGAAAAATATATGTTTAGGTCTTCCATCCATTTTTTGAATGTGTTGTTTGATTTTCTGGTATTGAGTTGCATGAGCTGCTTGTATATTTTGGAAATTAATCCTTTGTTAATTATTTCATTTGCAATTCTTTCCTCCCATTTTGAGGGTTGCCTTTTCATCTTGTTTATTGTTTCCTTTGCTGTGCAAAAGCTTTTAAGTTTAATTAAGTCCCATTTGTTTACTTTTGTTTTTATTTCCATTACTCTAGGAGGTGGTCAAAGATGATCTTGATGTGATGTATGTCAAAGAGTATACTGCCCACATTTTCCTCTAAGAGCTTTATGGTTTCTGGCCTTACATTTACATCTTCAATCCATTTTGAGTTTATTTTTGTGTATGGTGCTGAAAATTGTTCTAGTTTCATTCTTTTACATGTATCTGTCCAGTTTTCCCAGCACTACTTATTGAACAGACTACCTTTTCTCCATTGTATATCCTTGCCTCCTTTGTCAAAATAAAAGTGTTTGTATCTTTTATATGAAGATTGATTCCTCCAGCTCCATTCTTCTTTTTCAGGATTTCTTTGGTTATTTAGAGTCTTTCGTGTTTCCGTACACATTGTGACATTTTTTGTTCTATTTCTGTGAAAAATAACATTGGTAGCTTGATAGGGATTGCAGTGAATCTGTGGATTACTTTGGGTAGTATAGTCATTTTCACAATATTGATTCTTCCAATTCAAGAAAATGGTATAGCTCTCCATCTGTTTGTGTCATTTTGATTTCTCTCATCAGTGTCTTATAGTTCTGTGCACACAGGTCTTTTGTCTCTTTAGGTAGGTTAGTGCACATGTGCTCAATCACTTAAGTTGTGTCTGACTCTTAGTGGCCCCATGGAATGTAACCTGCCACACTCTTCTCTCCATGGGATTCTCCAGGCAAGAATACTGGAGTGTGTTGCCATGCCCTTCTCCAGGGAGTCTTCCTGACCCAGGGATCGAACCCACATCTCTTATGACTCATGCATTGGCAGACAGATTCTTGACCACTAATGCCACCTGGGAAGCCCAGGTAGGTTTATCCCTAGGTATCGTATTCTTTTTGTTGCAATGGTGAATGAGATTGTTTCTTTAACTTCTGTTTCTGATTTTTCGTTGTTAGTGTATAGGAGTGCAAGGGATTTCTGTGTGTGTGATTTCTTAATTTTATATCCTGCAGTTTTACTATAGTCATTGATTAGCTCTAGTAATTTTCTGGTGGAATGTTTAGGATTTTCCATGTATAGTATAATGTTATCTACAAACAGTGATAGTTTTACTTCTTTTTCAATCAAGATTCTTTTTATTTCTTTTCCTTCTCTAATTGCGGTGACTAGGACTTCCAAAAACTATGTAGAAAAATAGTGGTGGGAATGTGCACCCTTGTCTTGTTCCTGATCTTAGAGGAAATACTTTGAGTTTTTCACCATTGCGAATCACGTTTGCTGCGGGTTTATTGTATATGGCCTTTATTATGTGGAGATAGGTTCCTTCTGTGTCTACTTTCTGGACAGTTTTCATCATAAATCAATATTGAGTTTTTTTGAAAGTTTTTTCTGCATCTGTTGAGATCATATGGTTTTTATCTTTCAGTTTGTTGATACGATGTATCACATTGATAGATTTGCCTATATTGAAGAACCCTTGCATTCATGGGATAAATCCTATTTGATCATGGTGTATGCTCCTTTTAATGTGTTGCTGGATTCTGTTTGCTAGAATTTTGCATCTGTGTTCATCAGTGTTATTTCCTTGTAACTTTCTTTTTTTATGGCATCTTTGATTTGGGGGAATTTTCCTTCTTATGCAGTTTTATGGAAGAGTTTGAGCAGGATAGGTGTTAGCTCTTCTCTGAAGTTTTGGTATAATTCACTTGTGAGGCCATCTGGCCCTGGGCTTTTGTTGGAAGATTTTTGATCACCATTTCAGTTTTGGTGCTTGAAATTTGTCTGTTCATGTTTTCTATTTCTTCCTGGTTCAGTTTTGGATGGTAGTACTTTTCTAAGAACTTGTTCATTTCTTCCATGTTGTCCATTTTATTGGTATATAGTTGCTCATAGTAGTCTCTTATGATCCTTTGTATTTCTGCATTGTCTGTTGTGACTTCTCCTTTTTCATTTATTATTCTATTGATTTGAGTCTTCTTCCTTTTTTTGTTGATGAGTTTGGTTAGTGGTTTGTCAATTTGTTTATCTTCTCAGAGAACCAGCTTTTACTTTTATTGATCTATGGTATTGTCTCCTTCATTTTCATTTATTTCTGCTCTTATCTTTATGATTTTTTCCTTATACTAACTTTGTGGAGTTTTTTGTTCTTTTTTTCTAGTTACTTTAGATATAAGGTTAAGTTGTTTATTTGATGTTTTCTCTTTTCTTGAGGTGGGCTTGTATTGCTATAAACCTCCCTCTTAGAACTACTTTTGCTGCCTTCCTTAGTTTTTGGGTGGTTGTGTTTTCATTGTCATTTGTTTCTAGGTATTTATAGGCAACCAAAAGCTAAGAGAATTCAGCACCACCAAGCTGGCCTTATATCAAATGCAAAAGGAAATCTCTAGCAAGAAACATAAGAGAAAAAAAAGACCCACAAAAACAAACTTTAAACTATTAAGAAAATAGCAACAGGAACATATATATCAATAACTACCTTAAATGTAAATTGATTAAATGACACAACCAAAAGACACAGATTGGCTGAATGGATACATAAATAAGACCTGTGTATATGTTGCTTACAAGAGACTCACTTCAGACCTAAGGACACATACAGACTGAAAATCAAGTGATGAAAAAGATATTCCATGCAAATGGGAGTCAAAAAAAAGTAGGAGTAGCAATACTCACATCAGACAAAATAGACTTTAAAATAAAAACTGTTACAAGAAGGGTGTTACATAGTGATAATATGATCACATAAGGAAAGACATTACATACTGATCAAGGGGTCAATCCAAGAAGAATATATAACAGTTATAAATATTTATGTATCCAACACAGGAACACCTCAATACATAAGGCAAATGCTAACAACTATAAAAGGGGAAATTGACAGTGACAAAATAACAGCAGGAGACTTTAAGACCCCACTTACAACAATGGACAGATCATCTGGACAGAAAATTAATAAGGAAACACAAACCTTAAATCACACACGCATTAGACTAGATGGACCTAATTGATGTCTTTGGGACATTCCATCCCAAAACAGCAGAGTATACTTTTTCCTCAAGTGTGTGTGAAACATTCTCCAAGATAGATCACATCTTGGGTCATAAATCAAGTCTCAACAAATTTAAGAAAACTGAAATCATAGCCAGCATCTTTTTTTAATCATAACACTGTGAGACTAGATATCAACTACAGGGGGAAAAATGCTGTTAAAAAACACAAACACACGGAGGCTAAACAACACACTTCTAAATAACCAACTGGTCACTGAAGACATTAAAAAGAAAATTAAAAATAACCTAGAAACAAATGACAATGCTCCTTTCTTTAGGACTTAACTTTTTGATTCTCAGTACCCTTTTCTTAAATTGAACTTTGCAAAAATAATAAAGATCTCTTCTCAAAAGACACTGTTAGAATAAAACACGAGTGGGAGAAGAGACTCACAATACATATATCTAACCAAGGACTTGACTTTAGAATATATTTTTAAAAACTCCTATAACTTTGATAATACAAACAATCCAATTTTGTTAAGTGGCCAAAAGACTTCAACAGTATCTTCATAAAGAAGGCTCTATGAATAGCTAAAAAGCACATGAAAAGATGCTGAATACCAGAGAAATACAGATTAAAATCACTGTGAGTTACCACTTCGTATCCATGAGAATGGCCAAATTCTAAAGTACTGGTAAAAATGTGGGTTACTTAGAACTTTCACACATGATGATTGGGATGTAAAATAATCAACTACATTAGAAAACATTTTAGCAATTTCTTATAAAATGAAATATATATCTATCCTATGGCCCATAAATTGCTAGGTATTAACCGAAGAGAAATATATGTCCACAAAAGCTTTGTACAAGAATGTTCATAACACAGCTTGATTCAAATTGCTAAAAACTGGCCAGTTCATGTATCCATAAACAGAGGAATGGGTAAACAAATTGTGATATATCCATACCATGGAATACTGCTTAACAGATAAAAAGAACAAACCGCTTCTATATGCAACAACATGGACAACATTCAAACATTAAGTTGAATGGAATTAGCCAGACACAAAAGTATAATTCCATCTAGAACAGTTTTAGAATAGACAAACCATACTACTGTGATAGAAATCAAAACAGTGGTGTCTTTGCTTGGAAAGAGTGGGTAGAATCTTGACTAGAAAAGGACATCTTAGTTAGTGAAGGAAATATTTTCTATGATTAAGTGTAGTGTAGTTACCTAGGTATGTACATTTCTCAAAACAAAATTTGTACATTTTGCTGAATGTAAATCCTGTGTCAATTTAAACAAAGACGAAAAACACCTTTTCTTTTTTTCTCAAAGCTCAGATCTTACAAATCAAAGCTTTGACTTTCAAAGCTATTGATTTTTGTTCTAATTTTTAAAATAAAACATTCAGAAAATCAGTTGATTTTTTTGTTGTTGTTCAAAAAAATGCCCTCTCCTGAGGGTGGATGGTATGAAAAACCATTACTAGAGAGAGTACAGTCAGGCTACAGTAATTATTCATGACAACAAGGAGGTGGTGGGAGGTTAGCATATCACTGACATGGCCAAAGTGATAAGATATTACCTGCTTATGGCCTAGTGACAGACAGATCATAAACAAGCAAATAAAGAAGTAATGTGTAATTACAACTTCTGCTAAGTGCTATGACTAAGTAAATACGGTGCAATGATAAAGAATAATTTGGGGTCTTCACTGATGGTCCAGTGGCTAAGACTCCATGCTCCCAATGCAGGGTACCCAAGTTCATTCCCTGGTCAGGGACTAGACCCTGCATCCCACAACTAAGAAGATCCCACATGCCACAGCTAAGACCGAGCACAGCCAAATAAATATTCATATTCAAAAAGAATAATTTTGGAGGGAAGACTACTTAAACAGAAGCACTTCTCTGATGATGTGGCATTGCATCTGAAAATGAAAAGCCTCACCATGTGAGCACATGGGAGCAGTGTCCCAGGCACGGGAAATACCACATAAAATACCCCGAAATAGGAGAGTTAATGGGCAAGAAACCTAAAGGGGGCAAGTGTCACCGGCATGTGTTGATCAAGAAGTAGAACAGATGTATTAGGAAACAAATGCCATGCAGATGTTTCATTGCGGTTCATGAGAGAGTTTAGATGTTATTCTAAATGTAAGAAGCAATTATTCAGAATTTAAGCAAGGGAGTGACATGTTCTAATTTGTGTACTTTAAAAGCTGGTTTATTGAGGTATGATTAATGTACAATTAACTAAGTACATTTTAACTATGAAATTTTATGTTTTGACATGTATATTAAAGCCTTGAAATCACCAAGGTAATTAAGATATTGAAAATTCACATTTCTTCATTTTCCCCTCAGTCCCTACCTATGTACCCAGGCAACCACTGATCTGCTTTCTGTGGCTACTAATCAGTTGCATTTTCTAGAATCTGATATAAAAGTAATCATACAGAATGTTCTCGTTTTGTCTGACTTCTTTCATTCAGTTTAATTACTTTGGGTTTAATTCATGTTGATGACTATATTAATTGATTATTCTTTTACATTGCTGAGCAGTATCCCATTATATGGATATACCACTATTTTTGTCCATTCACCTGCTGATGGACACTTGAAATGTTTCTAGTTTGGAGCTCTTACAAACACAACCACTATGACCATTTGTGTACCCGTCTTGGTATGGACATACGTTTTTATTTTTCCTTGGTAAATACCTAGGGGTAAAATAGCCAGATCATATGGTAGGTATATGCTTTACATATTAAGAAGCAGGAAAACATTTTTTAAAATGGTTACACCACGTCACATCTCCATAAGCACTTAAGGAGAGTTCTAGTTCACATCCTTACCAAAACTTGACATACCTTTTCAAGTTTAGATATTCTGATACCATTCAGGGATATCTTATTGTGGTTTTAATTTTCATTTTCCTAATGGCTAATGAGGTCAATCACCTTTTTATGTTTCTATTTGCTATCTGTATATTCTTTTCGACATCGTGCCTTTTTAAAATCTTTTTTGGGGAGGTGAGGAGTAGTTTTATCATTATTGAGTTTTGAGAGTTCTTTATATATTCTGGGTGCAAGTTGTTTATGAAATATTTGAATTGCAGATTTTCTAACTTAGCTTTCATTTTCTTAACAATGTTTTGGAAGAGAATATATTCCTAGTTGATGGAGTCCAGCTTATCAATTTGTCCCTTTATGGATCATCCTCTTGGTGTCTGAGAAGTTTTTGCCTAACAAGACACACATATTTTCCCCTTCTGTTTCTTCTAGAAAATGTTTATTAATTTAGGGTTCACTTTTAGTCTATTATTCATTTTGAATTCATTTTCTATAAAGTGTCAGATATGAATCAAGTTCTCTTTTTATTTGCTTATGAATAGCCGTTTGTGGCAGTACCATTTCCTAAAAGACTGTCCTTTTCCGCTGAATTGCCTTTGTACTTTTGTGAAAAGTCAGCCAGCCACACATGTGTGGGTCAGTTTCTGGGCCCTCTATTCTGTTCCCTTGATCTGTCTAACTTTCCACCAAAACTATACTGTCTTAATTCCCGGAGCTCTATAGTAAGACTTGAAATCAAGAAATGTAAGTCCTTAATCCTTTTTGTTATTGTTGTTCAGTCGCTCAGTCATGTCTGACTCTTTGCAACCCCATGAACTGTAGTTACAGCACACCAGGTTTCCCTGTCCTTCAGTATTTCCCAGAATTTGTTCAAACTCATGTCCATTGAGTCGATGATGCCATTCAACCATCTCATCCTCTGCTACTCCTTAATCTTCCTGCCCTCACTCTTTCCCAGCATTAGGATCTTTTCCAATGAGTCAGCTCTTTGCATCAGGTGACTTATAATCTATTCATATCTTTATATTTAAAGTGGGTTTCTTGCAGACAAAGTATAATTCTTGCTCTTTTATCCAAACTAATCATCTTTGCCTTCTGAAATATTTAGACTTGCTAAAAGTGTAAATTTAAAATATTAAGCTTTTTAAAAGCACATAGTATGGTTTTTAAAATATATTGGAGTACAAATATTCTATCTTGATATTTGTTTTCTATTTGCCTCATATGTTTTTTCTCTTGTTTATTTTTCTTTTTTTAAGAAACTAGACATTTTTATGGTTACATTTGATCTATCTTGTTGGTTTATTAGTTATAACTCTTTGTCAATTATTGTAGTGCTTGCCTTAGGATTTATAATATACATCTTTAATTTAACATCTACCTCAAGGTGATGTAATACCATTTCATGTACACTGTAAAAACTTTATATCTGTTTGCTTCTGTTTCTCTTGTTCTTTCTTATGTGTTTTTTTCAGTAATAAATTTTATATTGTATGTTATAACCTTCATGATAATATTTTTATTATTTTTTAAGGAGATATGAGCCATAAGAAAAAGTATTTTTTATTTACCTGAGTTGCCATTTCTGCTGGTCTGCATTTCTTTGTGTAGATTTCCTCCAGTACCATTACCTAAATGACATCCTTCAACATTTTTGCAGTTCAAGTCTACTGGTGATAAATTCTTTCAGAAAAAAATGCTTTTTTTGCTGTCATTTTGAAAAGTAATTTTCCCTGGGTGTTAAATTCTAGATTAATTTTATTTTATTTCAGTATTTTTAAGCTTCACTATCTTTTGACTGGAAATCTGCTCTTGTTCTTTTCTTGATCCTCTATAGGTAACATGTCTTTTATTCTCTGTATACTTGTACACAGAGCTTTGAGAAATCTGATTATGCTGTGTCTCGGTAATTTTTTTTATTCATGCTTTTTGCACTTGAAGTTAATTGGGATTCTCAGATCCGTACAGTTATAGTTTGCATCACATTTGAAAATATTTGCCATTATTTTTTCAAATATTATTTAACCCCTCCCACTATAAAGGCTCTATTAATAATTATAGGTGTGTAGGCTTATGTGAAGTTGTCACACACAGCTCAGAGCTCTCTTTGTTTAATTTTGGATAGTTTCTATTGCTGTATCTTCAAGTTCTGTCATCTTTTCTTCTGCACTGTTTAATCTGTTGTTAATCTCCCTGCCTCTGTGTATTTTTCATCTTTGATGTTATTGTTTCATGACTGGATATTCAGTTTGGGCCTTTTTATATCTTCCCTGTCTACTTAAATGTTCAATCTTTCTTCTAACTTCTTGAGCATATAGAATATAATTATAATAACTGTTTTGATTTTGTGAATTCTATCATCTGTATTATTTCTGGGTCTGTTTAATTTATTTATTTTTCATTATTGGTTCATATTTTATTGTCTTTTTGGCACACATTACTTTTTGATTAGATAATAGACATTGTGAATTTTATTTTGTTGGGTGCTGAATATTTTTATATTCCTGTGGTTATTTCTAACTTTGTTCTGAGACACAGAAAAGTTACTTGGAAACATCTTGATTCTTTCATTTCTTGCTTTTGAGTTTTGTTAAGTGAGGCCAGAGTAGCATTTGGTATAGGGCTAATTATGCTCTATTTTGGAGGCAAAAAGTTTTTGAGTATATTGCTCAACACCCACTCAATGTCCCATTAATTGTAGGGTTTTTCACTCTGTCTATTTGGGAGAAAAATTCTTCTTGTTTCTGTATCACCTCCAATGATTGTTCCCTATAATCCATTTGTGGTCCTTTTCCTCACATGTCTGAACTGATGAATACTTGGCTGAAGACTTGATGGAACTCTCTACAAATCACCAGACTTGTCTTCCATATGTTTTCTCTTCTTCCATAATTTGTTCTAAGTTCCTTTGGTTTCCCTGGACTTCCTGTTCTAGATCGTCAAGTCAGGGAGTCCCCATACCTTGAGAGTAAACATCTAGAAATAGGAGGGTAGTTAACTAGAGCATTGCTGGGACCATCCTTTTTATTTCTTATTTTTCAGGGATCACTGTACCTAGTTGCCTGATGCCCAGTATCTTAAAAAATAATTGCTTCATACATTTTGTTCAATTTTTAACTGTTTCAGATTGGAAGGTAAATCTAGTCATTGTTATTACATCTTCGATGAAAGCACTCTAATTTATGCTTTTTAAAAGACTGCTTTGCTGTGTAGAGAATAAACCACAAGCCAAATTATTTATCTGAACATCTGGTTTATCTGTTTTTTTTAATCAGTAAAATACAGACAATATAGGTAAAGCTTACCTTATAGTATTACTGTGAAAATTAAATGAGATAATACATACAGTATACAAATAAGATTAGTTGCACTCTTTTCTTCATGGAATATCCACAGGTATAAATGCTCAATTGAATCCCCTTATAAGATGACAAAATAATCTACCTAACAGTTCCATCAAGATATCAAGTCAAAAAGAATTGGTTAAAAGACATTGGTTAGCAGCTTATGTACACCTATTACCCTGGTAAATTTTTACAAGAGAGGTCCACCATATATGGGGAAGTCCTCAGAGAATTGTGAAGAGACTTAGGGAATAAAACTGAGAGGGAGATTTTCCAAAGGTTTGCTTTTAGACTTAAAAATACCTGTAGTACAGTTCAGCCATCTTGGAGCCACCTATGGCAAAACCATTAGCAGAAATCATGCATGTTTATTACTTTGGAGCACAGAGGACTCCCTAGAACAAAATTTCCCTGAGAGGAACACATATAGGGGCACAGCTGTCTATTGTCAAAACAGGGAAGAAAGAAAGAAGCTGTCTGAATTTTAAATCAGTCTTCATTTTTTATGGCTCTGAAATATATGAGCACACATGGACCCTCTTCTTTTTTATACATGAAAACTGAATCCTACTCCCCCATCCCTCCTAAACAAATGACTGAAACAACCACCTTCTTGTTCAGCTACACTGCAAGAAATGCTTGCTTTGATCTTCAGCTGTGTCATTTCCAACACTGCAGTCCTAAGCCAACTCTAAGATAAGCAGTTATTATTTTAACAGTTTATCAAGTAATTTCCAAGAAGCTTCCATTTGCTGTTTGTGTTGGAAGGTTGTTTCTGCCTAAGATTATATTTGCTCTAAGCAATGTTTGTGGTCAGAGTCCTTACTGAGCCAGTGTGGCTTGCTCCAAGCTTCCATGTATATGAAAGCTCACTTTGAGTACATTTTCATTTTTTTTTAAAACAAAACTGGATGATTAGCAAATCCCACAATGAGGTAAGTCCAGCTCAGTCCCTCAAATGTTTGCTAGCTACTTTTTGGCTGCTGGAATATTTATCAGAAGGAGCAAAACCTTAATCAAGTCAGCAAAGGTTTTCAGTTACAGCATTCAAGCTCCCTTGCTCCAAGTTCATGCTGGCTGACTCCATCAGAACTGATATCTCCATGCAAAGAACAAGGGAGGGAAATAAAACCCCCTTTTATTTTTTCAGTGAAAGACAAAGTAGCAAATAATGGCAAATTTTTCTAGCTTTCTAGAAACAACAGCTTAGCTAATAAAAATGAGCAGTTTTGTGGTCCCTCTGACCAAAGTGATCTAATTCCCAGAAAATAGCCAATCATATCTGCTGAACTGGTCCTACTCCCTGCCATATTTTCTATTGCAGTTCTCACATTGTTCATGAAACAGCATTGATGATTTAGAGTGACATGTTGTTGCTATGGAATCTTATTTCTCTTGCTTTTAGTCTATTGAGGACGTGTGAGCTCTTAAGCGTCTCTGCATGAGTTATTGCTCAAACACACTGAAGCACTGATGGGCTGGGCAGCTGTTCAAACCCCAACTCAAACCAGGGTGGTTACAGAGTCAAAGGTTGGGGTTAGACTGTGCAGCACATAAAATAAAAACCAGGCAAATGTGTAAGTCATGGCCTGTAACTTTATCTTGGAGAATTTTGATGATTCTAGCATTTACTGTTGTAGTTAGTCAATCCCAGCATTTAAAGTTTTGCATTATTCTCTGACTTACTTCACTCAGTATGACAATCTAAATTGCTTATATGTGGAATCTAAAAAATGGTACAAATGAACTTATTTACAAAACAGAAATAGACAAAGCTATGGTTTTTCCACTAGTAGTGTACGGATGTGAGTTGGACCATAAAGAAGGCTGAGCACTGAAGAATTGATGCTTTTGAATTTTGGTGCTGGAGAGGACGCTTGAGGGTCCCTTGGGCTGCAAGGAGATCAAACAAGTCAATCCTAAAGGAAATCAACCCTGAATATTCATTGAAAGGACTGATGCTGAAGCTGAAGCTCCAATACTTGGGCCACCTGATGTGAAGAGCTGACTCACTGGAAAAGACCCTGATTCTCAGAGTGATTGAAGGCAGGAGGAGGAGGGGATGACGGAGGGCAAGGTGGTTGATCAATGGACGCGAGTTTGAACAAACTCCAGGAATTGGTGAAGGACAGGGAAGCCTGGCATGCTGCAGTCCCTGGAGTCGCAAAGAGTCTGACACAACTAAGCAACTGAACAACAACAAAGACACACTACTATGCGTAAAATAGATAACTAATAAGGACCTATGGTATAGCACAGGGAACTCTACTCAAAACTCTGTAATAGCCCGTACGGGAATAGAATCTAAAAAGGGATATGTGTAATGTGTGACTGATTCACTGTGCTGTACATCTGAAACTAATGCAACATAAAATCAACTATAATACATCTTTTTTGAAAAAAAAAAAAGTATCTCTGTACCTTTTTAATAAAGTTCTGCCAATAATCAAAAAATAATAATAATTTTAAAAGTTGTGCATTATTTTTCCATATATGGCATTCTCAGTTACTTCTCTTGCTTAATTTTCATACACATAAGTGGTACATATTGAAGATTCTTCCTCTCATGACCCAACAACTCTTACCTCTACACCAAAAAAAAGAGAGTCAGTTCAGTTGCCCTGATGCCTCATTGCTTATTACCTCACTGAGGGATCCATAGCAGTTCCCTGGAATGTAATTTGCATGAGGATGTCTTGTTTACTGCTGTCTACCTAGCACTTTAAATGGAGACACTGTTTAATAGATGATCAATAAACATTTCCTTGAATGGCTTAATAGAATTATAGAAACTTATTTAATGGGATGTAAGCACTGCTGATTCTCCTTCCCAGTCACTTCCACAATCTTCTCCTACAAATCGACGCCAACTGGGCCTATCTCCTCTGGAACCCCAGTAGCCATGAGACCCTCCACTACTCGGAAGGCAGTCAATTTCATTCACTGTTCAAAAGTTCTATCTAATGTGGAATCACAGTCTATCTCTTCACGTCTTCCCTCCTTCATTCGTTGCTTAAAATTATTTTTTCTATTTCTTTTTAAAAATAATGTTATCATTTACTGCTTTTTGGCTGTGTTGGGTCTTCACTGCTGCACAGGCTTTTTTCTAGTTGTGGGGAGCGAGGGCTACTCTCTAGTTGCGTGTTCAGGCTCCTCGTTGCGTGGCTTCTCTTGCTGTGGAGCCTGCGCTCTAGGGCCCGTGGACTTGAGTAGCTGGAATGCGTGGGCTCCGTAGTCGCAGCTCCCAGGCTCCAGAGCACAGGCTCAATAGCTGTGGTGCACGGGCTTTGTCGCCTTGCAGCATGTGGAATTTTCCCAGACCGGGGATCAAACCAATGTCCCCTGCACTGGCAGGCAGACTCCTTACCCCTGAGCCACCACGGAAGCCCCCTTACTTCATTCTTGTTCTTCCTTCAAGAGTGATGCTGTCTTTTTCCTGACCATGTGTCACATAGCAGGAGATGGTCCCATAATTCCCTGTGGAGCCCAGATGGCATGAGGCAGAGTATAAATGACTAAAGGGGTGTGACCCATAAAATCAGGAAGCGGCCCTTCTCTCACAGAGCAGCTGACTTTGTTCAGGAAGCTGTTCAGGCCTACCAATTTTAAAGATGGTGTGATGCTTAATGAAGTAATTAGGATTCATTATATTGCAAGAGATTACTGGACCTTAGGGGGGGAAATCTCCATTTCAATTTGGCCTGACACAAAGCTTTGAGGAATCTAGATTCTCAAGGAACTCTATACTAATTTTTGATCAGGTAAAGACCTTGCATTTGAAATTTTAATTCATTCATCATATAACTCTTTTTAAATTGAGAACCTAGTCTGTCCTATCCTTTATTTTCCCATATTGTCTTTAGACTGTATAATTCATCTCTGAGATTTGTTAAGTGCTTCGTGCTCTGCAAATGTTATCACACTGAATTCTCATAGCAAACCTATGACTAGGATTCTAATGTTATCTTCTTTCTTACAGGAAGAAACTTTGTTTCAGAGAGGATGAGTAACTCATGCAAGGTCACCAGCAGGAATGTCACAGGGTCAGGCTTCAAACTCCAGTCTGTCTGACACCAGAGTGTTCTTAACCTCCAGGCTGCGTATTGCTAATGAGAAATAAATTCTCATTGGGGGAAAGAAAACCCGAGTTCAATTTGTCTTTGGGTACCTTACAGTGTCTCATACACAGTTGGTGCCCAATAAATATGTGTGGGACACATTTGGTGACAGTGGACTGAGGGTCAAAGCGTGATTCACAACGTTAACACTTTACACCTCAAATTCTATCTTGGTGAAACAAAGGACTTGGGCTACATGATCTCTAGGCTTCCTCCCAGTCTAAAGAATGCATGCTGCTTGCCCGGGGATAAGGATGAGATGGAGTTTAACAGCATAGAAGACGAGAGGGAAGACAAGGCATGAGGAGCAGCGTAGGCTATGCAGCATTCCTTTTAACAGAACGCTCCCTCTGCCCAAAATACCCTTTCCACTTGCTCACTTGGCAAATGTCCAATGGCCAGCTCAACCAGGCTCCCCTCCCTGAAGTTGTCCTTGACCTCTCCCTCAACACGCTCTTTCCCGTACACATACAATTATTCCCTCCACAGGGCCCCCAAGTCCACCGTGCATGATTTGTGATTATTTGGTTATGGATCTGTCTCCCTGTCTCACACCCTCGATTTGAGCGCCCTACAAACAAAAACCATCTATTCATCTCCAGGCCCTATCATAGAGCCTGGCATGGGAAGCAAGACTTCCATAAATGTTTTGTGAGTGGTTAAATGAGTTAGCAAGCAGGCCATGTGTAGGGGGAACAGAAGGAAACAATTTGAACTTAATAGAGACTTCATACCAGAAAACAGTGAGAAATTAAGTTAGTGAGGCGGAGACTTGAAGTCCAGAAAGCAGGGTTTAGGCTTGGTGCCTCAGGCAACGCCCCTGTTCCTATCTTGGGTAGGGAAATGACAGTGAAAGGAAGAATCCTGTTAGGAAGATTAGTAGACGCATGGTTTCTCATTTAAAAAATAAATAAAGGTAATGAACCTGCCTTCTTCCTTAGCATGCTCTTAATAAACCCATTTATTATATCTGACACTTTATGCAAAAGAACAGGCTAGTCTTATTGGGAGGTATCTTTCTGATTTTAAGCTAATGAATTTTTAATAAATTACTAACATAGTAAGCAAACATCTTTACTCAGGATAAAACAAGTTTGAATAAGTGCAAGCAATTGTTGATAGAATGGCAGCACCCAGCTCAGTACCTAGCATATAGCAAGTGCTCAATTAGTATTCTTTGTATGTCAAGTTCAGATTGCATGTGGTTGCGTTTACTCTGGTTATTTGCCCGAGTGGAGGATAACAGCAGTCCCCAGGTCTAAACACAGTGATTATTTTAGAAGATTAGAAGATTGAGAAATTAATTAAAGATTGAAAGATCTATAGTGTTTGTGTTAGGAATACAGAACATGTATGTATATTTATATCACTATGCTTATCGTTTTAATTTTCTTAAGTGTAAAACAATATTAAAATACATGCCTAGAAGCGCACATGTCAAACAACTACAGTAGATGGTAGCTCAGAAATGCATTCATCACCAGCCAGACAACCTATACGAGCAACTGAACAGTAACACGACTAAGTCAAACAAGTGCCTTTTTTCTCCTGGAGCACCTTGGAGAAGCTGGGTGGAAGACAGTCCAGTTATTTCAAGTCCACTGATAGTGTTTTAGATTTGCTATGTTTCCCCAGGTGGTGGCCATATTGCCATGTAGTTACATCATTTTGCAGTCCTGGGATTTAAACTCACAAGCAATTTGAGAATGCAGAATTTTCTCTTTAATGTGAAGAAGAGTAGAAAGTGTGTGTGTGTGTGTGCACGCGCACACGCACACACACATGTATCTAAAATGAAGGTGGAAAAAATAAAATAAAATAAAATGAAGATGGCCTAGGAGGACTCTTCTGTGATATTTGGAGTCTGACTTTAAGTAGTTAAACTCCTCAGTGATTAAGCATAATGCTACTAGACAAACAATGTGGGATTCAGTGTATAATGATCTCATTTGGACCACCTATGTGTCCACATTTATGCCTAGGAAAGAGTGAGGTTTTATCTTGAGTCCTAGAATCTTACATAAATGCACAACTCTGCTGAGGGCTTATCTCTACCGGTGTGGGGGCTCTGCAGTCCTCCAAAGCTTGGCTTTCTTATGCGTGTTTATCAGTTTTAAATTTATAGCTTATTGCTAGACTGTTGTTTCAGAAATAAGTAGCAATCAACTCCAGTCCCCAGTGTTCTCATCCACAAGGCTAAGGAAAGGTGGTCTTTCCTTATATTTGGAAATCTTGTCATAATATAAAATTTAGCCATAAATTGGATATTATATAAGAGGACTTTGAACTAAGTCCTAGTTATTAAAATCCTAAAAGATCTCATGATATAAGGACCTCATTTCTTGTGTGTATTCTGTAGGTGCTTGTAAATTTGCTAGGTGTATCTGAGTTGTGTCCAAAGGATCCCATTCCTCATTGATGTTCATGCATATTTCAAGGATAACTTATCTTCATTCCCGATTTTGATCTTCTGTTGGTAGTGGCTTCTAACTCTCTAGATTTATGCTTCCCTGCCCCTAGCCCCTTTAAAAGCAGTTAATCTTCCCAGCTAGTTTCAAATACAATGTACTGGAATGCAACTTAGGCTTTGGAGCCTGTGGTAGTTATTAGGATGTTCATTAAGTATTTCTGATTCTCCTTTTAGGCACAATAGATTTTCAGCTCTCTGATCCCCTGAAGGTAATAATGTCTCTATGACTTCTTATGTTCAAGGAAATGAAAGTGTGAGTGATGCAGCCACTTTAGGAGGGGGAAGTTTAGGAGCCTACATGTGACCTGTCACACCACTTTCTTTTTTCTTCTGCTTCTCTAATCATGGAAGCCTGGAGATGACACCGCTTTCAGATGTGGTCCCCTAGTGAGGACAATACAGAAGAGAATCCTAAACTCATATAACACACCATTTGTTATTTTTAAGCCCTGAGACTTGAAGATTGGCTATTATTGCTGCAGAATCTAGCATATCCTGACTGATGTGGGGCTGGACAGCTCTGGGCTCAGGTCCTTGGACAAACTATGGGACTTCTTCTACCTTTTCAGAGAGTTGTATGAGAATTAAATAAAAGTATGTGAGCAAAGCGACTGTCCCAGAGAGTGCATATAATAATGATTGCTCTTCAGGCTTTCTTCTTGCTTTACCTGTGAGGAGAGAGCTAGTATCTTATTTACCACCTGATTGTGTCTAGAATAGGGGCTTTCCCGTGGGCTCAGATGGTAAAGAATCTGCCTGCAATGCAGGAGACTCAGGTTCCATCCCAGGGTCGGGAAGATCCCTTGGAGAAGGGAGCAGCTATCCACTCCAGTATTCCTGCTTGGAGAATCCCACGGACAGAGGAGGCTGGCGGGCTATAGTCCATGGGGTTGCAAAGAGTCAGACACAACTGAGACACTCACACTTTCACTTTCACGTGTCTAGAATAAGCCCTGGAATCCAGAGGTGCTTGAATAAATAAATGAACACAGAAACAGTTCTATGCACTTAGAGAGTGACTTCTTTAAAAGATACTTTAGCAATCATTTTGCAACATGAGCATTCTTTTTCCCTACTCATTTCCTTATATCAGGTTTTCCAAGCAAGTTCAGACAAGAAGATGGGTCTGATGAGGAGAGGCCATTGTACTGAGACTTTAGCTCTAGCTCAGCCAGTTGCTGGCCTATGTGACCCTGGACTGAAAGGGAAAACTGAAGGTGGCGATGGCCCCACTGACTCTTCCTCATCCAGACCTCTTCTGGCATATTGAGCCCTGCTCTGAGCATCTCATTTGAGGGGGACATTAACAAACAGGAATGCACACAAGTGGCAGGTAGGGGGCAGGAATGGAGGGCAGGTCAAGATGCTGAGAAGTTGGGAAGCACTTGTTTATTGCTCCAAATTCCCTCATGCCATTGTAAGGTTAATTGCACACAGAAGCTGTTTGTGTTCTCAGTACTTTAGTGGACAAAGTAGGTAAAAATGTCGCCACCTGATAAGCCAGAGTCTGTGCTCTGACCCAGGGAGGCAATGCATGACACAAAGTATTTCTAATAAGAGCAGTAACTTCCTCATTCACTTGCTTAGAAATCATAAGAGGAAAAGCAACCTGAAATTAATGAGGAAACAGAAAAATGGTAAATTAGGAATATGGAATTTTCTCACCCTATTTTGTCATATGCAGCATAAGCAAAGGCAGACAGGAACCAGCCCTTGAAAGGAGTAAGGAAAGGCACTAGGGAAAGAGATTAGAAGGATCCCTCAGATGCAGGGAACAGGCTGGCCTCTTTGCAGACTTCTGGGGGCTGCTACTCCCAAGTCCAGAGGGGGAACCAAGATGCCAGGGGAAGCTACTGTAGAACTGGGCTTGAGGCCAGGGTGCCTGAGTTTCCTGGACAAAAACAAGATGGAACTGAGGAGAAAATAGAATCTTCTCAATTAATCAAGGGTAGAAAGATCCAAACCAAGAAAGATTGGCTTCTGAGACTGACCTGAGATATGATAGCCAAAGGTTCTCTGTAAGAAAGTCTTAAAATAAAAATTGACTTTACTCCTTAGACCTATAATTGTCTCCTCTGTATACTTTGTATACTCAATTAAAAGTTATCATGAGAAAATGATTTTATTTCCCTGTGATGTACAATATATCCTTGTTGCTTATCTATTTTATACATAGTAGTTTGTATCTCTTAATCCCATACCCTTAATTTGACCCCTGCTTCCCTCTCTCCACTGGTAACCACTAATTTGTTTTCTATATCTGTGATTCTGTTTCTGTTTTGCCTATATACTCATGTGTATCATCTCTTAGTTTCCACTTTTAGTGATTTCATACAGTATTTGTCTTTTTCTAACTTATTTCTCTAAGTCAAGTATTGTCTAAGTCCACCCATGTTGCTGCATGTGACAGAATTTCATTCTTTTTATGGCTGAGTAATATTCCATTGCATTTATTTATATATATACATAGTTGTTAGTCACTCAGTCATGTCTGAGTCTTTGAGACCCCATAGAGTGTAGCCTGCTAGACTCCTCTCTCCATGGAGTTCTCCAGGCAAGAATACTGGAGTGGGTTGCCATTCCTTTCTCCAGGGGATCTTCCCAACCCAGGGATCGAATCAAGATCTCGTGCATTGCAGGCAGATTCTTTACCATCTTAGCCACCAAGAAAGCCCATGTGTGTGTGTGTGTGTGTGTGTGTGTGTGTGTATACATACATACATATATATATACCATAACTTCTTTACCTGTTCATCTGTTGATGGATGCAGTTTGCTTCATATCTCGGCTACCATAAATATCACTTCTATGAACACTGAGGTATATGTGTCTTTTCAAAGTAGTGTTTCATTTTTTTCCCAGATATACACCAAGGAGTTGAGTTGCTGGATCATATGGTAGTTCTGAGCGTCCCACGTGGCAATAGTGGTATAGAACCCACCTACCAGTGCAGCAGATGTAAGAGACATGGTTTGATTCTTGGGTTGGGAAGATCCCATGGAGGAGGGCATGGCAACCTACTCCAGTATTTTTATCTGGAGAATCCTATGGACAGATGAGCATGACAGGCTACTGGACACAACCAAATCGACTTCGCACACATGTATGGTAGTCTAATTTTTAGTTTTTTGAGGAACTTTCACACTGTTTTCCATAGAGGCTGCACCAATTTATATCCCCTCCAACCCCAATGAGGGTTCCCTTTTTCCACATCCTCTCCAACATTTGTTATCTGTAGACTTTTTGATAACATTCATTCTGACAGGTGTGAGGTGGTATTTCATTGTTGTTTTGGTTTGCATTTCTCAAATATCTAGGAATGCTGATGGCCTGTTAACCATCTGCATGTCTTCTTTGGAAAAATATTTATTCAGATCGTCTGTCCATTTTTTGACTGGATTTTCCTCTTTGATATTGAGTTGTATGAGCTATTTCTTGGTTTGTTTACTGATCCCATTCTTTCAGTAAACATTTAGAGCGATATTTGTGGTGGGGCAGTGGGGGTGGGGCTTCCCAGGTGGTGCTGGTGATAAAGAACCCGCCTGACAATGCAGGAGACATGAGAGACACAGGTTCAATTGCTGGGTGGGGAAGATCCCCTGGAGGAGGGCATGGCAACCCAACTTCAGTATTCTTGCCAGGAAAATTCCGTGGACAGAGGAGCCTCATGGGCTACATTCATGAAGTCACAAAGAGTTGGACAGGACTGAAGCGACTTAGCACACACGCATGCAGAGGGTGTGGGAAGTCAAGAAAAGGTAGTTCGAACCAGTGGTCTGGTGTTTGTCACATTTGTCCCCTGCTCAGAGAGTCACTGAGTGGAATCTTCCTTCCTGATTGCTCCTTTCCTGATGCAAGGACAGATGGTGGCTGGAGAGAGCCTCCCATCCTGGGACAAGTCTGCTCAATCCACAGTTCTTGCTGATGCAACAAGGAATTTATCTTTCGGAGCCAGTGACTGGAATGAACTCTGTGTCTCCTGGGACCCCCAGGAGCTCTCAGGTTCTGTGAAACTCTTGGCACCCCTGCAGTGGCAGGACAAGGAAAGAAATGACTGCCAGTGTTTGGAAGGTGTGTGCAGGGTGGGGGTGGAGGCATTTAGACTCATATTGACTTCAAATTCAGAATTCTTTTGGATTTTGTCACTAATGTAGGACAGCCATGCGATCCTCTTTGGCACTGTGTTTTTTACAGGATGGTTCCAAAGGATTCTCAAGAGGTGTGATGCAATGGCTGTGTCAAGGAAGGAAGAGTTTGGCTCTTCTTGCAGAGAAGCAGTGATGGTGGGAATAGTGGTAATGAATGATGAATGCCTCTGTCTTTCATGGTGAACAGTTGCCATCTTGCTTCCTCCTTTTCTTAACTATTCTCTCACTCCCCAGGGTGCTTGCGTTTAGGAGAAAAGGTGCCACAAGTGGGCACAGGCTCCATGAACGAGACCCTCTCTGGCTTCAAAGATACAGGTGAGCCTGGAGGGACCTAAATTCAGTGTTGGCGCTACCCACTAGGCTGCTTTCCTTGGTGCTGGGGTCAATGCCTGATGGTGTTTCAGTGTGTGACCAAGGGAGGCTGTACAACCACAGAACACATGGAGGGACAGGCGGGAGGGGCTGGGCAGGACTGTGTTGGAGAAGTAAAGATAGTCGGAGGAGAAAGGAATACATTTTTTTCCCTCTTACCCCAAATCTTCTGGAGCATTAGTTGCCTGCAACTATGATGGCAATTATTCAAGAAAGACAATGGTGTCTGAATCTACACCTTAAAATAAGACCAATTTGTATGTGTGAACAGTTAATCATTGACTGCTGCACTTCTGGGCTCTGATCAGTCCCCAAATGTCTTTCTATTATCATGGAAGCTCACAGAAGGAATGAGTAGGGAGCCTGTTATTGTTATCACAGCTAACATTTATTAGGCACTCATTTTCAGCCCAGGAAGTGTGAATTTATTCTTGCCAAGGTTACTAATGATCCTCGTACTCCCAAATATGGTGGCTACTCTTCTCCATCCTCATCTGGCCGCTCAGCAGCATGCGTCACATGGCACATCTTCCTTTTCACAAGTCTCTCATCCCTTGGTCCTGAATGCTGGTCTCTCCTGGTTGACCTCCGACCTCACACACTGATGTCGGAGCCTCGGCTCAGTCTTCTCACGAATTCTGGTTTCTTCACCTGAATTCATAAAATTGGAGTTGCTCAGGATCAGGGTCTGGCCTTCCTCTCTTCTCTCTCCTCATTTTAGCCTAAGTGGCTTCATCCTTTCCCATGACGTTATGTACCATTATTGCTGGTGACTCCGAAATTTATACATTCTACTAAGACCTCTGTCTTCTGACTTCTAGACTCATGTCTGATGACCAATGTGACATTTCCACATGAATGTCTCCCAGCTAGATGTAACTTGTCCAAAACTGAACTCTTGATTTCCCCTGCTCTCCAAACAAATCCTCCTGGCAGGTTCGGCATCTTCTCTCTCCTCACATCCATCAGCAAATTTGGCCCATTTTATCTCTGCTCCCCTCCATTTCCTGTCACCTCCTCCCCAGCCTGCACCATCTCGCCCCTGCACCTCTGCAGTGGTTTCTAACTGGCCTCCCCACACCCACTCCTGTTTTCCTATAAGCCATTCTCCACACAGCAGAGTGGTTATTAAAACACAGAAAACAACTCCTGTCACTCTCTGCTGCAAGTCCTCTGGGGGCTTTCTTTGAACTTTGAGTAAAATACGAGCTCCTTGCTTTAGCCTTCAAGGTGGCTCATGTGCTACTTATCTTTTGTTCTTTACCCACTTGTTCTTTCCATCTGGGACTCACATTTAGTTTCTAGAACCACCCAGATTTTTCTGATCTCAGGGTCTTTGCACATTTCTCTAATGCTCCTCTACCTGGAAATATGGTTAGGTATTTTTCATTCTTTAGGTTGCAACTTAACCTCTCACCTCCTCAAGGAAGCATTCCTTGATCTAAAAGATATCTCTACTGTCATTCTTTAATCAAACAATCCTGTTTATGTCTTTAATGATTCTAGTTATGGTTTATAATTGTTTTTGTCTCTTTGTTTAGTTATTTGTCTTCTTTACAAGCCTGTAAACATATGTGTTCTGTTGACTTTCTTTATTCTCCATGACTAACACAGTGCCTTGGATGTGACAGGGGTTCAGTACTTACCTGTTGAATGAAAGGGTGTCAGGCCTACACTAACCCTCTATGTATGTTACTTTAATGTTCACAAGATGTCTGGAAGACAGATATTTCTCTAATCCCATTTTATGAGCAAGAAAAATACAAAGTTTATAGGTGTGAAATATCTTGCCCAAATCCACAGGTGGAGAAGCTAGGAACTGAAGCTGGACTGTCAAGCTTCAGGACCCGAGGACTCACCTCATGCACTTCATTGCTGCTGAGTAGAGAGGAGAGGAAGTGATCCAGTGTTCAGTATTAGCTCAGTCATATTTTGTGACTTAGGAGATCTTGACATGGAGACCCTGGCTCCTTTCTCCAGACTGCTAAATTACCTGTTTCTTCAGAGGGCTTTTTTTCCCAAAGACAAAACAGGTTTGAGTCTCTGAGGTCTGAGTTCAGTTCAAAGCCAGGAAACTATTTGAACCCATCTTTCCTTCATTGGCACACTGCCACTTTTCTAAACTAGCTGTAAAATTTCATGGCCTGATTCTTGTAATTTGCTCTTGTTTCATCTCTCTGTAACTACACTGAAAAAAATAGATCATCCAAGTTGGTGATTTGTGGTAGTTCACTGTCACTCTGTTTCCTATGCTCTAGAGTGAGATGCCTAACACATATCCACCCCCAAGATGTCAGCGTGGTTCCAGATACTAGACCAGATAACGACTTTGGGAAGGTTAGAAAACAGCACCCCCCAATCTCTACCAAATTCCTAATAACCTTTTTCTGGGAAAAAATATTATCCTCAAATTCATACAGACTCTTAAAGGATTGCAAATAGTCAAAATACTCTTGAAAAAGAAGAATAAAGTTGGAGGCCTTATATTCCTGATTTGAAAACTTACTATGAAGCTATGATAATCAAAACAGTGTGGTAATGGCATAAGCAGAAAACAGACCCATGGAATAGAGTCCAGAAATAACTTCTTGCATGTGCAGCCAAAGGATTTGGGACCAAGATGCCAAGACCATTCAACGGGGAAATACTTTACAACAAATAGTGTTTAAAAAGCTGGATATCTACATCTAAATAAGTGAATAACACTGGACCTTTACTTTACCCATGCATAAAAATTAACTCAAAATGGATACAGGATCTAAATGTAAGATTTAAATCTATAAAACTAGAAGAAACCATAGGAGAAAATGTCAAGATTTTATAGGTTTGGCAATGATATCTTGAACATGATGTCAAAAGGACAGACAACAAAAGGAAACACAGACAAGCTGACCTTCAGCAAAATTAAACATTCATGTATCAAAGGGCACCATCAACAGAGTGAAAAGCTAATCCATAGGAGAAAATACTTATAAATCATTTAATTGATAAGAGATTCATACCCAGAATACATAAAGAACTCTTACAACAGCAAAAACCAAATAACCCAGTTAAAATATGGACAGAGGACTTGAACAGATGTTTCTCCAAAGAAAATATATGAATGGCCAATAAATACATGAAAAGATGCTCACATTTCTAGACCTTATGCGCTCAGCTGCTCAGTTGTGTATGACTCCATTGACTGCAGCCCACCAGACTCCTCTGTCCAAGGAATTTTCCAGGCAAGAATACTGGAGCAAGTTGCCATTTCCCACTCCAGGGCATCTTCCTGACCCAGGGATCAAACCCATGACTCACATCTCCTGCATTTGCAGGTGGATTCTTTACCACTGAGCCACCTGGGAGGCCAGATCTCAGGGAAATGAAAATGAAAATTACAATGAGATACCACTTCATACTTATTAGGATGACTGTTGAAAGAAAGAAAGAGAAAGAGAGGAGGAAAACAAGAAGAAGGAAAAGAGGAAAGGAACGAAAAGAAGCATCAGCAAGGTTGTAGAGAGAAGTTGGAACCCATGTGCATCACTGGTGGGAATGTAAAATAATGCCACAGCTGTGGAAAATAGTATGGCAGTTCCTCAAAACTTGAAACCACATGATCCAGCAATTCCACTTCAAGGTGCATACCCAAAAGAAGTGAAACCAGAGACAGGAACAGATATTTACACATCCATGTTCAAAGCAGCTGTATTCACAATAATCAAAAGGTGGAAGCAATGCAAGTGTCCGCCAATGAATGAATGGATAAACAAAATGTGGTATATGCATACAACGGAAAATTTGACACTTACTACAACTTAGGTGAAGCTTGAAAACATTATGCTGAGTGAAATAAGGCAGAAAAGGGCAAATGTATGATTGTTCTTATATGTGTGACTATTCAGGTTCACAGAGACAGAAAGTAGAATGGTTGTTACTAGGGACTGGGAGAAGAATGGGAAGGGGGATTTATTGTTTAATGAGTACAGAGTTTCAGTTGGAGAAGGTGAAAAGTTCTGGAGATAGATAATGGTGATGGTTGTACAATGATGTGAATGTATTTAATGCTACAGAAGTGTACACTTAAAGTGGTCAAAATGGTTAATTTTATGTTACATAATTTTCTCATAATAAAAAAAAGAAAAAAATATTTAACTTTCCTCCAAATTTTATTTTGATTTACAGCTAAAATTGTGTACAGGATGCTGTGCTAAGCTGCCCAGAGGCCACTTTCAGGGCTGGAGTACTTGCTTCTCCACATGGGAGGATGCTGTCAGCCAATCAGCCTCGAGAGGTTGCCCTTGGCCGCAGAGAGCTGCCTCTCACAAGATCAGGCTCTGTTCCCCAGGCAGCCTGAATCCAACGACCATAACATGCAAGGATATCACAACTAGTTTCACAGCTCCTAGGGTCTGATTGAGGCCTTGTGGGGCCTGCAGCAGGGCTTAACTTCTCCCTCGATCCAACCCGTTTGCTTCCCTTTTCATACAGGTATTGAAAGCACTCTCTAATAAATTTCCTGCAGAATAAGAAAAGGAAGGAAGGAAGAAAAAGAAAGAAAGATAAAGGATCCAAAATGGCAATAGCACTCCTGCATTGTGATTCCGCCGTAAAACACTGTCCTAACAACTAGATAAATACATGATGTGAGGCTTGAAATGTGGTCCTTGAAGTCATCAGTGCAATGGTTTCTCTTTGCCTCCATCCCATCCTTGGTTTTTGTGGTTACTATCAACATTCAGCTGGATCAATTGATGAGTGTGTACCCGTCCTTCACCAGGGCCTGAGTGGCCTTGATCAGTGAGGGAAGCATGTCAATGACCTAAGCCTCATCACCCAGCAGAACCTAGAAGCCATTTCTCCCGTCAATCAGATCAGGAATACGAGAAGGTAGGAGGGACGTCACTCTAGCTCTGTGGTCCCCTTTCCTGGATCACACTCCCTCTCTAGGCTCGCCTCTCTCTCCCCAGTCCCTCCTAGCCCCAGGCCACTGTCTTTAGCTTTGGTCATAGGCAGTTGTGTTTCCCAGAATGTATTTCACTCATGTCAAATGTGAAATTGAGTTTCTTGGATATGTGTGGGCCCTGAGATTACGCCTTAGTTCTCCTTTTCAACACCAACATGAAAGAAGTCGTAAAGGAGGAAAAATAGCCATGAGGGCATTTGACTCTAGACTAAATTCATTTTTCCAAGTAGTCGAAGTTAGACTACAAGGTGGTGGTGATGGTGAACAGGAGTTAGCAGTCAACTGAATTGACTTTATAGCCTAATGATTAAATCCCTATAGTAAAGAGAAGAAAAGAAAACCTGCTTTCAAGTTTCCTTCTTCCTCAGGCTTGCCTTTCTCTCCTTGTCCTTATCACACCTCTGCTCCATCCTCACGCAGCTCCTCTGAGAGTGGTCCACATCCCCAGCTTTCCTTCCTGGCCAGCCTTCCATTCCTGGGAAAGTGATCTCTCCTGTTCCCCATGAATGCTGCTCTCTCGGAGACCATTCATGACTTTCCAACAGTCAAGTCCAGGAAACTTTTAAGTCTTCTTATGTGACCACTTCAAAACTTTCTTCTCCTTTCCGTTTGGTGACATTATAATGTTCCGTTTCTCTATCTCTCTGACCGTGTTTTCACTATTTCTTTGGCAGTTCCTTCTGCCCACAGTTTAAATATTGATGGACTCTGGGCTCCTCTCCATCTGAGTGTCCATCTTCTGCACATCTCCACTTGGATGTACCTCAGATATCTCAGAATGCTCATGTTCAGAGCTGACACCAATGCTCCTTGGCTTATTACCTTGTCCAAGTCTGCCCTTCCTCTTCTACTACCAGTCAATGTCACCAGCAGCTACTCAATTGCTCACACTGGAAGCTTTGGTATCATTGCTTTCTTGAGATCTTTGCCAGATATCCCTGAGTTAGAGATATCTTCTTCGGCTCCCCTGTGTGTGCTCAGTTGTGTCTGATTCTTTGCGACCCCACGGATGGTAGCCCACCAGGCTCCTCTGTTCACGAGATTTTCCTGGCAAGAAGACTGGAGTGGGTTGCCACGCCCTACTCCAGGGGATCATCCAGACCCAGCGGTGGAACCCGTAACTCCTGCATCTCCTATATTGCAGGCAGATTCTTTACCGCTGAACCACAGGGAAAGCCCTCGGCTCCCCTGTACAAAATGCAAATCCTCCCCCAACTCCCTATCCTCGTACCCCTCTTCATCGCCTCTTGTTTGCTCATATCACCATCTGCATGCTATTTGTCAATTAATTTCTATCTTCCCCATAAGAACAGAAGTCTATGAGGCAAAGATCCTCTATTGTCCACTGCTGTGTCCTGAGTGTCTAGAACAGTGCTGGGTACCTAGTTGGTACTGAATAAGTATTTGTTGAGTGAATGAGTGAATATGTATTTATTGCATGAAAGCAACTCTGATTTCTTCCCCTGCCTTAGACTCCAATCTTCAGAAAGTTCCAAAGTCTCACTGTTTTTGTCTTGGAAATAGTTCTCAAATCTGTATCCTGCTGACTCCTTCTCCAGGGTCACTGCCTTGGATCAGGACCCACCCCTTTCAGAGCACTACTGTGGCCTCCTGGCTGTTCTGCTTGCTATGGCTGATTTTATAGTCCATTCTCCGTTTTACTAGGGAAGCTCCATCTCCTGAGGCAGGCCTGAGTGTCTCCTTCCTCTGCTTCAAGCCCTGGATATTCACTCGATAGATACTCACTACGGTGGACCTGACAACCTGGGACCCCCCCACCTGGTGAGTAGGGACACAGTTCTGTCTCATTTCAAAGTGAGGTTCAGGAAAGAACTGTCACCCAGAACTCAGAGATGTGGGCACTGACAAGTGGAGAGCTGACGAATTGGACACAAGTGACGGATCCTGTTAAAAGAACACAGGAGAGACACATGGAGTGTGGACCGGAATGACTGTGGGCCAGAATTCTAGAATGAGTCATCACAACAGAGAGCAACAGCCACACAGGGCAGGGAGGGGCTGGAGAGAGACGGAGAGAGGAACAAAAAAGAAATTCAGTCATGCTGAAGTGAGATAGGATTTCCACACCTGCCTGTGTTGAAAAGCTAAAAATAGGCACATTTGGGGGAAAATCGTGAGGAATCTTTTAATTCCACAGATAGGGGCTATAGGGAAGGAGGTTTGCAGAGAATGGTGTGTCTCTCACTCTTGGTAAAATTAGAAACAGAAAAATTATATTTTAGGTATCCCAACCTTCACTGTTTTCCTTGCTCCCTCAGACCTGTTCTCCCCATCTTTCCCTGCTATCAAAGTCTCTTCCTTAGGAAAAAGTCTAATATATTTATGCACTTAAGTTTACACGGTTTAATGTGACAATTTTACATGTTAGCCGAACCTCATGTCTGAAGCCAAAGATGCTTGGCTTCAATACAGCAACCATTAAAACAACAACAGTAACTATATAATTCATTGTACCCAGCACAGGGCTAAGCACAGTGGTTGCTCAATAAATATTTACCAAAAAACTTCCAAAAGCATTATTTATATTATCAAACTCTAGACATAATCTAAATACCCAACAATGCTAAAACCACTGAAGAACTTTGGAGATGAAGAAATACTATATTGCTATAAAAGATTTCAAAAGACTTTTTAGCTACTTGGGGAAATGCTTATCATGAGATGTTAGGGAAAATGAACAGCATTCAAAGTTCTACTAGACTATGTCAATGGTAAAAATCATATGCATTTACAGAAGACTTAGAAAAGCTGTGGGTATCTCTGGAATCTGTGGGATTTGGGGGATATTTTTAGTTCTTTCCACTTCTGTGTATTTTAAAATTATTTACAGTTGGTATGAGGGAATTATTACAAAGCAAATGTTGTGAAAGATAGATTTGGGGGAGGAAGCCCTTTTTAGGGGCCCATGTATTTCAGTCTGTTGGTATGGCAGGCCTGATCAAATAAGTGGGGGTGGGGGGATGGGGGGAGGAGCGGTGGAGGGGTGGGGGAGTGGGGAGTGCAAGCCTCTCCAGTAATGGAGGCTGGCTGGTTAACCAGCAGAGAACAGGTTTTAAAAGAGTGATACAGCAGTGGAGAGTGTGACCTTTTAAGAAAAATGGAGTGCATGGTGATGTTGGTACACTGGTGCTTTGAACACAGGCAGGCAGCCTTCCTCTGGGAGGTTTCTCTGTGCTAGGCTAATAGGCTAGTCCAGCAGCTAGAACACTGCCAGCTCCTGATTCTACCTCACCTTTTGTTCCTTAAACACTCAAGCCTTGCTCGGGTGCTGAAACATACCTATTTTAACCCTGCTCCTCCACCCTCTTCTGTTTAAAATACAGCTGGAAGATTCACTGAAACTCTTACTGTTGGTACCTCAGTGATGATCTGTATTAAAGTCTTTAAGAACTGAGGTTGTATGCCCTTGTAAGAAAATACTATTTAATACAGTGCCTATACCATAAAACCTACATTTAAAAAATCTTGGTTTATAACAGATTTCAGCATTTGTAAACAAGAAAACATTTTCCTTCAGTTATTTCTGAAAAGCCCTTCTAAACATCTGCGTTTTTCTCCTAACTTCAGTTGCTTCCCATCTCCTCCCCTTGGGATTTGTTGCCTCTCTGAGGGAGAGCAAACTTCACAGCCAGTATCAAACAAACCAATAAACAAAACCCAAACCAAACCCCACAACAGCAATCCCCATCCCTCTCCAAATTTCTAATTTCTTGCACTTAAAAAAATGAAGTCCTAGGCTATTCTTATAATTCAAGGATCTTAAGATCTAAATGGAGGATTTGATAACTTTGAAATCCTACGCACACCTAAAATTTCCTTTTTATTATCTACTACTTATTAAAGTACCCAAGCTTCCTGATGAAGGAAGGCTGGTCGGCATTAAGGACCGCGGAGGCTTGGGAGAATTGTGAAAACCAGAAACCCCAGCTCTGCCTGGAAGACTGCGTGTGAAAGAGCCCGACTCCTCCGGCGGCTCCAGGCCACGTTTTGCAGGCGGCCGCATCTGCCTCCCCTGTCTCTCTTACCTCCTTGATGTGAGGCACTATTTGTGGCCGGCGTGGTGGAAGGACACAGTGAGGTTCTCACCCCCGCCCCCCGCCCCCAGCTCCCATCCCCAGTTCCATCAAAGCGAACCCGGGCCAGCGCAAGGATCTCCGAGTTGCGAGTGTGCTGAGGCTGGGACTGTCACTCATTCTCCGATCAGCGCGTGAACGCATCTCGGCAGCGGCTGGCAGGAAACAATTCTGCAAAAATAATCGTACTCAGCCTGGCAATTGTCTGCCCCTAGGTCTGTTGCTCTGCCGCCGTCCACACTCGCTGCAAGGGGGGGCAGAGAATTTACCGCGGCAAGAACATCCCTCCCGGCCAGCAGATTACAATGCTGCAAACTAAGAATCTCATCTGGACTTTGTTTTTCCTGGGAACTGCAGGTACATTTTCAAAATTATCTTTCTCAATTTGATTTGCTCATTGCCCCCTGCCCCCTCCTCGTCCCCCGAGGAACGCTGTTATTTGGGGGTGGTTTTACGTGGAATGCTAAGGGTGTTCATTTTCCTTGAGCTGAAGGAGCGCGTCGTCCTTGCAGCCCAGCCGAACCCCGCGCCCTCCCGGGCTGCCTGGACCGGGACAGACTCCCCGCGCAGCGAGCGCCGGGCGCCCCTCCAGCGCGCCCACCCTTCCCACTTTGTGTGCCCGCGGCGCTGGGAGCCGAACCGTCCGCTCCCGGGGACGCTGCGGCCGCGCCGGCGATGGGCAGCGCTCCATCCCCGAAAGCGGGCGGCGGGGCGGGGGATGCCGTAGCTCGGTGGTGCAGCCGCACAGGCTCGTCTTCCGTGGGGAAGGGGTTTTCAGCCTGGGCTCCGCGAACAGTGAACAATAAGGCCGGGGCAGCCGCCCGCGATCGTTATTTCCCCGGGTCTAATAAAGTGGGACTCGCCGCCTTTGCGCCTACCCCCTTGCCTCCCCGCCCCGGAGAAATAACGGTTTGCAAAAATGGGGCGAAATGGGCAGAATCTCAGGGCTCTGTGGCCGTTATTGCACCTCCCTGTCGATATGACGTTAGTTTTTCATTTGCCAAATTGCTGGTTAGTTGCAAAGCCTGCTCTCGGCCCGGAGCAAGGAGGGATGGGAGGGTCGAGCGCTGCGTTTTGACAGGAGGAAGTGCGGAGGGGCGGAGGGCGAGGAGGGCGTGATCGGGGCTGCCTGGTGTGTGTGTGCGCGCGTGTGTGCGCGCGTGTGCCTTCACACGCACCGCGAACCCCGTGTTGCACGGTGCAAGAGAAGAATGGCAGGTAGCCTCTCGAAACACCTCGCCCCAGTCTCCTTTCTTTGGGCGAGGTTCCCGATCCTGGCAAAGTGCGAACAATAGGGATCTGGGAGGAAGACAGTAGTGATGCTCCCGCGGGTGGCGGGGGCCGGGCCGCCGCCCAAAACACCTTGGCGGCCGGGAGGGAGGTGATTTTTTTTTCTCTCCCCATTTCGGGTATTTCCACCCTAGCCTCCCTGGAAGATTCTTCTGTGCGTGCCCACCCTCCCCTCCAGCTGCTCACTCCACCCCACCCCGCCTCACCCCACCCCACCCCGCCTCACTCCACCCCACCCCAGGATTTGCGTTTTGGAGCTGACGGACGGGAATAAAGGAGACGGGGCTGCAGAGAGCTGGGTGGGGTGGGCGGACATTCTGGGCTGGGGGGCGGGGGGGGGGCGTGTGCTGGGAGAAGCGCCCGAGGAGAGCCGGGCGAAGGGGTCTGTGTGTTGCGACCGCCGCTGCCAGACGCCGCTGGAGCGGCCCTAGACCGCCGGGCCCGAGTGCCTGGGAGCACCCAACGCGCCCCCTCCCCGGGCGGCGCGAGAGCCGCGCGCGGCCGCCGCCCCCAGCCAACACGGGTCCCTTCTCCGGCGACCAATCAGAGAGAGGCTGGCTGGGCGGGAAGCTGCGAGAGGCTTTTTATTTCGGCGCGGGTGGCGGCCCGGGGCTGCCAGCACCGTCTCCGGGTGCTCCAGCCTAACGGTCTCGCTCACCGCCCCCACCCCAGGCCGGGAGGAACCCCGCCCTGGGGCCGGACCCCCGCCCGGGCCGCAGTTTCCGAGGAGATAACGTGGAGTCGAGGTGGTCACCGGGAGGTCTCCCGGCCCGACCCGCCCGTGCTCGCCCACTCGCGCCTCTGCACGCTGGCCTGGACCATCCCTCCCGCCCCTCCGGCACACACACGCGCGCGCGCGCACACACACACACACACACACACACACACGGGCTCGCGCGCGCACGCCGAGCCGTCTGGGCCGGAGCGTGTGGTCCGGGAGGGTGCAGAAGCTGGGCGCCCCGACGCGCGTGCGCTGACCGGCGCGCCCCGAGCCGGGGGCGCCGCCAGGGGCGGGCCTTTGGCCGGGGATGGGGGGAGTGAACCTCCCGACGGGGTCCAACCCCGGCTGACCCCTGGTTCTCTGCCCACTGCCCGCTGCCCAGGGGCGCCCTGTCAGGCCTTCTCACGTCGTGTCGGTAGGTCTCCGGCGCGCGATTGATTTCCCTGCACCGCGCGAGAGTGTGTGTGAGATTCTGGGGCCTTCTGTCCCCTAGGTGGGGGCATGACCGTACAGACCTGATCTTTGAGGGGCTCTGGGGGATCGCTCAGCTGTCCTTTCCAAGCCCGTGATGGGTGTAGCTCTTGGTGTTGGGATTCCCCAGGGAGTTACAGCAGGTACACGCCCAGGGAATCCCAGACTGGATGTTCTTGGCTGCCAAGGCATGGGTGGCTTTCTGACCAGTGTGCTTTGAAAGGAAAGCATCCTCTTTCCGGGGCCCTAGTAACGTGAGGACGGGGAGAAGGCAGAAAGAACGAGAAACACATGCGAGGTTGCTTAACAAAAGAAAGAAGTTGAGCGGTTTTCCAAAGAGAAATAATTTTCCATTAAAGCATTGTTTTCACCATTAAAAAAAAAAAATAGAGAGTTCAAGTCAGAGGGTCAGGACGGAAACAGAAATGACAGAGCAGCCTTTTCTCTCCCTCCCTCTCACTCTCTCTCGCCCACCCACACACACATACACACACGTTTTGCTGTTGGTTTTTTTTTTGCCTCCAGTATTCTAGCATCTCCAGGGACGATGGTGGTTAAGTCAGTGCACGACTGGGAACACATGAAGATTTAAATGTAAGGTGTGTTCATCTTAATATACCAAAGGAATCGGGTCTGCTGCCCCTATGTCATTTTGGTGTCTTCTGCGCCTTAGTAATAAAGTAAAAGGTTGTGGAATTACAAATTTGAGTTTATCATGATGCCAGTTTTAGATGTTTTGTGGAAAAATTGATTGAATGATCTGGAATGGCTATTAAGTCATACGTTTATTTGATAATTTTTGCAATTCTCTGCCAACTTGGAAGAGTCAGGGAGTAATCAGGACTGGTTTTCTAACAAGTTGCACCAGAGTAAGAACAAAGAGCACCTTTGCTACCCAAAAGCTAGCTTGCATGTATATATATAGTACATATTGATATCATTCTCTAAATGAATTAAGATATGTTTCAGGAGAGTTTGCTGTCAATACAGTTATGGTGAGCTGTATTTTTTTTTTTTATCGGTTTTCATTTTACGATCAGTAATGTGTGTTTCTGAACAAAGTTTAATGGAATGTAATAGAGCTGTTCTGTGTCCCACTCTTTGTGACCCGAAGGACTGTAGCTTGCCAGACTCCTCTGTCCATGGCATTTCACAGAGCATGGCATTTCGCAAGCCCACTGGAGTGGGCTGCCATTTCTTTCTCCAGGGAATCTTCCAGACCCAGGGATTGAACCCTCTTGTCCTGAATTGGCAGGCGGATTCTTCACCCCTGAGCCACCTGGGAAGCCCATAGTCTTAACACTTACTGTGTTTTAGAGTTAGTTTTTCAAGAAGCTTCCCCTCTCTTTCCCTGACAGATTAAACTTGATGACTTCTTTCCAGATACCTTTACCCAGAATTGTTTTTTTCTTTGAAAATAATATTAAAATAGCAGACAATAGCAGGACACATACTTTTTCCATAAGGTGGTTCATTGAAGTGTCTATGCTAATTGATTAAGCTGTGGGTTTGTTGATTTAAATGGTGTTTCTTGAGTTTGATAGTTCAAGAATTAAAGTAGTAATTGTTTGCAAAAAAAATTCATGGTGTGGATGTGCTGTTTTCAAGGACTGTAGGTGCTTAGTCAAAGCAGCAATAAGAGAGGGAAAACCCCCAAATTTTGAGAGTTTTGCATAGCACTTTTCTTTAGAATACATTTATCATTAATTAGCTTCCTCAGATAGGTAATATGTCATTTAATGTAAGTGATCTATATCTGTATTTTTTTTTCCTGTCACAGGGAACATCCTAATTGCCTTTCAAAATAAATAGCACCATTTTGTCATTCAAATACTAATCTTTTGACATGACAGATGTTTTTGTTTGCTGCAGAACCCAGTTTTGTAAATTACAGACAGTATCTTGTAAACTTCCCACTGCTCGAAATAGGGACTTCAGAATTTCTGATCCAAGCAGTGAATCTTTTAAGGTGACAAAGCCTCTATTTAATATTTGAATTCCCCACGTTTACGTCTTCACAGTTAAAGAACTGGCGCTGCTTCCCAGACTCAAAGGGACTTCAGTGCTGATGGCAGACCTCCAGAGATATTTTACAGACAGTCCTTTCTGTCTTGGTGAAAAATAAGTGATTGACTACCTGTTGCTCATGAACGTTTTGAACTTTCGCTGCTGATCTTGGTTCTGCGGTGCTGGAGAGCAGAACTAGTCAGCAGGAGGAGGAGAGACGAGACTGGCAGCTGCCCTCGTCAGTCTTCTGGGAACAGTCACTCTGGCAGGAGACAAAGGCATCTTAAAAGGCTCTCCTGTGCTATTTAAGTATTGAGCTTTTGAGCACACACATGTCTTATGCTGCCTAATATAAATGTTTTAATGTAAATTCCATAACTGATAATTCTTCCGTTTAGGTATTATTAGATAATTCTTCAATTCCCCTAACCCTATATAGGCTAGGAAACTTCTGGAATGTTAAAAGAAGGGGCAGGAAATTATACATAGCACTTTTTTTCCAGTCTTAAAAATGAATTACAAATTAAACCAAATTGAAAACATGACTCAACAGGCCATATAATGATAACGGCTGTTTGAGGTTTGAATCAAGAAGGCGAGGTTAAGATCCCTTTAGTTAAAAAGGAAGAAATAATATGATTCCAGAGGAGGATTTTATCCGTCTCTTAAAATACTCAATGAGGCTTTGAGCAGTATTGTCAGAGTTGGCCTCTTAGGAAGAGTGAATACCCAAGGACCTCTCTGAGTCTTGATGAATAGGTCTCTATGAGATCCAGAGTTTCTCATATGAGAAAGCCATGTAGTGAACCTACTACCAACGATACAGGCAAATGTACTTAGCTACTGTACAGTGGTACAACGCAGAAGTCAATCTGAAGGTCAGAGGCATGTCAACTCTAGCTCTTTTTGTTATTGGATCGTGGTGCCACATTTAAAACCATTTGCTGGTATACAGAGATGTAAATTATTTGGCGCCATTATGCCTTTTTGTTTCCCGGTGTTGAAACGCCTTGGCTGAAGATCCTCATTAGGAGCGCTGCCTTTTGATGTTGGTGTGGGAATCAATGGTGGCCTTCCAGGCACGTTCAGTACATTACACTTGAAATGCTGTTAGGCCGTGTCTACATGCAGCCACTGAGTTCACTGTTTTCAGCTAGGTAGCCACACTTTTTCCTTCCTGCAGAATTAATTTACCTTTCAAGCAATCACTCAAAGAGGACTGTGCTCAAAGTACAAAACATTTGGTCTATCTTGTGTATTTGTGTGTGTGTGTTTTTTAAAGGTTTTAATAAACCTGTTAGGCATTTTTTTCCTCCAGATATATGTAGATATGATTGTAGATATGACTTCAGTTCCAAGATTGCCTCGCTGGTGGGACTTGAAAGGCTTTTGTCTAACCTGTGTTCCACTGGATATGCTCACTGAATACGTTTTGATTTGTAGCTGCAAACCCTGGCAACATCTGGCCCTGTTTTCCATTCTGTACCATTCCTGAGAGATCAGATTACCTCACCATTTAGGATTATTCATAGTGGTGTCACACCAGTAGGGATTGGGTTACAATAGGTATTCTCTTAAATAGTTCATCAAATATGTTTATTGAGTGCCAGCTTTTTATCATCAGCTCTGTGGGGAATTACAAAGCACTGCGATGACCTAATTTCTGCTGTCAAGGAACCCTGTGAGTAGGAAAGCCTAGAGATTGAGAGTGGCCCGTGGCCCTCGGGTAACACCCCAAGCACATGGATCCTTTATTAGTTGTCTGATCCCGGGTGAGTCAATTCAGTTCTCTAAGTTCATTTCCTTTTCTGTGAGGTAGGAAAATTAGCAATACCTCCTTGTTAGAAACCTTGTGAATATTTTAGAATGCACATGAGCTGTGCTTATTAAAGAGAAAGAGGGGTGTATATGGATCTGGAAAAAAAATTATTCAGACATCATGCTCTTTTTAGATAGACTTTAAAAAAGGATGTTAAAGTACTGTATTTCAATGATTAGAACTAGATTTTTTAAAATCTTGTTTTAAATATGCCTGCCATGTTGTTGGTTATGAATACTTCAGAGAGAAAAGGGTCTTAGGAGGTTGAAAGTTGTTAGCAAAAGGATTCATCTGGGTTTCATGGGCCCGAAAGGTCTGTGATTTTGATGGCAACTCAGAACTCTCTTCCTTATGACTGTGAGCACAGGTCGCCAGACCTGCATCGCCCCCCGAGCCTTGGAAGGGACCCATGCAGCTAAGGAGTCCATGCAAACATCTGACTTGCCGTGGCAACTGTTTTGGCCTGCTTGGGCCCACTCGCCTGAGAATACAAACTAATTGTTCCAGTGTGTTAAATAAATACCTCATAAAGGTTGTTTGTATAGTGCTTTGAAGATGAGAACCATGTATCAAAATCAAAGGTATTTTTGAAAAGAAAAGGCTATTTGACCTATATTTTATAGACTGTCTTTAGTGAGAACTGAGGTGATTAAATGTGTCTCACTGCCGATATTTTTATAAATTACAAACTGGAATAAAAATAAGATAATTGCTTATTACTCAGATGAGTCAAACATAAGTGCCCTATTGGTGAGGCTGGAAGAGGTTTGCCAACTAAAGGCATAGGATACTGGAGAAGAGACGGAAGGTTTTGTTTTAGCCATCAAAGGGGATAAACTGGATATGTAATCCTAACTAGTGTATCTTATTTGTCATCTGTATACAATTCACAGAGGTTTTGATCATTATGTCTTTTAATCTTCATATCTTTCATTTGGTAAGTATTAATCGAGTAGGTACTGGGTGCTGGGTGCTGGGAATGCAGTGGTAAACTAAACGTATATCATCCTTGTATAGAGCTTCCAGTCTAAGAGTGTGGAGGAATATAGACATTAACAAAGTAATTCACACACATCTTTATAGTTACGTATTCTGATTAAAAAGTAAGAAAAGGATCAGGGGGCTATGAGAGATTATCAGGGGGAAGTCCATCTTTGGGTAGTTGGGGAGGTAAACAGATAACACTGAAAAAACTCTGAAGTAGGAAGGACAGATGCTCCTCTTAGTTGAAGGCATGGTTGATTGACTGCTTAACAAATCTTGGTTGAATCACAGCTGACATTCCTGACTTTCTCAATTCGGCGAACTTTTCCTGAAACCTTGTGATGGTCAAATAGTTTCAGGAATTGTGCTGGGTTTCAGTTATGAAGTCGAGTAAGGTGTGTCTCTGCGTCTGGAGCTTACCATCTAGTGTGGGGGAGGCATCTGTACTTATAAATACAGACATGAGTTAAATACCATTGGAACACAAGAACGGAAGCAATTAATTCGGCTTGGGGCTCCCTTGAGGTGGGTAAGGAGCCTCAGTTTGCCTTCACGGGATGAAGTAAGAAGAGGTTCTGCTGAATCAGCAGAACCAATACATAGAGACGTGGATGTATACAGTCATATCTGGGGAACAGTGGGGGGTGCTTGGGGAGAAGTGGCCAGAGATGAGGAGAAAAAACAATTCTCCGGGCCGGATTGTGTTAGGTCTTGAAACAGAAACTGAGGCTAGGAGAGTAAGTGATTTACTCAGGTGAAGCTCGGACTGTAACTTCCTTTCTTTGACTGCATTTCATCCTTTCCTAAGGTTAGGATAATTTGAATACATATAGGATCAGCCAGGCCTCCCCGGGTGGCTTAGTGGTAACGAATGTGCCTATAGGGCAGGAGATACTGAAGACGCGGGTTCGACCCCTGGGTGGGGAATGGCAACCCACTCCAGTATTCTTGCCTGGAGAATCCTGTGGACAGAGGAGCCTGGCGGGCTACACTCCACAGGCTCGAAAGAGTCAAACACGACTGAGGTGACTTAGCGCACCATCAGAGTATATGCCAAGCAAAGGTGAACTTGCTTGCCTTCTGGATCTGATGGAAATGAGGGGGGAGTGGTAGGCAGTATTAAGAGCTTTGGAATCTGACAGGTCTAGGTCAAAGTCACTGTCACTGACATTCCACAAGTTGCTGCATCCCCTCCCCATAAAATGGGAAGAGTGACACCTGCATTATGGGTTTTGGTGAGCTTTAATAATTCATGTATGTAAGATAGGTCATATACAGTAGGCACTCAAAGTTGAGCGCTGAAGAATTGATGCTTTTGAATTGTGGTGTTGGAGAAAACTCTTGAGTCCCTTGGACTGCAAGGAGATCAAACCAAATTGTAAAGGAAATCAGTCCTGATTATGCATTGGGAGGACTGATGCTGAAGCTCCAGTACTTTGGCCACCTCATTGGAAAAGACCCTGATGTTGGGAAAGATTGAAGGTGGGAGAAGGGGACAACAGAGAATGAGATGGTTGGATGGCATCACTGACTCGATGGACATGAGTTTGAGTAGACTCTGGGAGTTGGTGATGGACAGGGAAGCCTGGTGTGCTGCAGTTCATGGGGTTGCAAAGAGTCAGACATGACTGAGCAACTGAACTGAATGGAACTCAATATTTGTTTTTAAAGTTCATCCTCCATGGAGGTTCTGTTTGAAATGCTTATTAAACTGGTGTGAATGGGACGTGCAGAGTTTGTGCTGGAAGCCGAGGGGAAAAACAAAATACATTTAAGTGTATTATACTGGTCCTGCAGAGGCTTTCAGATGGCTGGGGAGAAAACACTTAGTTCAGGTGGCAGGAAATCCTGAAAGGTACTATGTGAGTAAGTGCCTAGAGAGAAGGAGGCAGACAATAATTGTGAGAATTATTCAGAAAGCCAAAAATCATCTTAGTTGGTTTTCATGTCTGGAAAAAGATGTGGCAGAACTACTGATCTCAGGCTCCAGGAACATAAGGATAAAAAAGAGGAAGGACCAGTCCTCTGTAGGAGGAGATGCATCTAGCTGGAGGATCCTTAGTATTGAGGAGCAATGAAAGCAGACTGGATATTGGGACAGGTCTTATTAAAGTCTTAAATGCTAAACAAAGGAGGGGGTGCTACTGGGGATGTAAGAAAAATCATTTTGTAAAATATTTAAGGGTATAGTCAGCTACAGCAATGAAATACCTGCTGTGTTAGGCTCTGCGTTTGATGGCAGCTGTGAATTAGCAGAGAAGCAAGTAGGGCCTAATCGGTCATGAGATAATTGCAGTCCTTAAAGGGAGTTTTGGTTTTATGTGGCAAGCCCTATAGGAGCTGGACAAAACTGTGAATTGGTGAAAGGATTTTTGTGCTGCATTATAAAAAATCAGCTAGATGATGAAGAACTTAGAGGCTGGAAGATAGGAAATTCAGTTGAAGCTGCTTTGAAGGCCTGTGAAGTGCAATGAAAGTCTTGTTTTAAGAGTTGGAAAATGTGTATGTGAAGAAAGGGAACAGGTGGGTTTAGATTTTAAAGATTTGGGTTCAACATTTGGCTCTGTTACCAACTAGCCTGGTTTATCTGTGAAAGTTGCTTAATATCTTCGAACTGTAATTTCCTCATTTGAATAGAAAAATCAAATCAAATAATATATGTGAAATTCACAACAGACCAAAGTACTTAACTATACCTTTTATTAATAGACACACAGCTGAAAGGTCTTACAAAAATCAAATTTTGTGTATCAGAGCTGCTTGTTAAAGAAATACAATTGTGATATAGCAATATTTTATAAAGCAGGTAATCTTGGAAAGATATACTTGTGGTAACTTTGGGTAAGAATGAAAAGGATGCACAGCTGACACCCTGGTGATCACAAATCAGCCAGAAGAGGAAATGATAGGTCCAAAATGGTAGCAGACTGAGAGAGAAAAACATTTATGCTATAATGCATACTGCAATATATCAGAGTAATGCAATAATCATGGTGCTGTCAGCCTGATAGGGAATTGGGAAGAAGGGCTCACCTTGGATGAAGAATGGATGCCTTAAGTTTTATGCACATTAGGTTTCAGAAAAAATTCGGGCATCCTTGTGTCTTAACTTGTAGGTCAGTATTTTTCAACCATGGGTGGTGGAATCTATTCAGTTGGCTTCTACTAGCGTTAAAGAAAGGAAGGAAGGGAAAAAAAGGGAGAAAGAAGAAATCGAATAAAATAGAGAGTATATCTTATGTAGTAAGGGTAGATATTGTTTTGTGAAACTTTTGTTGATCTGGCTGTGATGGAAAACATATATTGTGTTATGACTCAGGTCAGAAGAGTTAGAAAGCTAATGTCATAGATGGAGGAATATAGAACTAGAGGGAAAGCAAAACTGCCTGGAGTGCGGAGAAGGGGTAGGGAAGAGATTTAATGGGTTTGGGGGGAGAGGGAGAGCAATGACAGTGAAAATACTTACCGAGCATTGCCGCAGCCTGTTAGCTGCAGATGTAAAACAAAACCCCAAAACTCTCAAGTACAATTCCTTGATAGTAAGAGAGCTTACTGTCTAGTGGAGAATGAAAAGACAGCTGGGAATACCAGGTAGCATTTAAAGCCAGTACGTGGCTAAGATTGTCGAGGCAGGATAAAGATTGCCTGTGCCCCAGGGAAGATTGGAAAACTCTTCACAGTGTAAATGAGAGCTGAAAGAGATTTAAAGGAAGGATTTAGCGTGGATGAGGTACGTTACTTGTTGCATGTTTGGGTGGAAGCTTGGAGGTAACCCAGCTAAGGAGATCAAGAAGACAGAGTCGTAGTAGTCTGTATTTTTATCCTTTTTCAGTGGAGAGAAAACACCATGAATTACAACTGGTACATTGCGGAGTCTTTATCACACCTGGAGTATTTGTGTTGTTGTATTTATGTAGCATCTATAATGGTACTTGTCCATAATTTATGAAGTGATATTGAGCAAATAAAGGGGACCAGAGCCTCGCAGTATGAATGCCTGGGTTAGAGAAGGATAATAATGTTAAGTAGAAGAGTTGTAGAACAAATGGAATTTATAAGCATCATCTCAGTTTTGTTTTAAAAATCTTTTTCACTTTTTAAGACTGGAAGAAGATTATTTTTATACAATCTGAGCTTTCTCTAATGAGCTTAATGTTCCGATTGCAAAACAAATAGTGCAATGAAAAAGAGGACCGCAGTGCTTATCGTGGTTAAGAGAATAAGGAGGATGAGACTCAAGGAGAATCTTTGGATTTGGAGGAGAATGGAAACGTTAGAGTAATTTCAGTCGGAGAGTGAAATTCAGGTTCTTAGAGTCAAAGGTGGAGGAAGAGCTGATATCTTAAGACACTTGGCCAAAAACAAGGGGAGAAGAGGTTGTTTGGAAGACTTCAAGCTCAGGGCCGTCTGGCACTGTACCTGCACACCAAGGAAAAGAGCCAAGAGAGACTGGTAGGAACATGCACATAATCTTTTTTTCAAATTTCTAAACATTTTTATTATAGCCAAAGAAATCCCATACCCATTAGTCATTAGTTTTCATGCAAAATTTTCTAAAATCTGTCCTTCCTGTCACATTTTAGATGCATTGCTTTTATCAGATCAGCAGGGGAGTGGATGGTAATGGTTGAGATTGACCACTTTTCCAATGTTCTTTGGTTTATATTTCAGCTCCCAAGTGTCTATTCTGTCCACGATAGATACTGCCAATTACCAGTTAAGCTGTGGTTGCTATATGATAATTCTATTCAGGACACAAATGAAGACCTTAAAGATCTGCTGTTGTATGCATGAGAAGATCTAAGTTTAGTGCAGACACTTTGATTTAAGTTGGTATTATAAATTACCTTCCTTTCTTAATTTACTGTCTGTTTTTGGTGTTCTATAGGCAATGCATACTGTAGGGGGCGCCTCATGGATCTTTTATATCAAACTTGATTTTGAAAGGTGCCTTTCCTGCTGTCCATGACCTTGAGCCAATAATTGAATCTCTCCAAAACTCAGTTTATTTATCTGTGAGACAGTGATAGTAATACCTACCTAAAAGGGTTATTGTGAAGATAAAATGAGGTAATTCATACAACTGTCTGGCACATAGTAAACTCAGCCATTTTTCCTCATTTCCTTTCTTTCTGCTAAAGTTCACAGTGAAGGGGTGCACAATGAGTGTTGGATTTAAGTATTGATTATAATTAGAGTCACATTTTCTTCCATTTATTTTTCATTCTCTGAGAGTTCAGAGTTGAACTCACCATTGAGTTGCGACTGAGTTAGGAATGCCTTGGCTGATTGCTTAGCTGTTTTATCTTTAGTGAAAGCAAAGTGGTCTCAATTTTGAGAAAAGTAGTTTATAGAGCAAATGAGTTCATATAGATTCTTCTTTCTATTTGCATAGAGTTAATATTAAACTTGTCAATGCTGGAGGCTTCAGTTCAGTTCAGTCGCTCGGTCGTGTCCGACTCTTTGTGACCCCATGGACTGCAGCACACCAGTTAGTGTCCATCACTAACTCCCGGAGTTTACTCAGACTCATGTCCATCAAGTTGGTGATGCCATCCAACCATCTCATCCTCTGTCGTCCCCTTCTCCTCCTGCCCTCAATCTTTCCCAGCCTCAGGGTATATTTAAGTAATGGCTGCTGATAAAGACCCTGTTAGTAGCACTTCATTAATACAGAAGTCATTTGTCTGGCAACCTTTTATTTTTTGGAGCATGAAGAATTAAGGGAAAGAGTGAAGAAGTGAAAGAATGAATCCTCTGGATAGCCAAAATAGATAACACCCAAGCCCATGCATTGAATTGTATGCGTTTAATTCATAGTCTTAGTTGCTCAGTTGTGTCCGACTCTTTGCGACCCTGTGGACTGTAGCCTGCCAGGCTCCTCTGTCCATGGGACTTGATTCATTAGACATTAAATAAAGACCTTTATTCAGAAAGAGCTCATATATTCTTCATTAATTTCTATACTCTACCACATTTATAAAGACTCCTATATTCAGATTAGCATCAAGGAAACATGACTGCTAGGTACAGGTGCACTGATGGGAACAAGATGCAGTAACTTGAATGGATGGGAAAATTATGAGACTCAAACTCAGGAACATAGAAAGCATGCCAATCTTAGCCATTTAGTATTTGGTTGAAAAAAAAAAAGCCCTATGCATCACAGATGCTAAGGGAATGTCTCTAAAACAGTGCAGTATAAATAATGCCTATTCATAACTAAACCTCATTTTCAAGCAGCAGGCAACAATTATACCGACTCAGTTATTGAGCATATGTCTCTTGTGTTCAACTCTGTGCTAGGTGCTAAAGGAGCTATGACTTTTTCCCATATAGTTGAAAAATAAAGCAAAGATAAACATAGGTACCATTATCTATGAAAGAGGTAATGTAATTAGTGTTAGTCATCTGGAAAATTGACTCGAGACATTCTAATCTCTAAGGATTTAGGACAAAGATTTCATATTTCACTCTTATAAAGTGACTTTGTTGTACTGTACAGCTTCTCAGTTTGGCTTGAAGCCCACAGTTATTTACCACTAAGATAAGGTGGGTCGGTTCGTTTCTCTTCTTTCTGCTAAGTTATTCTAAATGTATCTTGAGATTAAAGATCCTAACTAGTCAAGCAATTGCAAGTACTTGGTTGTCACTCCTCTCTTCTTTCTTGAATTTAATGTTTACTTTTGGCAAATTGAAATGTCCACATTTAAGAAGTTAAATTATTTTATGACTTGAAACAAAAAGCATTCGTCCCCAGACCCAACTCTTTCTACCCCATCTTACCCCTCCTTAACCCTCCAACCTTTGATCTTGACTCCCCTGAAACAACCACTTTCTACTCATTTACCTGTTTCCGCATTTTTATCTCCATATTTATACTTTCTTAATTTCCAGTTTTAGGTATTATTTATTGACTTTTTCCTATCGGAGTTTACTACTCTTACACACTTCCCACTCCCTTCTTCTTTACCGTGGCCTCCCAATATTGAATTTTTAAAAATTTTTTGTTAAACCAGTATTTAATGTTTATGTTATTATGACCATATAAATATTGTTATAGCTGAGCCTTGATCAATGCTGTGACTTTGTTCCCTTTCTTTTATAGTTTTCTGGGTTTTTTTTTTTTTTTGAGTGTATTATGGCCTCAGTTTTTTTAGCTTAGTTTTCTACATACCTATCACTAATTCATGGTTCAGTTCTCAGACTGAAGTATATATCCCCTCTCAATATGTTAAAATATGGTTATTTTCCTTTTTCCCCTGTTTTTCAGTCTGGACTGTAAATTTTCTAGGCTTATGGCAGTTCATTTATGTTTGCCTGGTGTATAATTCTCTACATTGAAAATTGTTTTTCCTAAGAATTTTGAAGATGTTGCTCCAGACTTTTTAGCTTTCTGTTGCATGTGTGAAATTCAGTACATTCTAGTTTCTGAAAATTTGCATGAAACTTTTTTCTCCTGTAGAAGGCTTTAGGATCTTCTCTTTATAGTATTCAGAGATTTCACAATGATATGGCTTGATTTAGGTTTGTTTTCATTTACTGGGGTAGATTCTTAGTGGGCCTTTTTAGTGTGGAAATTCATGTCCTTCAGTGATGGGAAATGTTCCTACATTATTTATTTGATATTTTTGTATCTTTTAAATTTGTTTTTCTGGAACTCTTATTTAGAAATTGGATCATCTGACTTTTCTTATCTTCTGTCTCCTATTACTCATTTCTTCGTCTCACCAAGCCTCCATCCTTTGTTTTCTGGGAGGTTTTCTCAGTTTTTTGCCAATATTTCTATTGAATTTTCTGTTTTGCCAACATATATAACATAAAGAACACAAAAAGATATAAACATATAGCATATTAAAAATTTCTAAGAACTCTTTGATGTGGTCTGAATGTCTCTGTGGTAGCACCCTCTTCTTTCTTGATGCAACAAATTTTATATCCCTGAGTATTTTAGAATATTTTCCTTGCTTCCTGTATTGTCTTTTTCCTTTGAATTCCTCTTTACTATTGGGTTTAGCATCTCTGCTGTGTTTCATTTTGTCTCATTTCACTTCTCAAACTTGAATGGTCCCTGGATGCCTACTAGTAATTAGGAGTGAGACCCTGAAAACTATGGGGAAGCTCCATGTGGGTGGGCTTCACTGCAGGGTGAGTGTACACAGAGCTAGTCCCTTGGGTGGGGGCCATGCAAACCCACTCATTGTACCTGTGTTTTCTCTTAAGCGATCAGCTGAGGAGAATCCAACATTTTGCAAATGACAGAGTATAAGTCTGACTTTCTTTTTCTGTAAGCTGAGTGGGAGATATGGTTTGGGAATATTTTATTCAGTAGTCAAGATTTCATTTAATTCTCCTGTTTGCTGTGGGGCACTTCTGCTCTCAAATGCCTGATATCCCCAAGAACAAAGACACTGTCATTTAACTTCTCCATTAATAAATATGCAGTAAAGACTGCTGGAGTGAAGAATACAGGATGGGAGATGAGATAATACTGTAGGTTACGTGTGTGTGTGTGTGTGTGTGTGGTTGAAGTTAGTGGTATGAGAGGACTGGTGGTAAGAGAGAAATGGTTAGTTTTAATTTTGGAGCAGACTGTGAGAACCCTCTGGTGACCTGTCTCCTTCAGGGTTCAAATCTGCTACAAGCAAAAGCTGATTTCTGAAATCTTTTATCTCATGGTTTCCTATGGAATTTTTGAGATGGAAAGAAGCTTGAAGAGTTCTTAAAGGAAGGGGGACATGCTTCAGGGGTGCATCAAAGGCAGAGACCTAAGAGGATGAACGTTAAGGCACCTTCAAGGGAATTGACAATGGAGGGACTTAGGGCTGGTCTCAGATTGTTGAACAATTTCTGAACTAAGGAGTCCTCAAAAGATGCCAGGGTGGCCTGAGATCCCACATTTCTTGGATATAAAGACTTGGGCTTGGCAGTGATGCTGTGAACTAGAGTAAGAGCGGTTTCATGAACACATTTGCAAATGGCTATGTCCCAGACTTGTTGAGTAGCAGAAACGTTTACTAGAGATATTCACTTAATTTCAAACTTACGGAATAACTCCTCTGTTCCTTGTGTTTGGTCTAAGATGAATGTATTAGTTTTGTAAAAAAAAGAAAATCTAAACTGCTTTCTAAGCTGTTTCTGATTGCATTTGTAGTTATTTATTCCTGTGGAATGAGACACCAAAGACAACCTTGAAATGTCAAAAAAAGATAACTAAGAGCTATTTATTCCTTTCTCAAATTTTCCCTTTTGTGTACGTATCTTAAAGTTACTCATGACATGTTTAAAATTTAAAATTTTCATCAAAGAAAACCATCTGTCATAATGAAGCAAAAAAGCGACATTGTGTGATATTCTTTGAAGATAAGAGATTGAAAATGAGTCCGTTAACTGCCCTCGATTACAATTTGAGGTCATTCTGAGCTAAATTGGTTTTGGAATCAGAATTTAAATTACTGGTCAGACTCAATTAAGATAACTGGTCATGCAGACAGTTTATTCTCCTCCTCCCTTCTCATAAAAGAATATATTTATGGGTTACAAGTTCTTCACAGCCAAGTTAGATGTAGGAATTAATTTTTTAGAAGATAAACATTTCACACATTATTTGATTTAGGTATTGAAGAGTAGTTTTGTATCTAAATAAGAAACCTGGATAATCATTTATTATTTGGTTTTCTAGAGATATTTATAGTAGATGATTTTGAAGTCACTGGGAGGTAAATCTGTATTATATTACTCTGTGCTGTTTTTGCTGCCCTGTGCAATATTAAGAGACTAACTATCGCAGAGTTACATTGTATTGTTTAAATACCATAACAGTTGTGTATAGTGGAGTATATTTTCAGCAAACATAAATTATAAGCATGTATAATTATTTTAACAATGTAGGTATGTGTTTCTAAATATTAAACTTTTTCTTTGTAGTAAGTGGGTTTAAAATTACATTCTCTTTTGACAAACTCAACAGGAGGGATTTAAAATGAGGAGTTCCATTGTTAATTTAGTCTTTACTTTCATCTTTTTATTTGCTTACAGAGTAGAAGAAATAAAGTCTTTCTCTTTCTTTTGTAACTACAATATCCTTAATTTAGAATTAGAAGTACGAAAGAGGAAAACAGTGTAAACCTACAGTGAATCTGGTGGTGCTAAATGCGGGGTTGGTTACGTATGTAGTGATGTCTGGAGAATCTAGGCATGTAAGGGACTTGCAGTAGTTAAACACTCTGGCTTCACAAGGAAACAAGAATATCTTGAATGACTTGCTGATGTCCCTGAGATAATGCTAATATCTCTCCTGGAAGAAAACTGATGGTTCTCAGATGTCACTATCAGCTCCTCTTGCCTCATTATTACATGCCTTGGGATTTGGGTCTATTGGCAGTAAGGTAGGTTTGATTTAGACCATAGGTTTTATTATAGGTATTGACCTATATATAATTTTGAAATATTTTGACTGAAATTCAGTTTGAAGTCATGTCTCATCTATATATAACGTCTTAAAAGAAGCTTAAAAGCTTCTATATATAGAAGCTTTTTTTTAAAAAAAAAGTAAAAATCAAATTTTCATTTTGACATTTAATACATTGAATAGAAAAATTTGTATCCATCCAGAGCAAAATGTTTTGAGTTGTTGATGAGTTTCTTTTCTTATGATTGGAATCTCTTCATGAGACTGTGTAGATGAAGATAGGTTAAAAGAGAGAGATAAGTGAAATTTTTAGTAAGGAAGGTCTAATATCTCATGTTTGCATTGTCTTGGAAAGTTTGGTAAAAATCACCAAGGAAACATGATACTTTATGAATTATTTTGAGAATAAATGTGCATATATGTATAATCTGTAGCACAAAAATTCCCTTTTCTTTGTGACATTGTTTTATTGAATAAATTTCATTTAATTTTCTGTCAAGGCATAGCCTTATATTGAATTTAACAATAATTAAAAAAAATCATATGTTTTATAAAGGCACATGCATATGAATTAGATGGATTACCAATAAAATGTAATTTCTTGGTTTGGAATTTATAATAAATTTTTAAAATCATGAGTTTGCCCAAAGGTATATGCCAGAGAGGTCTTGCTATTTAAATACAAAGTGCAATTTCTTGAAAGTATAACTTGAATTCTGTTTCACACAAGTGAGTTTCCTAGATTTAGGGAGAAAAATTAATATATTGGCTTCCATGGTTGACCATAGACTTAAATATGATACAAAAGGTTTCAAAATCTAAATTGTCATTGTTTACAAAATATTGGCAAATTAGGGCTAAAGCGCTTGGCGTCATTGTGTAATCTTCTGTTTAAAAATAAACAGTGGAAAGAATTGTAGAAACCTCTGGGTTTAGAAAAGCTTGTTGGTGGTTCTTCACATCCTCCTAAGAAAGCAGGCTGTCGTTGCATATTAATCACTCTGTGAAAGGAAGCTTGCCTTATTTGCATTGTGCGTGCACCAAGAAGTCCAATAGTCCGCCTGAGAAAAAAATGGGGGGATTGTAATTGTTGTTCTCAAAAGGGTTTTTATTCCATTCAAGTGGAGAAGCTGAATGCTGGAGAATTAGTGCAGTGTTTTTGTGGAAGAAGAGCCCCTTCGGCCACTGCATTTCGTGTGGTGCAGTCCCAGTGGGTTAGGATCCTGAACGTTGGGGTGAAGAGGAGAGTTATCTCTTCTTCCTAGGATGCAGTCCGTGTTCCTGTAGATCTCTTGTAAATTTTCCAAGCACCCTTCCTTACTCTATACTTCAGAAGAATTAAATGGAGACTTGGGCAATATTTGCGATATTGTAAATCTCAGCAGGCTTAAACATGAACCAAAAAACCCTGAATCTTTGTGTTTTGGGGTTTAGGGTGAGATACTCAATATAAAAATAAGTGACTTATGTATTAGTATCTTTTGAGAAAATATGTGATTTGATTTAACATCTTGAGATATAACTTGGCCCCCCAAAACTGATTTTAAATGGTTTCTTTGAAATTATTTGAATAATGACATCTTTGCTTCATTGTATTTTCCAACTCACTGGTCAAAAATAAACATTGAAAATAAGCAACAGAAATGTTCTTAATGTTATTAAGGCTTTCTCTTAATAAGATCTCATTAGATGAGCTACTTTTAGTTCATCTGTGTTTCTCTTTTGCTCTGGCAAAATACATCTCTGTGAAGCCTTTTCCTGATCTCCTAATTCTAGTCAGTTCTAGCTGGTACTGGTCTTATGAGCCAATGTAGTTTCCAGAACCTCAACATGTACATTAGTTATTTTGGAGATCTGTTACTTTGGGCTGGGCTAATATCCTTTACATGTTTTTAGCATTTAAAAAATTCCACACACGTCTATGGCATTCCCAATTAGGCTTTGAATTTTATAAGGGAGGGAACGTGTATGCATCTTTTTACAAAGTGATTATGTGTCATCATGAAGTCAAAACTTATTCTTCTATTAATGTTTTTTTTTTTTTTTTTTTTGGTTAAATATCAGAAGGTGGTTAACTGATTTTAAAAGTTGCACACTAGATGTTTACTTAAAATTAAATTATAAGTTGTAAACTAAAAGTTTTCTAAAACCCACTTGGCTTAGGTATATTTGGCTATCAGTGTAAGAGATTTTAATTGACTTCTTTAATATTGAACAGTTTTGGTTATTTCATAGTTGAACACAGATCCTCTTATGACACCATTTATTTCACTTGAATTGCTTTGTGCTGTATTCATGTCTATGGAGTTTGTGTTTAATTTGGGCCTATGCTGAATAGTCCATAAACTTTCAGGGTGCATTTGGGTGTTGTTCTAAAGAATGACAGTAGCCAATATACAGTTAGAAAAAGTAGGACCAGTAGAGGCTAAAAAAGGCATTTGACAAAGTGTAACACCTCTTCATGATATAAGCACTCAGTAAACTTGGAATTACTGGACTTCCCCCGTGGCTCAGATGATAAGGAATCTACCTGCAATGCTGGAGACCCGGGTTTGATCCCTGGGTCGGGAAGATCTCCTGGAGAAGGGAATGGCAACCCACTCCAGTTTTCTTGCCTGGAGAATTCCACGGACGGAGGAGCCTGGCGGTCTGCAGCCCATGGGATTGTAAAGAGTCGAACATGACTCAGCAATGTTCACTCACTCACTCAAGCTAGGAAAAGAAAGAACTACCTCAGTCTGATAAAAGACATCTATGAAAACCCAGAGCTAACATACACATGGCCAGTAAGCACAGTAAAGTATGCATGACATCGTTAGTCATCAGGGAAACGAAAGTCAGAATCACAGTGGGATAGTACTTCACACCCACGAGGATGGACCTAGAGAATATTATGTTTAATGAAAGAAGTTATACAGAGACAGACAAATACTATATCACTTCTATGTGGAATCTAAAAAATAATAACAAGTGAATGTGCAAAACAGAAACAGACTCACAGATATAGAAGCCAAACTTGTGTTTACCAAAGTGAAGAGGAAAGAGGAGAGGGACAAGTTAGGGGTGTTGAATTAACAGATACAAACTACTATGTATAAAATAGGTAAGCAGCAAGGATATGCTGTGGAGCATGGAGAATTATAGCCATTTTCTTACAATAACCTGTACTGGAGCATAATCTGCAAAAATGCTGCGTCACTATGCTGTCGACCTGAAAGTAATAGAAGACTGTAAATCAACTGCCCTTCAAAATAGGCAGATCATAACAATGCTCGCAATGATGTGAAGAAGTTGGAAGCCTCATACACTTCTGCTGGGAATGTAAAATGCTGCAGCGCTTTTGGGAAAGGCTTCTGGCAGATTGTAAATAAAGTTGCCATATGATTGGGCGGTTTCACTCTTCTTGTTTACCAAACCTTGTACCCAGATGTTCATAGAAGCATGATTAATAATAGTTAAAAATAGAAGCAACTGAAATGTCCATTAACTGATAAATGGGTAAGCAAGATGTGGTGTTTCCATACAATGAAGTATTACTCAGAAATAAAAAGGATGAAGTACTAATGTATATTGCAACATAGATGAACCTTGAAAACATTATACCAAGTGAAAGAAACCAGGCACCAAAGACTACCTGTTGTATGATTCCATTTATGTGAAATGTCCAGAACAGAGAAATCCATAAAGACAGAAGACAGGTTCGTGGTTTCCTAGCGCTAGGGGCTTGGAGTAAAACGGGAGGTGACTGTTATTGGCATGGGATTTGGCGGGGGGGTGGTGGTGTCGATGGTGAAATGTTTTTTTTTTTTTTATCTTTCTTGATTTTATTTTATTTATTTATTTTTTATTTATTTTTTTTATTATTATTTTTTTTTCCAGTGGGTTTTGTCATACATTGATATGAATCAGCCATGGATTTACATGTATTCCCAATCCCGATCCCCCCTCCCACCTCCCTCTCCACCCGATTCCTCTGGGTCTTCCAGTGCACCAGGCCGGAGCACTTGTCTCATGCATCCCACCTGGGCTGGTGATCTGTTTCACCATAGATAGTATACATGCTGTTCTTTTGAAATATCCCACCCTCACATTCTCCCACAAAGTTCAAAAGTCTGTTCTGTATTTCTGTGTCTCTTTTTCTGTTTTGCATATAGGGTTATCGTTATCACCTTTCTAAATTCCATATATATGTGTTAGTATGCTGTAATGTTCTTTATCTTTCTGGCTTACTTCACTCTGTATAATGGGCTCCAGCTTCATCCATCTCATTAGGTGAAATGTTTTAAAATAGATTGTGGAGATGGTTGGACAACCATAAATATACTAAAAACCATTTAACTGTATAGTTAATTGTATGATATGTGAATTATATCTCAATAAAATTGGTACACACACAACTGTTATATGAGAGGGAGATAAATGGACCTGAGATTTTTTTCCCCAGTGGAATCTGTGAAAGCCAAAGTGAAACTCCTGAAGACCTGAAATTTATTATTTTATCAAAATTGATTTTGGTAGATAAAACTAAAGATGTTATAAAATATGGAGCTGTGAAACTAAGCATTACCCAGCACATTTGTTGATGACATACCTTGTTGTTGTTCAGCGGCTAAGTCGTGTATCTGACTCTTTGCGACCCCGTGGACTGCAGCATGCCAGGCTCCTCTGTCCTTCACTATCTAGAGTCTCATGCACATACCTTGAGACTCTAGGAAAATATCTTGGACATTGATTTATTGTTTTGTAAGCTTTCAGTTGCCTAACTGGGATACAGATCTTTATTTTCAAAGATATGGACCTGCTTAAAGATAATTGCTCTAAGGGAAGAGGTCATCATTGGGGAAGGTCACATGCAAGGCTTCTGAGGGCCTAACAACATTCTATTTCTTGAACTAGGTGGTGATTACTTGGGTTTTGAGTTATATTTGAATTATACTAATTCATTAAGCCATGTTTTCATGCAATTCATTATTCTATATATGTTATATTTCATAATAAAGAAGGCTTGAGTTAGAAAAATGTAATTCCTATCCTTGAGACATTTGCAGTCAAATGAAATATTAAATATAGTACTTAGTAGCATTTTAAAGATGAATAGAACATATTTATGCTAGTACTTCATTACATTAAATAGGTGAAACTTCCTTTGGATAACCCATTGCCATCTGTTTGACCTTGAAATTTTATGCCAATAAAGTTTTGTTTTCAGCATATCTTGCACTTTTATATAGTGTAGGCTTGGTTGATGGCAAGCTATGTGAGCCTAGAGAGGCCAGCCTGGATTCTACCCTTTTGAACAGTTCAGAGTGGTGGTATTTTTTTGCCCTCTTGGTGCAGAGATGGTGGTGTGGGAGACCAGAGAAAATCCAGGAAGACTTGGACAATTTTTGCCAGAGGAGTAGGCAGAGGAAGAGAGGGTGTGAAGGCATAGCCCTCTAGAAATCACAGGGACACACCAGGGTTAGAGCACAGGGGAGGAGGACAATGACACGGAAAAGGGAGTTGGGGCCAGGCCATGGACAGTCTTGCCAGCTGGCCAAGGCTTTTGCATGTTCCCTAGAGATGCTGATTCTCAAGGGAGAGCATCCACGTCAGGGATAGGGGAGTAACGTATCATGGTATTTATGTAGGTGTGAAATTTGTTTCCGTTATTCTTTTAAAAACCCTTAATCTTTTATCTGTTTATTTTATGTCTTAGGCACATGGGATCTTAGTTCCCCAACCAGAGATTGAACCCGTGTGCCCCCTTCTTTGGGAGCACAGAGGCTTAACCACTGGACCACCAGGGAAGTACTGATGTGAGATTTTTGTATTTATCAAAAGGGGAATTTCTTAAAAGACTAAACATAGAATTACTGTATGGCCCAGCAATTCTACGACTAGGTGTGAACCTGAGAGAATTGAAAACAGGAACTCAAACAGATATGTCTATGCCAACATTCACAGCAATATTTCACAATAACTAAAAACTGGAAAAGGCTCAATGTCCATCAATGGCTTCCCTGGTGGCTCAGCTGGTAAAGAATCCGCCTGCAATGCAGGAGACCTGGTTTCAATTCCTGGGTTGGGAAGATCCATCAATAGATGAATGAAAAAACACAACGTGGTGTATATGTATAAATCAGTAGAATTTGAGCCATGAAAAGAAGTAAAGTTCTAATACATGCTACAACATGGATGAACCTTAGGAACATTTTGCTGAGTGCAATATACCAGACACAGAAGAACAAATATTGTATGATTACACTTATATGACATTCCTAGAATAAGCAAATCCATGGAGACACAGTCCCTGGTCTTGACAGAAGGTAGATTACAAAGGCTGGAGGGTAGGGATAGTTATTGTCTAATGGGTACAGAGTTTCTATTTGGAGGTGACGAAAGCATTTCGGAAACAGATAATGATCGTGGTTGCACAACCTTATGTATATAATTAATGATACAGGATTGTACACTTAAAATGATTAAAATGACAAGTTTTATGTTGTGTATTTATTACCATTAAAGCAAAAGGAAAGAAAAATGGGGACATTGGCCAAGGAAGGTGGCATTGAGAAGCCCTTGAAAAGGTTTAGGCAGGGATGGGGGTGTGGAGGTTGGTTCAGGGGCTGGTGTTGTGACTCATGGTGGTGCAGGCACTGGCGAGGAGGAGATGGATGGGACTGGACCACTCCTGTCCTCTGGTTCACAGGTCTTGTGCCCCCTTTTGGTAAGGAGTGTAAAGGGGAGAACCGCTGTTAGGATGAACACCAGAGCTACAAGAGCATGTCGGAAGGGCACCCAGCATGGTCTCGGGGTGCAGGAAGGCTTTCAGGAGCATGAAATTAATGCAGAGACTTGAAGTAGGAGGAGGAAGTGGCCAGGTGAAGTGGGGGAGGTGGGAAGTACCAGGTAGAGCAAACAGGCCTTGCATTGAGAGGAGGGATGGCACACAGTGGCCAGAAGCAGACGGCTCAGTGAGTGCCTCTCTGGGCCTTAAGATGATGTCAAGGAGCAATAACGTGATTCAGTTTTTAAAATACTGTATTTTCGACTTCCATGATGGCTCAGAGGGTAAAGAATCTGCCTTCAATGCAGGAGACACAGGAGACAGGAGTTCAATCCCTGGGTCAGGAAGATCCCATGGAAGAGAAAATGGCAACCCACTCCAGTATTCTTGCCTGGGAAATCCCACGGACAGAAGAGCCTGGCAGGCTACAGTCTATGGGGTTGCAAAGAGTCAGACATGACTGAGCGGCTAAATATACACAAACACACACACACAATCTTTATTTCAAACCTATTTTGTGAAAAAAAGCCTTGCCCTCATCCCGCAAAATAAAGAATAACAAAACCACTCTCTAATACAAGAACTGTCATAACCTCATTGATTATCCAAAAGATTTAAATATTATTTTTTCCACATGGCAGTTAAATATCTTATGACCTTGTGTTCTGCCAGAGATCGTAGATTAACTTTTTTGTGATTGGAGGGGGAAAAGCAAAAACAATTAGCATGTACATCTTAATCAAACACGAAAATAGACTAATATGATTCCCATATACAAAATTTAATAATTTTAAAATTATTTAATAATTTAAAATTTAATAAAATTTAATAAATGTCATCAAAATTTAATAATTGTCCTCAAAATTTAATAATTGTTAACTTAAGTCCTATCGTATTTCCTTTATACTTCCTTCCCCTCCTTTCCATATTTAATGGAATCTCAAATATTATATCATTTTATCTGTAAATATTTCAGTAGGTGTCCATAAAGAGCTAGTTAAGAACATTCTAGCAATTATTATACTTCAATAAATGTGCTTACTGTGGTCAAATATCCAGCTAGTATTTGGTGATCTTTGTTGTAAAGTTAGGCAGGGGTAGAAGCAGAAGTGGAAATATATTCAGGCCACATCTGTTTGCGCGCATCCTTGTTCATTTGTTCATTCATTCAATCAGTCATCATTCAACAGGTATGAGTGCATATTCCTTTTAAAGTATTCTGCCGTAAGAGCAAAATAATCATACCAATTACCATTTGTTGTGCATTGCCTTAAGTACAGACTGTGCTCTTGACGTGTGTTTTCACTCCAGGGACCGTAAGGGAAGGCAGTGTTATGATCCCCTTTCACAACGAGGTCTCCATGCAGGGGAACCTCCCTACATGATATATAGGCAGATTCCTTTTATTTCCTATAACTTAGCAGTCAACAGCTCTTGATGATTCTGCCCCCATAACATCTGTAATCCACATATTTGTCCGCATCCACGCTGCCACCATCTGACTGACTAGGCCCCTGTCTTCTCTCATGTGGATCAGTGAGTTGTACTCCCGGCTCATTCCCCAGCTTTCAGCTGGGCCCCCCATCCAAGAGGGGGCCCTGTCTAGTCTGCAACTGTATCCTCAGTCATCACCCACCCCTCACTCTCAGCAGATGACCTTTCCTCCGAAATGACAGAGAAACAGACCCCCTCCGATGTGAATCCTCTTCCCAAACCTCCAGGTGCACCTGTATTCCCACATCTTTGCCTCTTGTGTTGTGACAGGGGCAGAGATAAATCTAATTTGTTCCAAGGCTAATCCCAGGTACTGTTTACTAGTCACACGTTCTTAGAGAGTTCATCCTTCAATTGTTCCCTCCACTGGATCCTTTTAGCTGTCATTTAGATAAGACCAAGCCTTTCTCATTTGAAAAGACCCTGATGCTGGGAAAGATTGAAAGCGGGAGGAGAGGGGGACAACAGAGGATGAGATGGTTGGATGGCATCAGTAACTCAATGGACATGAGTTTGGGTAGACTCCAGGAGTTGGTGATGGACAGGGAGGCCTGGCGTGCTGCAGTCCATGGGGTTGCAAAGAGTCGGACACGACTGAGCGACTGAACTGAAGCCTTTCTCAACTTAAAAGTACCCTTCATCTCTTGGCCTCCCCAGGTACTATCCCATCTCTTCCCTCTTCACAGTATGACTTCCCAGCCCCCCTCCACCCCCCCGCCCCACTCAGACTGTGCTTGCTGAAGTCACTCACCACCTTTTCAATGCTGAATCCAGGAGAGGCTTTCCAGTCCTTGTCGTGCCTGACTTCTCAACAGACTTGGCCCTCCCAGTGCCTGCCGTGGGCCGCCGTGTTTCCAACTTCCCTCTTAGCACCCTGGCTTCTCCCTCCTCGGTCTTACTTTTCCTGGCCTTTCTCCCTCTGTCCATCTCTTAAACATCTGTGTTTCCTGGAGCTTTCCTCAGCCCTCTTCTTTTATGGCTTTCTCAGTGGCTTCCCAGCTGCCTCAGTGGTAAAGAATCTGCCTGCCAGTGCAAGAGATGCAGAAGATGTGAGTTCAGTCCCTCAGTTGAAAGATCCCCCATAGAAGCAAACGGCAGCCCACTCCAGTATTCTTGCCGGAATGATCCTGTGGACAGAGGAGCCTGGCAGGCTACAGTCCATGAGGTCACAAAGAGCTGGCCGCATGAATGAGCATGCATGCACACATGTTGTCTTGTCTGCTCCCTAGTTTCATTTACCACCTCTACACTACATGCATGGGAATCACCTAGAAGGCTTGTAAAACACAAGATACTAGGCTCCACCCCCAGCATATCTGATTCTATAGGTCTGGAGTGGAGCCCAGGAATTTACCTTCCTGACATGTTCCCAGGGGTTCCTGAGGCTGTTGTTCTGAGCACCATGCTTTGAGATCTGCTATGCTAATGAAGTTATCATATGATAATTAGAGTGTTCTGATGAAGTGACCTCTCCTGCCCAGGCTTCAGAAAAAACAGCTGCACACTACTCTAGGGTTACCATTCCACCTTCCCAGTGTAGCTTACAGGGTGCTTCGTAATCAGACTTCAGTTTATCCCTCCACCCTCAGCTCCCACCAGTCCTCGACCTCCAACTCCGGCTCCCACGAGCTCTGTGTAGCCTGTGGCCTTGCTTCTGTAATGCTTCGCCTTACTTCCATGCCTTGATTCTGGGATGTTCCTTCTGTAGAAAGTCTTCACTTTATCTCTCTCTCTCTTTTTTTATTTCCATTTAACAAGCCCTATCACAAGCCACAATATTAATTTACACTTGCATATTCTTGGAAGTCAGTCAAGTCTATTAATCTTTTGAAGCCAAAAAAACTTAATCCAAGGATAATCTTACCTTTTGTGCTAATTATAGTTTAGATCAAAGAACTAATTATGTTATCTAAAATTTCACTAATAAAAAGATATTTTCAGTAATAATGCAAATACAGTTCAAAATGTTAAAGCAATGGAAATTCTTATTCTAAATTAAGCATCTTTTTTTTACTTCCTATTTATCTTGTTCTATTAAGGGGAAATAAAATTATAAAGGAGTTAACACTTTCTTATCCATTGAATGTGGAGTGTTTGTGTGTGCATGTTCAATCACTTCCATCATGTCTGACTGTGAGATGCTATGGACTGTAGCCCACCAGGCTCCTCGTCCATGGACTTGTCCAGGCAAGAATACTGGAGTGGGTTGCTGCGCCCTTCTCAGGGAAGTCAGGGGATCTTCCTGTCTCAGGGATTGAACTTGTGTCTCCTGGATTGGCAGGTGGGTTCTTGACCACTGGTGCCTCCTGGGAAGCCCAGAGTGTTTATTCGCTCTTACTTTATATGCTTCACTGTCTCTTTACCTGGCCAATTTTTGTTGACCTCTATGGTTCTGTGTTCTGTGGTTCTATGTTACTTTCACTAGGACAATATCCTCTGATCTGTCGAGTCTAAATTAGGTGCTGCATCCTTCCATGGGCTTTCATAGGACCTCATACGACTGCTATCATATTTATCATAGCGCTTCTCAATTGTACTGTAACGGTTTGTTTGCTTAATTGTCAGTCTCACCATTCTGTAGTTATCACACGTGTTTTGGTCATCATTTTATTCTCCATAGAAGCACAATGCCTCATACATAGTAGGTGCTCAATAAATGTTCGTCGAGAGAATGAATGAATGCAAAAAGATTGATAATGTTTTCAACTGTCATAGAAGACTAATTTGGACTATCTGCATGACCAGTGACATGAAAATCAGGTGCTATCCAGTTAAAAAGAATCCAAACCCTCCTCAGTTCTAACAGAAAACAGGTGATAGTGAATATTACAACTTACTAGCGTCTATACAAGGTACTTCTAAAGTTTGTAAAGAAATTCATGTGAAGTTGATTCATATGCGGTTTTAAAATGATCAGAGTACTGCTATTTAATATTAAAATAACAGCATGTGTAGTACTTCTTAAAAATTTTTATTGGGATATAATTGACTTACAGTGTTGTGTTAGTTTTTGGGTGTATAGCAAAGTGCCTCAGTTATACATAGGCATGTTTCTACTCTTTGAGAGTCTTTCCCATATAGGCCATTACAGAGTACTGAGCAGAGTTCCCGGTGCTGTGTATGGTAGGTCCTTATTAGATATCTATTTTAAATATAATAGTATGTATATGTCTACCCCAATCTCCAAATTTATTCCTCACCCTCTCCCCAGGGTGCTTGTGATGAGTGCACTTTTCTTTTTCTTTCTTTAATTTTTTTTTTAGTACTTTTAAGATAAATTTCTTGCTAGGAAATGGGGATCAAATAGGAGCCTTCAAGGAGCTCAAAGTCCAATGGAAGAGAGTCAGACATTTTCGATTTCTTCACTAGTTTTCATTGGTCTATGAGTTATCAGTCTGAAAATAAGGATGTTCATCATGGTTATTGATCCTTCAGTGGGAAAAAATTGCTTTTTAGTCATGTAAGGTCCTTAATTGCATTAGCCATTTGTTCACTTGTAACCGTGAATGTTTACTTAAATCCTAGTAAATCCAGTATTTGTTAATATTTATCTTCCATTCTTATTAATGTTTAGATTGTGTGTATTACATCCTCATGAGGATGGTTAAAATCATTTTATTTGGATATTCTTGAAAGAGCTATTCAGAATGAACATACCAGGATGACCTCTGGCACAAAGAAAAATCCTAAGCATCTGAAAACATCTGGGTCTGTCTCCTAGGAGAGGGGGTGCGTTCCTGTGCTCTGTTAATGTCCTCTTGGACTGGGGTGGGTTTTCCTTTTGTTTCTGTGAAGCTATTACTCAAGGTAGCAGAGGGTAGACGAGAATCACTCCTCCCGTAGCTTTACCATGTACTGTGTTACCGTCTTGGGCTGTGGAGTATCAGTCTCCACCTCCCCCCAGCTTATAGTTTAAAGTTTATCATCGGTTATTTGTCTATAGAGAAAAAGGGAACAGTGTGTTTTCCAGCATTTTATAATCTTTCACTCATGAATTGGAGAAAGATGTTCGTTTGTTTTTAGTCCTTTAAATCATAAAGTTATAAAAAATACACATCATTGCATATTAAAGTCAAGCTCAGATGGATTTAAGATGTATCTCTTGGCTTGTGATACTTCCTTGGCAATCATAATGAAACATTAGTCAATACTGTGGTGATTAATATAAAAATGGTTAAATAATTCTTAGATGGCATTCAGTGTGTCTGGCAAACACAGTGTTGCTTTTCTAGAACACAGGTGGGGAGTTTCTGATAGGATGGCTCTTTCATTGAAAGAAGAGGAAATCTTTACTAGTGGTCTTGAGCTAACTGAAACCTCTCTAGACAGCTTGTGAATTTCCCCCCAGGATGCTTTTAAAGAGATGTAGCTGGCTCCACCATATCCATAATCATTTGGAGGAGACATACAAGATGGTTCATCCCTGGGGAATTAAAGAATTTGAAGGATCATAAAAGCTCATCTTATTAAAGTTATTTCTTTAAAGCACAATTCCCAAACAAATGTCTTTTAAAAATAAAGACATCTTAGACATACAGAAGGAGGTCCGAGATCAAAGGTTATTTGAATTGTAATGAAATTAGTTGACTCTTATTTGGTGGCCCTTATTTTTTAGAGTGAGTTTAATACTTATCAAGGAAGGCAGTCCCATGTTCTTCAGACATATTTGCTTTGTGATATAGGCTGCACTTGGTCTCTAATAGGATTTTTTTTCCCCTAAGGGATCTATAACTTATTTTGATTGGAAATCGAGATGCAGTTTTTAATGTGATGCAGATCTTCTCATCCTCTACAGTACCTAGCGAAGCACTTGCAAAAAGGTGCCCTGTAAGCTCCCAGTTTCATTTTAAGTTTCATTTTTAAGTCCCTTCTAGGTAGACACATTTATTCCTGTATTTGCAAATTTTTCTTTTTGCCTTGGACTGAGAGAAAAGATTTGAAGGCTTTTTGTTAGATGTTACTGAATTGAACTGTAGGACGCGTTCCAGCTATGGGTGTAGATGCAAAGGTTTGGTGGCAGTGAGTAAACAATAATGATGGTTTTGAAGGTTACACTGTGGGTGGCCTTGTTCATCAGATGGGAAGTTGGGAGGTCATCGGTCATTGGAGACTGTAGAGCCTGGGACTGTATGATGAGAGTGTATTTTAGAGAGGTGAGTCTGTTGCCCTTCTCTTGGAAATTGGAAGAGATTATGGTGGGGAGGGGAGAGGCTGTATGAGATGATAGAAGGTTGAATTCAATTTTTGATTGTGAGAATTAAAGGAAGGGATTATGCAAGAGAGACTACAGATGGCAGGAAGACTAATGAATGTGGTGTTTGGCTTGGATCTGGACCAGAGGGAAGAATAGTGATGATTTAGGTTTCAGGCTTAGGGTGGCACTAGCAACAGAAATAGAGAAGGGGAAAGGGGGCTTTTAATTTTTCCAGAAGATGATAGTTTGGCTTGGGGCGGCTTCACCCTGAGGTTAAAGTGGACTGTCTAGGAAGAAAAGCTGAGTACACAGCTGGAAATAGAAGCCTACAGTAATAGAAATAGAAACTAGGAGAGATAGGTTAGAGACACAGATCAGCAGTCATTTAAATAGTATAGTAGATGGGTCTCAGAGAGTGAGTCCATTTAGAGAGAGAAGCAAAGAGGACCAAGGACAGAGTCTAGCTGAACACCCCTTCTCTGGAGATGGGCGATTTTTATTTGTAATGTTTGGTAAAAATGGATACTGAGTCATTTAAGCAAATTGCTGTTTTGTAGATTTCCAAAAAAGTAAAACCACAGAGCTGCCATTTTTATATCATGGTCTGCCTTGCAATATCTTACTGTCTTTTTCAACCATTCACTTTAGCTCTATTTTAATGATGTTTGTTTTCAATCCATACCAATTTCTCATTGGGTTTTTTTTTTATCTGTCAGTGCTGGTGGTGAATTGTAGCAAATATATATGAGATTATTTAGCCTTAATTGATTTACATCCCTTGGCATTAATGAAACTATATTCCAGTATACTGGGAGAACTTGTAAATAAGATACTTATAGCTACAGAAAATGACCTCAAAAAGTCTGAACAAAAATGTTGATTTTTTTTCAAATGAAAAGAGAGTGACATATATATACTACTTCAGACTGGTAAACAGTATCCACCTTAAACAAGCTTTAAGAGTGTTTTAAAAATTAAGAAAACGTTAAGAATTAAGCATTTGTCATTTGTGAACCCAGAAGAGAGGTCCTGCATCTTATGTAAACTTGCTATGAAAAAGCTATGTCAGACCTCAGTTTTCTTTCTTTGGTAGGATTTCTTGAAGGACAGGGAAGCCTGGTATGTCGCAGTCCACGGGGTGGAAAGAGTTGGACACAACTTAACGACTGAACAACAACTTGACTGAAGACGGAGTTACATTGGTTTTTCATGATAGTTGAATGGAGAAATATATCAACTAGGTGTGAATATTAGTGAAATGACTGTACCTGTCATCAGCTTGGAGCAAGTGTCCAGGTTGGGCCTGCATGTTGCCGGACTTGCCTGCACTTTCTTTTTCAACTTTCTAATCAGTATTTTAGATGGAAATGCCAAATAAGTGGCACAGATTGGGATCAAGAGTTAAGTGATGGCTTTTAGGATCAGGATTCCATAGTTTGGATTAAAAAAGCTAAAATTGACATGATGAAATTTAATATGAATAAAAAAAGCAAAATGTATCCTTGGATCCTGATGGTGTCTCATGATTCTTTTCTCTCCTCTCACCTCTTTTTACAACCTTTACCAGAGTTAATCACTCTGTTCTCTGTGTGCCATTAGCACATGGACTTAGCTCTCCAGAGCACTTTTCAGCACTGCACTGTTCTTGTCCACTGGTCGCTTGCCCCTCTCTGCGTGAACAGTTTGAGGACAGGGGCTGTGCTTCACTCTTTCCTCAGTCTGCTGCCCAAGTGCATCCCGGATGACTGATGGAACACCCAGACTAGAACCTAATGCAGTGTGGCTGATAGACCATTTCAGTTGGTCAGACTCTGACCATATCCGGACATTAATGGTAGCATCCACTAATTGATTGTTTGCCATTAAATCTTCACTAGTAAATTGCCCGAAAAGTAAAACGAACAAGCAAAAAATGACTGTAGCTGGCAGGGATCTTAGAGATTGTTGCGGGTGTCTAACTTATTTTACAGAGGCAGAAATAAAGTGGAGAAGAAAGAGAGGATAGAAGGCCAAGATAACTAACTCATTTTGTGGGACTCGTGATTCTTAATTTTACCCCCAATATGAGTATTTTTAAAGTTTGTGTTTGTATGAAAAATTATTTTTGGTAGTAATTTTGGACATATTTTGAAGTATCACCAATTAGTAATTATGTATAATTATGATTCATAATAGATAGGCTGTACAATGTTGATAAAGTCATTTGAAGTTTCATTTCTTTTAATGATGAGTAAAGTCAGGGTTTGCATCTGTTTGTTGCTTCATTTATAAAGTGTTAAGGGTGAAAAAGTCGTTTTAGTTAACTTAAGCCTTTAACACATTACATTAAATACATTTCTGTACTATTTTTAATGTTAGCAAATCTTTTATTGGAAATCACATCACAATCATGAAATTCTCTTCAGAGATGGAAGGAGGAAGAAGCCATTGAAAAATAGGAGAGGGGGACTGTAGAGGATGATTCATTATTTGTATTATTACTTGACAGCTGCTTCCTCTGAAAGACATTTTTCTTCAAGAAGCCTTTTTCTCCATCTGAGGTTTTTTATTTGTTTTTATTCATTGAAATTTTTAATGAAAATTGTTATGCACAAATTGTTAAAAAATATTGTACAGGTGAATTTACATTGGAAAATGTTCATTCTCTGATTACTAATCCCCCATCTGTGAAGGGAACCCCTTTTATATTTTTTCATTGTTACTTTGGTGTGGTTGCCTCCATATGGCTAACTAATATATTTGTATTCTTTAAATGTGGACATATTTAATTGTCTGAAAAGGTAGTTTATTTGACATGGTTCAAAAATGGAAAATATAAGAATATAGTAAAAAAAAAATCTTCTCACCTTTTGTCCTATACTTTATACTCTCCTTAAGGAGAAAAGTCAGAAAAATCAGTTAATTCTTATCTCTTCTAGAAAATTCTTCATAATGATACAAAGCTGTGTACCTTCCTCCTTATATACGTTTATACTGCTGTGTCTGGATTGATCAGACATATCTTCGTTGTTGTTGACTTCATGCTATGGTAAAAGAAGTGTGTCTCTTTTTCTGTTTGCTTTTATTTTGGTCATTGATTCTTTTTTAAAATTGTAGTTAGTTTATTTACAATGTTGTGTTTCTGGTATATAGCAAAGTGATTCAGTTATATGTACATGTGTATGTGTGTGTGTATATATATATTGTGTATTTCAGAATATTGGATGCAGTTCTGTATGCTATACAGTAGGTCCTTGTTGTTTATTTTATATACAGTAGTATCTATTAATCCCAAGAAGTGAATCTTTCTGGCATCACCCTAGCTCACCTAGCTTCCATCTTCAGAAAACAGGTCCATCCTTATATGTGATTCCTGGTTAAGTTCTTAGCTATAATCAGTCAGCTGTTATTTGCTACCTGTGTTGTCCCATATGGGATGGAGGCAGGAGCACCCCTATATTCCCTTCAGCTCTCCAGTCATATTTCTTCTCCCAGCCTTTGACAACTGTCCATTTCCTTTTGCATTATCAATGTGGGTAACATGGACTTGCCTTTCTTTACCCATAATTGTCTTCAGTGATTTCTTTAGAACATATTTTAAAGTTGGAAAGCAATAAAATTGTTTTTACTTTCTGATGACCAAGTAAATACTAGTGATTGAGGAATCAAGTGGAGTATTATGATTATGTATCCTTTCCTATAGAGATGTTCTGAGGTTTCTGCTTTCCGTTTTGCTTTGCACCGTCTGCTGTCATCACCATAAGTTTCCCCAGTGTCTCTAGGTTTGAAGGAATCCCTTTTGTGGAGAGGAATCCCTGCCTTCTCTTTCCCCCTGCTGACTTCTGGATAGGTTGACCTTGGATTCAGCTACACACCAGTCACCCCAGGGTGACGCTTCTTTGATCTGCTTGGCCACATCCAGGTTTTGGAATTTAGTACCTTTTTTTCTATGTTGTTTACTATATAGTTTTATTTGAGCACATTTTTCAAATAATTTCCTAAGAAAGGGTTAATGAAAGGTACATTTTCTCCGTTATTACTTTCATGTGTTTCTACTAATGTCTACTAATGTCTTCCACCCTCTACCCATTCATGTCTGAGGATGTCTTTATTCTGTTGATTACAGAGCTGACTACTCATGACTTCTAGATGGCAAATAATTTCCCCCATTGCAACTAGAAGGCATTTCTTGTTGTCTTTTAGCCTTCTTGATTCTGATGAGAAATCTGATGCGAATCTGATACTTCATTTTCTGAAACTGTCTTTGTTTTTTCTATGAAAGCTTATAGGATTGCTTCTTCACCCTTGTTCTGAATGTTTTAGTATAATGTATCTAAGTGTGGATCTTCAGAATTCATTTTCCTGATGGGTCATTGCAATGAGAATTTTTTCATTTTACATTTTTCATTTTGGAAAATCCTCTTCTACTAGCCTGAGGTCCAGAAACCTGATCATTTAGTCCTCAGAGATAAGATGACGGGGAAGAGAAGGCAGATTAGCCTGTACCTCTTAATTGGTCTCCACTGATCTTGGCCCTGCATCTCATGCTTCTTCTCCAGAGGGCCTGGTGGGTCTGAGGCTATCTGGATGTCTGCAGGGCAGGTCAGCTACTTACTGTCTTGGGGGTCATTGGGTCCCTCAAAGGTGTATTTTCTACTGGACCTCCTTTGCCCTTCTTCAGGCAGTGTTCTCTACCTGCTTTTGTAGAGATCTGTTACAGTCCTTGTTTTTAATTTCTTTACTTGTAACTGAAGGATGATTGCTTACGTGTTGTGTTGGTTCCTGCCGCACGTCACCGTGAGTCGGCCGTAGGTGCACACGTGTCCCCCTGCTCTTGAGCCTCCCTCCCACGTCCCACCCAGTCCTTGCTTGTTGATGACTCGTCTCCCGTCCTCTTGTTCCTGTGCTTCCCTGCTTCCCCTTTCCCTAAACACGATCCCTTTATTTTAAGGAATTGCTAATATCCCTCTATTACCGTGGAGACTTGAGTGGGAGAAGAAATAAACGGTGTCTTTTGTCATCCAGGTTAGATGGGCTCGGTGGACCCCAGGCTTGATAGAGTTGTCTTGCCTCAGTCAAGAAGTTAGGCCCCTTGTCCCCTGCCTGGGTTTGTAGGTCCTGACACTTGGCACATGGACAAGCTGAGTCATGTAGGCTGCGTTGTAACACTTGTGAAAATGGAAATGCTGCCTTTCAGAATGATACAGTGACCTGCTTATGTTCAGCTTTGGTCAGATCTTCAGTAGAAGGAATCCAAACTTGTCCTCTCCTCCTGCCCCCATCCCCCAGAGAATCCAAAAATGAGGTGTTTTGGTGAATTTGATACCCTCCCACCTAACTTTGGATTAAAAGAATTGCTAGCTTTAAGTGATTTCATTTTCCATCTCATAGCTGTCTTAAGAAGTAGCTCCTCTAAATAGGCCTCTTCTAATTGCCTAGTTTTCCTTGCAATTAGAAAGCTGCTAGAACTTGACACTCCATCTTAATATAAGCTAAGCTGAATTTTAACTAACACGGATCAGATCTTGTGATGGCGTAAACTGTTTACAACAGCATTTTCTATACTGTAAAGTGCTCTCCGCATTTGAGTTTTTGTTGATATTATAATGTGGGGAACTGCCAGCATTGTTTTTTAAGCCATACTATTTTGAGCAGGGATTAAGGCACTAATTAGCATCCTCCTGCCATCTATTTTTGTGCTTTAAATGGAGAAGGAATGACTTTGTAACATGTGGCTGTGAACCGTAACTAGCAACAGTAGAACTGGAGCAGGTCTTCATAGTGTATTGTCATTTTCAGATTTATTTGGCTAGTGTAGACAGAGCATTAGGAGAAAGTAGGGAACTGAAGCTGCTCTGAAGATCTTTGAACACATCACAAATATAAATGTAACGTGGTCACAGGGGTAAAAGTCTACTGACCCTGATCTGGTTCTGTTTGGCTGGTTGTATTGAAGTGATCAATCACCACTGCCTGACAGGTTGGGAGCCTGGTGGAGCCTGACTGCCGGAAGAGCCCCGACACTGAGTTATCGTCGAAGCCAGAACCGGCCTTGCTTTATGCAAGTCAACACTCCTGGTGGCATTTCTACTTGAGGACCTATCCTCTTCCCGTTTGTCCACTTTTTTTTTTTAATGTCATTTTACACAATTTGGTAGGAAAAAAAGAGAAACCTCTGTTTATAACTTTAAATTTATAATCTGTTTTTATCTGTTGGTACACTTTGCATAGGTGTAAGCAGTGCACACGTGATCTAATTTTCCAACTGAATATTACTTTATGTATAATTTGTATGAATGTGTGCTTACATATGAAATGTGGCAGGAACACTTTACATGAGATCTTCCCTCTTAACAAATTTTTGAATGTATAATATAGTATTGCTAACCAGAGGCACGATGTGGTACAGTGGAGCTCTTAGAATTAACTCATCTTGTATTATGTGAAAGTTCTTACATAACATTTTTAGCAGTGATAAAGTATCCATCACATGGATATGTCATAGTCATACTTAGCTTTCCTTCTATTGTTACAAGTTGATGTGTTTCTAATTGTTTATTATCATAAGCAGGATGGATATCAGCATCTTCATAGAAAAAACTGTGTTGCTTTTGGGATTGTTTTCTTAGAGTATATATATCCTCCAAGTGGGATTATTGAGTCTTCTGTTCTATACCTCTTACTTATGCAGACCTTTTTTGTTCTCCGGAAAGACAAGGCTGTGCCATTGTTTGATTCCACCTATTTTTATTAGGGAGGCTGATAAATCTCTGATGATTTGTAATGTGTGTTTACATATGGAATAGGGAGCCCAGAGTTCTGTACGTTTAGATGAATCCATTAATTGTGTGGAAAACGTTTGAACGTGGAAGATGGTTCTCTTTCTTTTTTAACACTGGCATATATTGAAGGTGTACACCTTGATGGTTTGATACACATGTGCAATGTCAAAGGGTCATCGCAATCAAGCTGATTAACATCGTTGTCACCTCCCAGGATTACCTTAGGACGTACCTCTTAACAAATTTCATTTATACAGTATCTTCTGGGGACACCTCACTTCTACTCCTGCACATCATACAGTGCTTTTCCAGAGACTAGATTCCTCCAAATAAATTGCAGACACTTTTGGTAAGGTTAACACAGGTCAAGTTTTTAGCAGACCCTGCAGTAGAGATATTTTTTCAGCTAGTTTTGCTGATTCATGATGGCTATGTGAGAGCAATCAAGGGACACAGGACAGGTTCCTGTGGGGGAGTGGGTTTGAGAAGCTTTGGTCAGACTTAGACGTGGGAGTGGGACGATGAACCAGGCATTTTTGCACCCTGCCCTGGGCCTCCTCTGTTGGTGCAAAAATTAATCAGAAAAAAAAAGGTTAATTACCATATTAGGCTGTGGATGTTAAAGAATACTGACTGGGTCAGGGAACCTATTATTTGAGAAAATAACTTCAGAATAAAAGGCTACTTTATTTCCATCTATGTCAAACATAGAAACCAGTGATAATTACAATGAAGGAACATTAATTCATTCCAGAGTGTATTAATTCACCACAGAAAGAGATTTATAGGTGTTGTCATGTCTTCTTTGTTTTTAAGGGGGTGGATTTTCAAAAGAGAGGTTAATGAGGCCATGTAAAATGATCATATAAAGAAATGGTTTTGCATTCTTTTGTTGAACTGCTGTTGGGATATTGCCCAGTATTTTTAGTTTTCTTTCTGCAGAGATCCAAGTGATAAAGCCATCAGAGTCCAGGGCTAGAAAAAAGTACATACTAAGACATATGTAAACATATGTAAGCTTCTTTATCTCTCTGTCTTTCTTTGGGTTGGAAAATAAATGACAAGCAATTGAATGAGTCAGAGGGGGAGTTAAGACATAGAAGAGTTGTTAAGGGCTGTTAATTCCCAGAATGTCTCTATAAGAACCATAATTAAATTAAAAAATAAAGAAGTTACCCCATCAAGGATTATTTTCAGGTCTAATGCAATATATTTTGGTTATAGCTAATTGATTATTCTGTTTTAAACAGTATATTGTTGTTGTTCAGTCACTAAGTCATGTCCAACTCTTTGTGACCCCATGAATTGCAGCACTCCAGGCTTCCTTGTCCTTCACTGTCTCCCAGAGTTTGCTCAAACTCATGTCCGTTGAGTCAGTGATGCCGTCCAACCAGTGTAGCTTTGTGGGTAAATGATTCTATTCTCATGAAGACCTAAAAGATGATACTTTTTTCCTGCGAAGACTCTTTATTCTTTCCAGATCCCTTCCAGTGTCTTACCAAGAGTTGGACAGAGCTACTTACCCTTAGCCTGCATGCCACAGACAAGCAGGTGCCAGCTTGGGTGCTCAGCAGAGATCAGAGCCCGAGTTGGAATTCATCATCAAGCCCTGGAGTCATTAGATGCTGGAGTTGGATTGGAAGGGCCCAGGGAAGAGCTTGAGGCTTGGAGAGCAACTTCTTCCGGCTGATTCAACATCTGGGCCCTTTTCACAGTGTCACGTGGTGTGTTCATTGTAAGAGAGGCTAACATTGCAGAAGACATTTGTACTGAGCCTTGGCGAATTGGCCCAGGCTCATACCTGTAGGGACTTGAAACCATCATGAGGTAATGTCTGATTAAGAACACTGCAGGCAGTTAGATTTCTTTATGGATGGATGGGAGAGAAATGGGGATTCCTACTCAGTTCATCTGATTTTTATTGATTTTTATATCCTTTCATTATTGATTTAACAGCATAAATATTTAATCTTGATGTTTGACTAATACATTTTGATGAATCCCAGTTAGGAAAAATGCCAGATACAAGTGTAGCATTTGATCTCTAAGTCTCCAAATTTTTGCTCCACCTCCCTCCTCCAACCCAGCTTCTGGTCTCTTTCGTTCTACTTGTTCTCACTGTTGGTTAGGATACAGGCTCTTACTTTCCAAGCGCCTCTCTACACCAAGATGCCCTGATTTTCTCCAGGCTTAAGTTATTGTGTTTTAGCCAAAAGCTCAAAATGAGTATCTACTGTACATCTGATTCTGAGTACCTTTTGTGCCCACATGGTATGTGAGCCCAAATCTCTTTTTTACTTTCTCATCGAAGACTTTACTTTCACAGGGGTGATCCAGTATTGGCTAGAATGCTTTTGAATATTTGGAGTCTGCCAAATAAAATCACGTTTTAAAAACTAACCTAAACAGGTTTCTATACACTTGTCATAATTTTATTCTTAAGGGATTGATCCAAAAATAATAACAAAAATAAGCTCCCTTCATTTCAGGTCCGAATTGAAGTACAGATTAGAACCTACATCTTCTAGTGTATCCTTCGAAGGGTATATTTCGGGTGAACCGTCAGGTTGGTATGAAACAGATACTAAAAATTGGGGCAGGGCTTAAAAATATATGTAGTGTGATTAACTTTTTCCTGATATCTTATGGAATATTGATTATGCTGTGCTAATAATTTTAGTCCATGCTGTTCAAAAGGACAAAAAGTGCCACCAAAAATGTAACAAAAAAAGTTTTAAAAATGGATCCTGTTTGCTGGAATATCTATAATATATGATGTCACAACAATTCTAGAAAATTCAGGGAAACACTCTAGAATAGTCTTTTTTTTTTTTCTTTTTAACTCTCTGGGTGATCATTTTTTAATTACTGAGACTTGGGAGTCTGTCTGCATTTCATGTTTTGTAAGAGTTTTTAAATAAAAAAATTAGAAGAAAGTGGATAATGCAGATAACCCCAATTAAGAGGAAACCAGGTCCCATATGGATATTGTCTGGTTCATTATAAATTACAGCTTTAGAATTTAGAATATTGTGTTATAAATCGTGATGTCATTGGTAGGTAATCACATTCAGGCAGTGTTCCCCTGAGAGAACGTCCCTGTCACAAGCAGCTGAGTCATTCTTCAGACCATGAGAGAGGTTTGGGTGGGTTAGAATTGTCTTAGGAAGTGTGTGTTTATTTGTACTTTGTAACTTTTGTCATGATTGTAAGCTCATTGTAAGAGGTACAGAGTGTGTATTTAAATGAAAATGCCAGAATATGAGTAAAGAGAGTGTATTTAAATTAAAACACCATTTGATGTGTTGGCAATTTTTTACCTTGGTACACTTTCTGTTATATGATAAATTCGAATTACTGAAGATGCAGATAAATAAAAGCATTACATAGAGGAAAGAGTTTACACTGGAGGATCGTCTGGCCTGACATTCTGCCACTAGTTAAATAGCTCTGTGACCTAATCTGTTTCTTTTATTTATTTGTTTATTTATTTTTTCATTAATTTTTATTAGTTGGAGGCTAATTACTTTACAATATTGTAGTGGTTTTTGTCATACATTGACATGAATCAGCCATGGATTTACATGTGTTCCCCATCCCGATCCCCTCTCCCACCTCCCTCTCCACCTGTTTCTTTTTAAACTCAGTATCACTGTCTGCACATTCATGTATGTATTCATTCAGCAAAGACTCACTGAGTCTGTACCCTGTGTCAAGCACTCTGCTAGGTGCTGGGATTTAAGGGTGAATGAAAAACAAATAGTTCTTGATCTCTTGGAGCTCATGGTTTAGTGGGAATGAGTGCTCAGTTACTCAGTCGTGTCTGGCTCTTTGAGACCCTGTGAAGTGTAGCTTGCCAGGGTCCTCTGTCCATGGAATTCTCCAGGCAAGAACACTGGAGTGTGGGTTGCTATTTCCTTCTCCATGGGTTCTCCCCAACCCAGGGATCAAACCTGCATCTCTTGTGTCTCCTTCCTGTGTTTCTTTACCACTGATGCCACCTGGGAAGCCCCAGAGGAGAGGCAGACAAAACTATCCTGTTGTGGTGAGTGCTAGGAATGGAAAGATCATGACGCTGTGCTGTGAAACTGGACCTCTGTTGTCTCCATTTCCAGGTTCTGCAATAAGAAGGCCAGGAAATTGTGGGGGTGTTTGTTGGATGTATGGATGTTTTATTAGTGTTTTTATGATGTCAGCCTAAGCCAAACATGATATTATGAGGACAGGCAGCACGGATAACTAGTTGCAGGTTGAAACATGGTGAATTCAGGTTGAGGGAACGTAAGCCATGGCCACATGAATTAAAACGCAGCCTTCTCAAAGTGCAGATGTCATCTAGGTATTAGAGTGGATATTACCTTGATGGATCTTTGAGTGTGGCATGGTTAACACTGTGTTCCCGGAGGGTTGATGGGTCAAAGTTGCGACAGGAAGGTTGGGGTCTAGTGTTTACCTTTTTAAAACTGCTTTTATTTTAAGCTTTTGAGTGTTGGGGGTTAGTCCTACAGAATTCTATATGCATAGATTTACATATATTCACACACATATTTATAATATATATTTTAGTGTATAGACATATTCGTGCATATATCATATTATATACAAACATAATGTTATGTGTGAATCTCTATTGTTGTTGTTCAGTTGCTCAGTTGTGTCTGACTCTTTTCAACCCCATGGACTATAGCGTGCCAGTCTCCTCTGTCCTCCACTGTCTCCAGAGTTTGCTCAAATTTGTGCAGGTGTATGGCAGTATCTTCCCCCATAGAATCGAGGCATTTTGTTTGTAATTGTAGGAAAGAAAAAACTCTTCCCAGGTCTGCAACCTGAAGTTGGAAAGCAGGCTGCCCTAAATCCAAAAATAGAAATTCTATAAAAGGTCACATCGAAGTGAGAGAATATGAGAGTCCTCTGGTTCCTTTTAACAGCAGCCATCCTGTGTGTGTGTGTGTGAGTGTGTGTGAGTGTGTGTGTGTGTGCATGTGTGTGTGTGTGTGTGTGTGCATGTGCATGCATGCTCACCCCTGCACGTTCTTTGCAGGCAGAATGATAAGAGGAAACAGTGCCCTAGATGTTCCCCTGAGTCTGGAGTGACATCCTTGTGTGGTAGTGTGTACCCCACACAACACTGGACGTCAGGCACGTAGACTCTGGGCTGATGAAGAGCAGTGTTTCCTGAAGCATGGACATGACTCTGGGCATGTTTGTCCCAGTGCAAAGAGGAATGGTATGTAAGGGGACTGAATTATCTGCTCAGATGGTGTAGACTGACTGGATCAATTTGGTCATATTTCCCTTGCTAATAATAGCCATGTTATTGGGCATTTTGTATGTGCAGGTTAACAGAGTTAAGTGATTGACTTCTAGACTCTCACATGATTCCTAAGACAAGTCTTTGACAAGTGTTTGTTGTTTAGTTGCTAAGTCGTGTCTGACTCTTTTGCGACCCCCATGGACTGTGGTGCTCCAGGCCCATGGGATTTCCTAGGCAAGAATACTGGAGTGGGTCACCACTTCTTTCTCCAAGGGATCTTCCTGACCCAGGGATCAAACTCACATCTCCTGCAAAGGCAGGAGGGTTCTTTACCACTGAACCCCCAGGGAAGTTGGAGGTAGTCTGTGTGTATGTGTATGTTAGTCAGTCAGTCGTGTCTGACTCTTTGTGACCCCATGGACTGTAGCCCGCCAGGCTCCTCTGTCCATGGGACTCTCCAAGCAAGAACACTGGAATGGGTAGCCATTCCCTTCTCCTGGGGATCTTCCCGACCCAGGGATCTAACCTGGGTCTCCTGCATTGCAGGTGGACTCTACCATCTGAGCCACCAGGAATCCAGTGTCCCATATCCAGTTACTAGTGCAGCTAAGACTTGGGTATGACAGATGGTGGACATTTTGTTGTCCCTATTTGTTCTCTGGTGAGGAAGCCACACAGATACCCACTCACCTGTCTCACTTGCTGTTGTAACCCCATAGACTGGCATGGTGCCTGGTCCTGGGTTAGGTGTATTAGTGACCTTTCGGTTGCAAGTGACAGAAATGTAACTCACACCGAAACAAACATAAAGCAGGCTTCACTAGCTCCTATAATAAAGCCTCCAGTGGGGAGCTGCCGTCCTCAGACGTGCCTGGGTACAGGTGGATGGATGATGTCACCAAGACGCCTTTATTTCCATCTTGCCGCTGTGCTTCCCTCTGCGCTGGCTTCGTTCCCAGGCAGGCCCTCTCCGTGGGGAGGCAATTAGAGCAACCAGCAGCTCTAGACAGCGGAGCCCAGAAATAAGAGGTTGTCTCTGTCTAACTGTCCCAACAAAGCCCTGGGGTGGGGTGGGGTGGCGGGGAGGACTCTCATTAGCTTTGTTTGGGTCAAATACCCATTTCTGAAACAATTACTAGGGAGAGGGTGTCCCAGTAGGGGTGGCCGAAAGTAGGAGGAGTCAGCCTCCCTTGAACCTCATGAACTGATAATGGGGGAGCAGCTGTTGCCGCTGAGATACTGAGCAGACAGAAACCTGTGTTCGTTGCCACAGGTATTCAGTAAATATTTGTTGAATGAATGCAGGAAAGGGGGCATTTCTCTCTTCTCTTCTAGGAGACCTTCTGAGACTACAAGGGTCTCTAAAAATAAGATGTCACATGTATAAAATAGGTAACTCATGGGCACCTACTGTCCAGCACAGGGAACTCTGTTCAGTCTCTGGGTGACTCAGTGGGAAGGAAAGTAAAAGAAAAAAGGGAGGACGTGTTCACGTGCAGCTGATTCACTCACTTCGCTGGACACCAGAAACTAGCACAGCGCTGTAAAGCGTCTATATTTCAATACAAATGAATTAAAAATAAGATGTCACAAATTGGGGCACATGGTAAGCTTGCAGGACATGGGCTTCCTTGGTAGCTCAGCGGGTAAAGAATCCAGCTGCAATGCAGGAGACCCTGGTTTGATTCCTGGGTCAGGAAGATCCCCTGGAAGAGGGCATGACAGCCCACTCCAGTATCTTGCCTGGAGAATCCCCACGGACAGAGGAGCCTGAGAGGCTGCAGTCCATGGGGTCAGAGAGGCTAGCATGACGAGCAGCTAAGCCCACATGTTTTAATGAGTATAGGAATAAATGAACACGTTTGTGAAGGAAGGTAAAATCTGTGTTTTACAAGGGAAGAAAAGTTAAATGATTTTTTGTTTTGGTTACTCGGTGTTTGAAGGGGCTTTGGTCAAGTCATTTATGTTTTACATTCTTCTGTGCCCCTCAGATATTGGGGTGAGTGTTGGGATAATGGAGGAAGAGAAAAGGATGTAATGAGGGAGTTTCATTTTCCAAGTCACCTTCTAGCTGAGTCCCTGCAGCTGCTGCTGCTGCTGCTAAGTCGCTTCAGTCGTGTCCAACTCTGTGCAACCCCATAGATGGCAGCCCACCAGGCTCCCCCATCCCTGGGATTCTCCAGGCAAGAACACTGGAGTGGGTTGTCATTTCCTTCTCCAATGCCTGCAAGTGAAAAGTGAAAGTGAAGTCGTTCAGTCGTGTCTGACTCTTAGCGACACCATGGACTGCAGCCCACCAGGCTCCTCCGTCCATGGGATTTTCCAGGCAAGAGTACTGGAGTGGGGTGCCATTGCCTTCTCTGCCCAGCAGCAGAGGGGGGTAAATGCAGACACCTGGAGGGCTCTTGAGAGGGGCGGGCAAGTGGGATTTCTTTGAAGTCTTATGTTTTATCTTAAAGGTTTATGATTTTGGATTACACTTTATAATATTTACATGATCTTTTTAATAATAAATTAATAGTTGAAGTTAATAACCGTTCAAAAAACAAAAATGCCTCCTGTGGGTCTTAGTTAAGCAGAAAGATGGAATTTTATTGACTCTGACCAATTTTGGAAAATTGGGTTGAATTAAAATTATTGTCAAAAATCAGTTTCATGGTCCAGTCTTTTTCTTGGTCTTGGTTTCTGATACCCAGATACATATAATTAGGAGCTTCATAATCATTTCAATGAGAAGCTTAAAATATTGCTGAGAAGGTGGGTGGAATGCACTGTTAAGGGCATACCTTTTCTTTTTAACGAAGTGAATCATCCTTAAAAAGGTCTCTGGTTCCTTGATAGCATACTCCTGCTCTCTCAGGAAAGCAAAGGACTCAGTGCCAAGAGATTATTGATGATCATATTTTTATCATTAATGTTTTCATTTTTATCATGTGTAAATGAACTAAACATCCCACATAATTCTTCATCCTCTTGATCAGTACTTTTCATCCAACTTTCAAACTTCATTTTAATTGCAGCTGTCTTGTTTTCTGTGGCACAGACGTTCAGCTTTGTCGTTCAAGTGTCAGTTGTTGCTTGAGTCTTAAGTCTGTTAAAGTAGTTAATTCTGCATTACTGTTTCTTTGAAGTGAAGAGTAAATTCATTCAGCTTATCCAGATTTTTAAATGAATATAGAATTTTTTTCTTATGAGGAAAAATAAGAATTAAACCCTGCATTCAAAAATTCGACAAGTGCCTTCTTGCCAAGCTAACATAAACGCCACTTACAGATTTGCTTAGAAGTATTCAATTTATAATGCGTACATGTTAAGAGTAATTTTAACTGTCCTTTGCATATGCTGAGCTAATTGGGCGTCAGACTCATTAAGGCGTGAACGATGCAGTGACTGATATTGTAAAAAGGTTTTCTTTTCATCATTTGTCCAAATTTGCTGACAATGTCTGTGTGTCAGTATCAGCCTTGCTGAAAACTCGTACATCTTTTGTAAGATTTCTTGACCAGATGGTTTTACCTAAAGAATTCTGAGAATAAATGTCTTCAGAGACATCTTCATTGTAAATATACCGGAGAGATAATGAGATGAAAAACCTCATTGTGTTTGCTTTCTTCCAACCAGAAGAGAAACACTGACGTGAATTTTAATGTCTAACCACCTATTTAACAATTATTATTTCTCTCTTTTAAACACATTTTTGTTCTTCTTGTCTTTCTCTTTTTGTTTTGGTATGTGTACTTATATGCAAGTATATATGCTTGTCTTTTTCTTTCTTTTTTTTGCTAAAATGAGGAGCATTTGAGAATTCTGGAAAGAAAATTCTCACTTTGCAATTTTGAAGGCCTTATTTCTTTGTTCTTAGGCTTCTGGTATCAACATCAAGAAGTACAATGGCATTCTGATTTCTGCTTTTCTATGTGTACCCAGTTTTCTGTTTGGTGGGTGCAGTTTGATATCTTGTTTCTGTTCCCAGTATTATGAAATTCCACAATTCTGTGGCTATGGAATCATCGCACTTATTATGTTAGACTCTTAGTGGAGCCCTTGTGGTCTGAAACTCAAGACCGTCAATTCTGTGAAATTTTCTTGTGCCGATTCTAGGATAACTTTTCCTTGTTGTTTTCTTTCTGTCTCTTGTGTTTGTCTCTGTTTTTTCCTAGTTCTTATTGTTCAGATTTGGGGTCTGAACCATAAGGCTTCTGATTTTCTTGTATTTTCTTATTTATTGCTTATCTTTCCTGCCATTCTTTTCTATATTCAAAGAGATTTCTTCCAACTTTACTATTGATCTGTCTTTTTTTTATCTGTCTGATTTTTGCCATTGTATTTTTTTTAATTCCCAAAAGCACTTTCTTGATGTCCTGCCCTCCAGTTATATTATGAATGTATTATTTTTTTAGGGGTTGTAATTATTATTTCTTTTCCCTTTGTTCTGCTTTTTGTATGATCGATCTTCTCTTATTAGACCTCTCTTCTTCTGCTAGTAGACTTGGATCATCTCTTTCATGTTCCCCAAATTTCTGGTGATCCTTTACTATCCATTTATAATTGTCCAAGGACCACAGGGGGCACAGTGGTAAAGAATCTGCCTGCCAGTGTAGGTGATGCAGGAGTTGCAGGTTTGATCCCTGGGTCAGGAAGATTCCCTGGAGTAGGAAATGGCAACCCATCCCAGTATTCTTGCCTAGAAAATTCCATGGACAGAGAAGCCTGGTGGGCTACAGTCCATGGGGCCACCAAGAATTGGACACGACTGAGCACAAATATACAGAAGGACCACAAACCTCAGGAACCCTATGTGGATGGCTCAGACTCACTGAGTGATGAGTTTCACTCTAGGGTAATAAGCTCCCAGCTGGATTTTCCACATGTGTAGAGTTTGTCTCTGGGATGGTTTGGTTTTCCAGTCTTCTCTCTGGAGGAAATGAGGGATGTAAGCTTTGCCCTGCATCTGAGTGGGAGGAAGGGGTGTAGGTGAGAGGGGTCTCATCATTCAGCTCGCAGATTCTCAGTGCCTCCGTGGAGATCTCCATTCCTGTTCATGTCTTTTCTGTGCTGGCGTCACTGATTCAGTTTCTCCTGAGTCTCTTGTTGTACCTTTTGCAGGGGTTGGGGAAGCAGTGGTGGCTAAACTGCAGTGTCTGGTTGGGGACTTAGAGGCCTGACTTTCATCTTGAATATGGAAGTTAGGTATGTCTTGCGACCACACTGAACCATCCTTTACCAGTGTTGGTCAATAACACTGCTTTTTTCAACTTAGGTTTTCTTATGTATATATGTATATATATACATATATATATCCCCCCCCAAGACTGTTTTGACCACATCTCCAGTCTAAAGTGTCAACAAATTGTTTCTCAACATGTGAGTTTTTCCTTCTAAAGAGATCAGTATCAGATCTTGAAGGCAGCATTGAGCAGTCTTTTTCTTTGTTTGCTTGATTGAGCTTTATATCGTATTGTTTCTTGCCAGTACATGTCCTTTTTCTGTTTCCAAAAATTCTGGCCATTTTCCTTCTGACTTTGCATGATTTGTTTGTAACATGTCATTCTGAAAGGAATGACTTGCACATATTTTTACACACAGAAGTTATCAAAGGGAACCTCATTTGCATCTCCAAATACTAAAAACCATGTTGTAAAGAAGCAGCCTCTTCATTCTTGATTAACTATTCCTGTTCACTATGGAGTCATGAATTGTGGCCAGGGGAACCCTATCAGCTCATTATGGGGACCCTCAAGGAGAGTGAGTTCCACGTCTGTCTGAATCCTCAATACTTTCAGATGGTTATTCATTTTAATCATTGTCTTGAACATTTGCATGGTTTGAAAACCTCTATTTCTTGTTTCCTCTTTTAAACCTGCAGGTGGCATTTCCAACTGCAAACAGAATTTTTAAAAAGCAAGGTAATAAGTCATTATCCCAATAGAATAAACACTTTGATTTTTGTTACTTTTGTGCCATGGTGAACTGGATTTGAGAGTAGTTGTATACTTTTGATGGACTGCAATAATGGCAGAAAGTTGAACTAGTGGGCTTATTGGTAATCAAAAGTGAAATAGACAAAAGCAGATAAAAAGCTTCATAAGGTGAGAAGACAAACTTAGTTTTTAAAAACTTGGCCCTATGGGACTCCAGGAGTTCAAAGTTAACCCAGGTTCTTGCCATGGGATGGCTGGTGGGGCTGCATTGGCTTTGGTGATTTCTTGCATAATATAATTTTATTAAATAGCATACCATTTTCATACACTCTAATTGTGATATTAGGAGGTATTAAGCTCCCCAGTCTCTTATGACTTTCATGAGAAAAATAAAAAGACCCCAAATCACTAAGCTGCTGTGAAGGAAGAGCGTTTGTGTATCTTTATGAGCATGACAAACAGTTTTTTAAGAGTACAGAGTTTCGAAGCTTGCTGCCCTCTCCTTGGGATTCACTGGTGACTCAGATCATACAGAGTCCGCCTGCAATGCAGGACTCGATCCCTGGGTTGGGAAGATTCCCTGGAGAAGGGAATGGCAACCCGCTCCAGTATACTTGCCTGGAGAATTCCAAATACAGAGGAACTTGGCAGGCTACAGTTGATGGGGTCGCAAAGAGTCAGACATGACAGAGCAACTGACACCTTCTCTTTCCCCTCTCCTTTGGTCATTGAGTAGAAAGCAATGCATTAATCAAGACAGCTTTCCGAATAATTGCGCTTCAGGGTGGGGCCTAGGATTTAGGGAAGAATTTAGCAGAATTCATACCCCTGAGGGGAACATCTATTGACTAACTTGGTGCTAGATGCTGACCAGGTGTTTATACCTTGACAGAAACTGAGGCATAAATGCTCACCTTCATTTACATAGGACAACTCTGAGGGAGTCATGGAGGCATTGCATAACTGTCTAATCACTACAGAGCTGGTCAGGAGTAGGCCTGTGACTGGAACCCAGGTCAGTTTGGTTATGAAGGACATGGTTTTCCTCTTAATTTCTCACGGGCACTGGTACTTGTTTCCTTCCTCTCTAGGTGCAGTGCTTTCTTAAAAACCAGTTGAGTAGATACCCTTTAGCAAAAATCTATGCAGCACAGCTTAAGTTTGTGTAAAGGCACCCAGAAGTAATCTACAGGTCTCATCAGGAAGTGCCAAATGAAGGAAGGAGGAGAAATTAGGATCTCTGTCTATTCACAAATTATTATCAGTCTAAAAGCATCCTGTTGATTGCTTACAACATAGCTGCCTGCACAGAACAATATAAATAACATCACAGAATCTTAAAGCCTTGGGAATCTTTCCTGCTGATCTTGGATACTCTTTTCGATTAGCAGATGAAATACAGGCTAAGGAACTTGTGCAGGGTCACAAAACTACCGCATCTTATTGATTCTAAGATGCGTATCTTTCCATTTTATAGTTCTAGAAATTATCATGGGTTCTTGGAATCCATGGTGTCTGACCGCAGCTTTCAGCCAAGCAGCACTTGTGATGTCATTGTGGTCGCCGGTGCATGCATGCACATCCAGAGGACCAGCATCGCAGCGTGCAGCATGGTGTCAGCAGCTTGGAAAGAAATCCGGGAGACAGGAGTGGAGCCCTCTTAAGCATGCCCTTGATGACACAGAGGTTATGTTGTATGGGAAGACATGGGCCTCGATGGTTCAGAGTCAGAACATAATTCAGAGTTGGATTTTGAATGTAAAAAATTGTTAGGGATACTTAACTAGTTCATTTTTTTCTGATATTTCCCTTTTTCTGATACTGTGCCTTTAACTACAAAGGTGATTTTTAATAAACGTTTGTATATAAAAGAACCCTCTCAATAGGTGTAAAACAAAAATTTGAAATGATAAGGCACTGTGGTATAATTCAACAGCTTTTATGTCTTTCTTAGTATATAAAATAGTGGTGCATCTTAAAATACCTGGTGATTTAGAGTTCACAAATTATGGTGGTTAAGAGTTGCAGAAATCTTTATACTCTTTATACTCTTATTCCAATATGCTTTCATCACCACGGATTCTGAATGTAAGTAATGACAGTTTTCAATGAAAGATCAGTATCTTTATCCTCCAGGAAAGGCCTTCATATTATTATGCTCTGATACTGGCTTTAAGAATAATCACAGGTAGGAATTAAGTTGCATGTGGTTCTTATTCTCGGTATAAGCAGAGGGAATTTCTCCAAAGCACCCCTCAATGAAAGTGATTTCATAGGGGTGGAAATACATGGCTCTGGTGAATTTAGCCAGGACAGTTTCAGAGCAGGATTATTCACTTCAGCCATGAAAAACTTTACCAGTTCACAAATCTAATTTTATTACCTGCAAAACCATCCCCATAAATTAGTTGCAAAATGTACCCCTAAATGCGTTGCTGGTCATAAGCCAGTTAATATCGGGAGACTGCTTCCCAAAATTATGCTCTTGAGTTTAGCGTATTCACATGGCTGTCATTCTTCCCAGTAGTTCCGTACAGATGCCCATTGTCTGCCTAAGTAGTTAAACTGAAATGTCGTCTGGAGAGGACTTATCCTTCTGTTCTCCATAGTGATTTAAAATCAATACGTTAAAAGTTAAGAAGAGAGAGAACCAATACACATTCTGGTTTTACACTCTGAAATGTTTTTTTAATCCACTGGAGGATCATTCTTGCTGATTTCCCTTCAACTGTAGTTCTTGGCTGAACACTACATATAAACAGCATCTTCTGGGGTGAGTGTGGGCCCCCTGAGCCTGAAGCATAGCTGAGTCCTGTGCGAAGGGCCAGAGACTAAGGGAAGGCCAACACAGGCTGCACACTGTCCTGTGTTGTCCTGACAGGTCTCTCACAGGGCCATTTAGGGGGAAGACTGCAGAAATTTGCTCTGAAGCTTTGGCTGTTCACGGAGAATCGGAATGAGACCGAGACGCTGAGCCTCGCGCTTGAGGAAACTGGTTGACAGTATGGTTGACATGCTGGTCATCTCCATTTGCTTTCTCTTTATAAGACAGCATGGACTCGTGAGGACCACGTAGACTTATTGATATATTAGCAAAAACTTTACCTGCTCAGTCAGACGAAACCTTGGAGTTTGTGAAGGCAGGAAGTCTTCATTGGACTTGTTTAATTGGAAGGTGTTAAACAGCTGTTGCTGCATGTGAAAGTAAGCATAACTAGACAGCCAGTGAGGAAATGAGTCTCTCTCTCTATCTATATATGAAGTGAAGTGTTAGTTGTTCAGTTGTGTCTGACTCTTTGCGACCCCGTGGACTGGTTCCTGGCATGGACTGGAACCAGCCTACCAGGTTCCTCTGTCCATGAATTCTCCAGGCCGGAATACTGGAGTGGGTTGCCATTCCCTTCTCCAGGGATCTTCCCCACCCAGAGATTGAACCTAGGTCTCCTGCATTGCAGGCGGATTCTTTAGCACCTGAGCCACCAGAGAAGCTAATGTGTGTGTGTGTGTGTGTGTGTGTCTGTGTGTGTATCTGGAACTGAATGTGATTTAGTACTTATTGCTCTGCTGGACTCGCTCTGAAATCCATCCCTGGATCAGAAAGGACTTTTTTTCAAGACCAAATATTCAAGTTTTGAGTTTGAAAAGTAAGATCAAGATCCTAGAGATGCTTTGGGACTGTAGAGGATGAAAACATTAATCCCAGGCTGGAAGATTCAGTTATTTGTGATAATTCAAAAAGGGTTGTTAGAGTGATTGCTTACTTTTGTATGCCTCATGAACGCATGAAGAGAGATCAAGTGCTATGAATAAAGGAAACAAAAGCGGAAGGGGAGCGAGATGACTCACCTGCAAGCCCAGTGTAGCTCTTATTTGTGTAGAGTGTGCAGTTTCCATTATAAGCAGATGCCAGTGCAGAGGCTCAGAAGAAGATGCTGAAGCTTTCTTTGACTTCGGAAATTAAATCACATTTTGAACCAGAATGGAATTATTAGTTCAGTTTTAAAAGGAAAAATCAAGATCACCTGGTGAACCAATTTTATATTTTCTGAAAGTATAAAACTAGGGTGTCAAAGCATTACCAGGTCTGGTTCAGAACTAAATTAGTTTTCTGTGTGATTCATGTCTCTGGCCTTGATCTGCTAATTACAGTCCCTTCTTACATGTATATGGAGAAGGAAATGGCAACCCACTCCAGTGTTCTTGCCTGGAGAATTCCCTGGACAGAGGAGCCTGGCGGGCTACAGTCCATAGGGGTCACAAAGAGTTGGAAATGACTGAGTGACTCTAACACTTTCACTTTCTTATATGTATGTATGTGTATATACATATATATATATATACACACACATTAAAGCAGGCTCTCATTTGAGCAATTCGTTTTGAATCGGTTTTCAAAAAATGACTCTATATTTGAAAGAATTAAATTGCATTTCCCCAGAAACATTCTATAAATCAGACTTCTCTATTTTAGTAAGATAGTCTTTCAGTAATGTGAAGATGAATAAGTGAGGCTTGACTCTAATTGCTTCATTTTCCTTATCCTGATGAATAACAGAATCATATAGCTTTTCAATGCAATAACTGATAATAAAGCCACCTTCCCTGTTATTTGTGAGTCATAGTCTATTCCCCAGCATGCTTTCTCCTAATGAGCAAACATCAGCTGTATACCTGAAAGAATAATTGTTCCTATGGAAATAATTACTGATTTATAATTACTGACTTTTCTGAGATGGAAAGATCTGTTCTTTGTTACTTTCTTTTGCTGCTATACCCAAATCAAGCAGGAAAAGTCACTTAGTGAGAGTACCAAGTATTTAATTGTGTAATAACTTACTGAATATGTTAATTTAATTAAATTCAAGGAATGTAGATATTGAGTACATAATACTAGCTCTAAGGCAGATTTTGGTACGGTACAATGCATACTTAGGAAAAGTTGAATGACAGTGAAGTCTAGTTATTAAGTATCAAATGAACTCTTAAGATAGTAACTATTATGGATATAGTTCTAGAAGCAGGAGAAATGATATAACCAGAAATGGACAAGCAATTCACGGTGGGATAGGCCTTCATTTGGACCTGTCAGTGGGCGTAGGGATTTACTATGGTTGAGGAGGAAGATGGATAAGCAGAGAGGTTGTGGCAGTGGTATCTTGCACAGCACAAGCAACCGTAAAAGAAATACCCTGTGTGTGACAGGAATCCTAGTGATCCCATTTGCTCTGCCACACCACTGACCTGTACTCATCAAACCAGCAAAGGCTGAAGAATGGGTTCATATTGAGGGAGGTTGAGGATGCACGGCAGCTAAACTCAACATGTGATCCTAGATTGGGGGAAGATTTATGAAATCTGAATATAGATTGTATATTAGATAGGAGCATCGTCTCAGTGTTAAACCTCCTGAACTTCACACATGCGTTGTGACTGTGTATTAATTCACTCGGGCTGCTGTAACCAAGGACCGCACACTGAGTGGCTTCATACAACGGAAATGTGTTCTGTCATGGTTCTGGAGGCTGGAAGTCTGAAAGCACAGAGCTGGGAAGGGCATGTTCCTCCTAAGTCTCTAGAGGAGAGTCTTTCCTTTCCTATTCCTACCTTCTTTTTTGAAAAAATTGTTTATTTTGGCTACATTGGCACGCGGGCTTAGTTGCTCCGCAATGTGGGGTCACATCCCCTGCATTGCAAGGTGGATTCTTAACCACTGGACCACCAGAGGAGCCTCTGCTTCTCCCTGCCTTCTGACAGTTGCTGGGCATCCTTGTCTCCCTTGGCTTGCAGCCGCGGCACTGCAAGCTCTGCAATTACATGGCCTTTCCCCCATGTGCCTCTGCCTTCACGCAGCCGTATCAGGACACTGGTCACTGGGTTTAGGCCCCACCCTAATTCAGTATGACCTCATTTTAATAAATTTCATCTGCAGAGTTCCTGTTTCCAAATAAGGTCACATTCTGAGGGTTCAAGGAGACTTGGATTTGGGGGAGAGATAGTTGACTGCTAAATTGAATGTAGATCACACATGCTGCTGCTGCTGCTGCTGCTAAGTCACTTCAGTCGTGTCCGACTCTGTGCGACCCCATAGACGGCAGCCCACCAGGCTCCCCCGTCCCTGGGATTCTCCAGGCAAGAACACTGGAGTGGGTTGCCATTTCCTTCTCCAATGCATGAAAGTGAAAAGTGAAAGTGAAGTCGCTCAGTCGTGACTGACTCTCAGCGACCCCATGAACTGCAGCCTACCAGGCTCCTCCATCCATGGGATTTTCCAGGCAAGAGTACTGGAGTGGGTTGCCATTGCCTTCTCAGATTGCACATGAGATGCCTGCTTTTTAGGAGAGAGGTACTACAGTTTTTAGGGGTAAAGGATCATAATGGCTGCAACATACTTTCAAATGGTTTGGCAATTATGTATATATTTATGGAGAGGGAGACAAAGCAATGTGGAATCATGTTAACACCTGATGAATTTCAGTGAAGAAAATAGGACTGTGTAATTTTTGTAAAACTTTTCTATATGTTTGAAGTTTTTCAGAATAAAACATTTTCTAAAAAGTGAAAGAAAAATTTACAAAAATAAATCCTATACATTTTCCCTCTGGACATCATCATGTCTGGACTGTTGCCAGAAGCAACTCAATCTGTATTACTACAAAACTAAAGATGCAGCCAGCACTGAGATTGGCAGTGTCCAGAAATGGGTTTTTGATATTCGTATTATCAATTTACACAGCCTCTGTTCTTCTGTTCATGGGGGGTTGTTTTTATTAATGGCTTAAGGTGGTTTGAATTAAGATTTTAGTTGCTTGAAGCTAAAAACAGTCTGCCTCAATTGATACACTTCTGCAAAGCTATGTGTTGTACTAGCCAGGTTAATGTCAATATATTCCATTTATTTGAAAACAATAAAAGATCCACTTTCATACTTCCATACTTTATCTATAGCTATAAAAGTAATTTAAATATTTACCCAAATTTCGATGTGGTTTTTTAAGTTAAATGGTTGGCATTTTGCCCAAGGTTTTGGTACATGAGAGCTGACCAAATTGTCCCTTTGAATGTCTCAGATTAAACTACGTTTCTTAAAGACAAGTACAAGTCTGGATTTTCCCTCATGACTGTTTGTTCTGGAAAGAAAGAGCGAGAGTATTTCTATATATTTTTTTGCACATTTCTAATATTTGGAACTTTGTTTGTTTATACTGCTGCATGTAAATGGTACACTATGCAGGCCTGGGAAACATCTTTAAAATACACTTTCTCTTATAGTTGATGGTGCTTTAGACTATAGCATGCAATGAACTTGGCATTTCCTGAAATAAATAAAGCAGAGCTGTGCAAAATATAATGTGATACAGCCCTCTGGATGCAGACATGCTAGCTCAGGGCAGGCTCTTAGATGGAAACGTGGGCTTTCCAAGCAGATGGCTCTCCTCCACCTCGTGTGCAGAGGGCTGGGGGACTTGTTTGTGCGGGAAGCCTCAGCCTGAGGGCAGAGAGGCGGCTTGTAAAGTCATTCCCATGGGGCTTATTTCCGTCTGCCCAGCGTCACCCCTGACATGGAACAAAACAGGCAGGCGGCTCCATCCCTTCTTTGATGAATGAACGCTGTCGTAAAGGAGGACTTTTATTGAGCAGTGTGACGTGATGCAGAAAGAATGTTGTAATGAAATACAAAACTGTGTGTTATAAAAGTCGGCCGTAGAAGCTGTCTGGGGTCCATTTTCCAGTGTCTCTCTTGCCGAAAGATGTTTTGAGGAATAAGTTATAGCCTTAAAAAGCTGAGTCTCTAACATTGGAAATACCTGAGAGGCTGTGATGCTCTGGGCTGTTAAGGCCACGAGGCACATTCAGGTGAGCGCACACCACGCCGTCGGTGCAACTGAAGCTCGTGGAAATCTGAGTGGGGAAAGCCCAGCGCTGAAGGCTCGTTCTGAATCCAGAGCTTATTCTGAACCCAGGTTTATTCAGAATCCAGAGCAGGTGTTTCTGGATCTTCACTTGAAGGTGGTGAGCATCATGATGCTAGCATAACCGAGCATCATTGGGCCTGGACGAGCCAATGCCAGCCACCTTCCTGCCTTCCCTTCTAGGCTGCACCACCTGCATACAGCCCCCGCCATCTCCTGATTCACTTGGTTGTACACCTGAAACTAACACATTGTTAATCAACTCTACTCCAATATAAAATAAAAATTTTAAAAAAGAACACAGTCACCTAAGGCTGCTTTCTTTAGCAGGAGCTGTGGGCGTGGAAGACACCATGATTGATATATATTGTATATCCAAATATTGAAAAATAGTTTCATTTTGGTGTCATGGACACTTTAAGATGGATGGCTGGGGTCACTCCCAATGTAATATCAGTAGATCTAGACAGGTAACCAGGAGCAAACATTGCATTTATGCTCTTAACATTGGAGTTTGTACCTCTGTCCTGGGGCTTTTGTCTTACGAGGAGAATATAGAGACAGTTTTCTATGAGACAAAGGTAGAATATGGAAGAACCTTGACTCAGCAACCTGAAGATAGCAGGTGTTGAGCTGGCTTCCTAGGAGAAGAGCCAGACCAGGGTGATGATACTGTGCCAGGTTTTAAATATTTGATTTAAATTGATTGGAAACTCAATTTCATTGGAGGAACTCAAGGAAATGTCCATAAATGGTTCAATTTATTCAGCCCATTCACAGATCTATTTAGGAGGTTGAGTTCATGCAAACATAAGTATTGAGGTTTTACTCTGATGAGCTAGGCAACAAGTTAAGAACATCACAAGCCAGCCTGGGTAATCAGAGGATAATCAGTGCATTGTCCTGCACCTATTCTGTTTGACAGCTGAAGAAATCAGAGAGGTTAAGCAACTTTCTCAGAGCCACAAAGCTGAGACCCAGCTGTGAATCGGAGTGGGGGGTTCTTGTTTCTGGACACAGCCTTCTCTTCCACCCCTGTCCCCACTGCCCCCTCCCAACCCAGGCAGCTTTTACTGAATAGTGACAATCTGCTCTTTCGCCTCTGGGGTTTAAGGCAGGAGCACACATTGTCTGAGCAGAGCTTGGTGGAGAAGCCGCAGGGGGATGGGAGGAAACGCGTGGGGCAGACGCCGCTGCGACTTTGAAGGGTGTGTTCATTGCTTGTTTATGACTATCTCCTGAGAGACTGTCTCCTGACGGCCCTGCCGGTGACAAACAACAGGGAGACGATGAGGGGGAGCATTTTCTTTTTTTGTTGTTTACTGTTCTGGAGGGTGTGCTAGGGTTTCCTGAGAGAAGGGGCACAGCCACCCTTAAACTTTGCAGATCACCTGGAGAAGTAAAAGGATGTGAAGGAGATCAGAAAGAAGGCAGGAGCTGTGTGTGAAAGCAGCGATTCTGAATCACAAGTTATTTTAGGGTGTACCAGGCAGACAAGCGGTGTCCAGATGAATCTGCCTCTTTGTTGCTTACTTTTCAGCAATGAGTATCTGTGACTGGAGGGTACTTCCAATGAATTGTGGTATTAAAGGGAATCAGGTGTAAGCTCAGACCCTACACAGTTAAATCACCGTTTGGAGCTTACAGCCTTCTTTAATGCAAAGTGTTTCAGCCTATTTCAGTGATGGTGTTTTGGAGTGTGGATTGTCACCTTCTTTTTGCATCTTAAGTAGTTTGCATGAAGGTAGAAAAAAATGCCTCCACCTTCTCTTAAAGGACTTGAGAGAGGTTCTTCTTTCTGCTAGAACTTGAGAGGGTTTGTTGTTAGATGCTTCATCACTGCCCGGGGTGAATGAGGACAACTGGGGGTGGGGGGAGGGGGAAACAAGGATAATAACATGTAGTGAATTGGATTAGAAATTTAATTGTGTTTAGATATGTTCTAAGTTTTTTCTTCAAGCAGGTATAAACTTGTTATACTTTTGAATTTCAGAATTTATTTTGCAAGAGTCTTCTTCAACCTTTAAATAAGAACAAATAGAATAGTGTCTGTTACCGTGACTCCTGAGAAAAACAATAGTTTGTATTCCCCTGGTGTCCCAGCAAGCTTATTTAGCTAGTGAGTAATTCCCAGAGCTGTGGTGACTTCATCAATGGATCTGATGCACAAACAAAAACATCCTTCACTTGGATCTGAAAAAAATAAAAGATGACTGTTGGATCTTTTTGTTGGTAGTAAAATCAGCTGTGAATAATGTGTGTGTGTGTATTTGTGTGTGGGGGTATGTGTGCATGAGCGTGACCAGGACTTAGGGGCACCTTGATACAATAATGAACTCTAACCAGAAGCTTTGGATGTGATGAGGAGAAGGAAATACACAAAGTAAATATGAGAATTTTTTTTTTTCATTTATAGCAGTGATATACTGTATATGCTGTATCTATGTCAGATAGTTCTCCCATATTGTGCCAACATCCCTACTTGTCTTAGTAATGAACACTCCTCAGTCTTATGAAATTTGAAAAACCAGTGGTCTTGGCATCTCTGCTGTAAGTAGTAAGGGTTAGCTTAAACAGAATTGCCCTGATCCCTTCCATCAAGTAGGTGTAAAGTATGGAAAACAAAAAAGAAGAAAGAAACAAAGAAATCAGACACACCAAAAAATTCTCTATTTGTCCATGTGCTGCTGTTTGTACCAGTTATATTTGGAATTAGTTTCCATTGAACAAACTGTATAAATTGAAATACTCCTGATTTAGATCCTACATCTCTTATGCTGCCCAACTGGCCTATGATTTAACCAGAAATATGAATAGGGCAAAAATGTATGGCTTTCTCTCTCTCTCTCGCTCTTTTTTATCTTTTTTGCATTTTATTGAAAAAATTTAAATTGTAGTAAAAAGTCTGCATAGCATAAAATTGACGTCTTAATCATTTTAAGTGTACAATTTGATAGTGTTGGGTATATTCATATTATTGTGCAATAGCCATGCTATTACAATAAAAAAAAATTTTTCATTTTTGCCATAAAAGAGTGAGGAATGAAAAGGAGATGTTTTGGGGAAGGAACCTACGTACTTAGGAGAACCTGTTACACAAGACTATAACCATGGGCCGTGTGGATGGATCTATGCGGGCAGCCCTTCCCGGGGACGGTGCTGTTGCTCATATGTGCTGTGTTCCTGTTGGGAAACATTGATTTTACTTCAGCTATTTCCCACATTGGGAGTCTTGGATGGGGCTATTTACATTTGCCAGATAATTTATCTATTTTATCCATGTCTGTGTGGCTCAGCCATGTCCATTTAATAAATGTAATCAGCCACTGCAGAATAAACTTGAAATATTTGGCTCTATTAATGATTGATCTTATAAATGGTGGGCCCCCATTCAGTCAACCATTCACAATACCGCTTTGGCTGTGCGTAGTTTTTACATTATTTTTAATTCTTTTAAAACGGTTATGGTCTTAAATGCTTTATCCTGAAATACCTGTTTTAATAGATTCATTATAAAATCACTGAGTGGTCTAGATTTATTGAACTATTACTTTTGGTAGAGAATTTTTACTGCAAAAATTGCTATTTTTCCATGTTGGACTCTTTGTAAAGAACAGAGGGAAGTGCTTATACAGATTTGTATAAAGAACAAAGGTGGGAGAGTAGGTTCTGATTTCCAGGAGCTGTGGAAGGTATTTTGGGCTTCCCAGGTGGCTCACTGATGAAGAATTGCGTGCAATGCAGGAGACATGGGTTCGATTCCTGGGTCAGGAAGATCCCCCTGAAGGAGAAGATGGCAACCCACTCTAGTGTTCTTGCCTGGAGAATCCCATGGATAGAGGAGCCTGGAGGGCTCCAGTCCATGGGTCACACAGAGTCGGACACGGCTGAGAACCACGGGAAAGTAGATGCACAGCCTCCAGTCTGTGGGATTTTGTTACGGCAGCTCGAGCAGACTGAGCCATCACTATGGATGCTCCCCCTAATATTTCTGCAATTGTGTGATAATATGAAAATACATCCTTTGTTGCACGTTGCACTTTCTACTGCCTGAACAGAGAGGGTTGTTTCTGCAACAGTCTTCAAGAGCCTCTCTAAATTCTTTAGGAGTTAGATCATCCACTTTGGAAGCAACCATCCTGTCATCATCCTAGTCAGTTTTAACCCCTCTGGTTGTTAGCCAGTTCCACTCTTGTCAACAGCTTTGCTATGATGTGAGCAGTTTTTCAGCATTCCTTTTATGGCGTTTATACAATACTACATCCTTGTAAGAGCTGTGATTATTTTCATTGCATTTGCACTATTCCTTTGGATATACCTCATCTGAAAATAGGGAAGAGTTGGATTATGACATTAGCTGATGGAAAGGGAGGAAGACAAATGTTAGGAAGGGCTGTTTCAGTTGGAAGTATTCCTATTGGTGAATATTTTTTTTTCCCCTAATAGCTGAGTTGGTGAAGAATCTGCCTGCAATGCAGGAGACCCTGGTTCAGTTCCTGGGTCAGGAAGATCTACTGGAAAAGGGATAGGCTACCCACTCTAGTATTCTTGGGCTTCCCTTGTGGCTCAGCTGGTAAAGAATCTGGCTGCAATGCAGGAGACCTGGGTTTGATCCCTGGGTTGGGAAGATCCCCTGAAGAAGGGAAAGAGTACCCACTCCAGTATTCTGGCCTGGAGAATTACATGGACTGTATAGTCCATGGGGTTGCAAAGAGTTGGACACAACTAAGTGACCTTCACTAAATGCTCAAACTACCTTACAGTTGCACTCATCTCACACACCAGCAAAGTATTGCTCAAAATTCTCCAAGCCAGGCTTCAACAGTACATGAACCATGAGCTTCCAGATGTTCAAGCTGGATTTAGAAAAGGCAGAGGAACCAAAGATCAAATTGCCAACATTCGCTGGATCATCGAAAAAGCAAGAGAGTTCCAGAAAAGCATCTCCTTTGCTTTATTGACTATGCCAAAGCCTTTGACTGTGTGGATCACAGCAAACTGTGGAAAATTCTGAAAGAGATGGGAATACCAGATCACCTGACCTGCCTTCCGAGAAATCTGTATGCAGGTCAAGAAGCAACAGTTAGAACCAGACATGGAACAACAGACTGGTTCCAAATTGGGAAAAGAGCATGTCAAGGCTGTATATTGTCACCCTGCTTAGTTAACTTATATGCAGAGTATATCATGAGAAACACTGGACTGGATGCAGCACAGGCTGGAATCAAGATTGCCGGGAGAAATATCAACAACCTCAGATACGAAGATGACACCACACTTAAACGGCAGAAAGCGAAGAACTAAAGACGCTCTTGATGAAAGTAAAAGAGGAGAGTGAAAAAGTTGTCTTAAAACTCAACATTCAGAAAACTAAGATCATGGCATCCAGTCCCATCACTTCATGGCAAATAGATGGGGAAACAATGGGAACAGTGAGAGACCTTATTTTTTTTGGGCTCCAAAATCACTGCAGGTGGTGACTGCAGCCATGAAATTGGAAGACGCTTGCTCCCTGGAATAAAAGCTATGACCAACCTAGACAGCATGTTAAAAAGCAAAGATATTACTTTGCCAACAAAGATCCATCTATAAGCTTTGGTTTTTCCAGTAGTCATATATGGATGTGAGAGTTGGACTATAAAGAAAGCTGAGTGCCAGAGAATTGATGCTTTTGAATTGTGGTGTTGGAGAAGACTCTTGAGAGTCCCTTGGACTGCAGGGAGATCCAACCAGTCCATCCTGAAGGAAGTCAGTCCTGAATATTCATTGGAAGGACTTGATACCGAAGGTGAAACTCCAGTACTTTGGTTACCTGATGCAAAGAGCTGACTCATTTGAGAAGACCCTGATGCTGGGAAAGATTGAAGGAGGGAGGAGAAGGGGACGACAGAGGATGAGATGGTTGGATGGCATCACTGACTCAATGGACATGAGTTTGAGTAAACTCTGGGAGTTGATGATGGACAGGGAAGCCTGGCATGCTGCGGTCCATGGTGTCGCAAAGAATCGGACACGACTGAGCGACTGAAGTGAACTGAAGTGACCTTCACTTTTTTTTTTTTAATTGGAGGATAATTGATTTACACCATTGTGTTAATTTCTGCTATACAACAACCTGAATCAGCTATTGTGTGTACATGCTCAGTCGTGCCTGACTCTTTGCCACCCATGGATTATCCCACAAGGCTGTTCAGTCCATGGGAATCTCCAGGCAAGAATACTGGCGTGGTTGCAGATTCCTTCTGCAGGGAATAATCAGCTACATGTGCACATATGTCCCCTGACTCTTGAGTCTCCCTCCCAGCTCATCCCACATCCCACCCCTTTGGTCCTCACAGCACTGAGCTGAGCTCCCCGTGCTCCACAGCAGCTTCCCACCAACTGTCTATTTTACACTTGGTATATTTAATATACGATGTTTGTTTCTCTCTTTCTGACTCACTTCACTCTGCACACTCTTAGGATTTTAAAAGCATTTTTATATTCGTCATTTTATTGGATTCATTATTTTATAGCAGGTAGTTGGTGCTGTGTTTTCTTAGTTAATGACTCCTACTAGTCAGGGACTACTGACTTACAGGATAAGAAATCAGTAGTAATAAGAACAATAATGATAGTACAGTTGAGTGTTTACCACACTCCAGGTATTGTGCTAAGTGTTCCACTCACATTTGAGAGTACAGAGTGACTGATTGAATCAGATAATCACTCCTAAAGGTCATAAGTTAGCATGCTGTGGTCTTTTCTCTGTCCATCTGCAGAACAGGATGCAGAGAACTTCCATACACAGAACATTTATGGAGTCTGAAGTGAATGGCATCAGTTGTTAGGGTAGCCTTATGGAAATGTCTGGTCAGGAGTCCAGGAAGTTAACCAGGAATAGAGAAGACTTTATATCAATGTGTCTGGGGAGATATGTGTGGAAGCCTTATTCTAATAAGAAACAGAACTAAGCTATAATAACATCCTTTGGGTATTCATTTGGGCTTAAATCATATAGTAGTTGGTACAGGAAAGTGATCTTATTGAAGACATATTGGAGTATTGTTTCATCTTTTCTAATCTCAATCAGCTTTAGGAATTTCTGTTAATTTTTTTCATGCTTAAGAATGTGAGAAAGATATTTTCTGTTTATACATTATATCAGCTAAATCCCTAAAGAATATCTTCTTTATACAAAATGCAACTAATAATGTCATGGTGATTTTCTAATTGTCATGTTGTCTAATTATCGTGAAGCTAAATAAGTTGGCCTGTGCAGGTTTATAGACTGTCATTTTGCATGGCTAGAGTATTACAAGAGATCTTTGTGGCTTTTAAAAACCTACTATAGACCATTTGGCTTTATTTGGTTAGCCTTCAGGAAAATAATGCCATTTACTAGACTATACTAAACCTCAAAAATGACAGAGATAAAGAATTAAGCCAGGCCACAGCCTTAGCAGTGGTTGTTTCTCTGTAAGATGGAGAAATACATAGCCTGGTAATGTGTTGAAGCAGAACCAGCCTATCATCAAAGTGCTATGAGTGGTTTGCAAGCATATTTTGTAATAAGAATTATATAATCAATCCAATTAAATGAACAGAAACTTGTAACAGGAAAGTCTGAGATCAGTCCACCAACTTGAAACTTCAGTTTAAAAGATTCATTGACACTAAGGGAGTTGGTTTAAGCCCACAGGTCTCTGACTGATTTACTTCATTTAAGATAATGCTCTCAATGCAAACACATTGTCTTGGGATAGTGAGTCTAATTATCTGGTGAATAGTTTAGAAACCTGGACATATGTTGTTCTCAGAGGCACATATTTTGCTGGCTTCCTAGGCTAGTGAAGAGGATGGAAGATTTTGGAGTCTCCACCTTTATTGTTTCTATTCTGGGCAGGATGAATTCTTCTGGGATGGCATAGATGATCTTCAGTATCACTCTAAAATAATGCTATGCCTGCCGCTTAGAATTAGGGAATGAAGGAATTTAGCTAATGGCTCCATAGAAATCTGCCTGATAGAAGTTAGGGACCTCATTTTTTATAACTGAGCACAAAAGGGTTTTGAGAATAGAATTTTGTAGAGGGATTGCCAAGAAAGCACAAGTTGAATGCTGTATCAATTAAGATAGGCCTGACCACAAACGACCAAAAACCTAAAATAATAGTAGCTTCAATGAGATAGTTTATTTTTTAGATAAAGGAAATTTGAAGGTAGGTAGTCCAGAGTTGTTTTGATGACTTCCCCCATGCTATCAGGACCTAGGATTCTATTCCTTGGCTCTCAATCTTGATTAAAAAGCTCTACCTCGTGGTCTAAAATGGCTGTTAGAGTTCTAGTCATCACATCACATCTGCATTCCGGCCAGTTGAAAAGAGGAAGTAACAAAAAAGGGCAGTCCTCCCTCCCCTGTGAAGAGGCTTCTTAGAAGTTGCATTTTTCTTTGACTGAAAGTTGACCATCTGACTACATCCAGTGCAGGAGAAGCCAGATAATGCAGGCTGGCATCTGAGTGGCAACAGATTTCCAGTTTTATTACTACAGAAGAGACAAGAAAACATAGGGAGAAGGGTCATGGATGCTGGCACAACTGCTAAATACTCTCCTACTTATACAGAAATAAGAGCTGTAAGAACTTTAATAAAAGGTGGCAATCATAGGTGTGAGTTATCTTGTTCACCATGGAGAAAATCATAGCACTTGTTGGAGAAACTCTTACTAGAAAACAAATCTTTGGTAGTTGATTGAACTTAGACGTTAAAACATTGATTCCTTCTTAGCAGCCTTATAGTTCTTATGCAAGCAAAAAGGAAAGATGTGGCCCAGGAATAGAGAGGCGGAAATGATTAAATGCCAACTCCGTGACTTTTATAGCAGTTCATTCAGCTGCCTACCCACAAAGCACTTCCCAAGGAAGTTACAGCCAAGAATTCACTTGGCCAGGCTTGTCCATTTTTCATTCATTTCAATGACCATCTCCAGGCAAAAAACATTCTCAAAGAAGAAAACCCATTGAAGAACTTGGGGAGTATGAACAGAGTCATTTTTCCTTTAAAAAAAAAGAAAAAAGAAATAACTTAAAACCACCTATGATTGATGAACAATTTTAGAGCTCTGTTTTCTGCATGTGTGTGGTTGTATTTGTGTGTCAAAATCAATAAAATGTATGCATACATATTCAAGTTACTGTTTTATAGAATTAGGGACTTCATCTCTTTTCTTGCTTTAATGATGTTGAATGAAATCAAAATAGGAGGAAATTCTTTTAAAATAGCCTCTCCAAAAACATGAAAAGGCTTTTAGTGTTTAATAAACTGCATATTTTCCCTAATGGAAGGGTCAGTAAATTCAGTCTGATACACGGGGCAAAATTTTGATCTGATCTGCAAAAAACATTTTATAAACCTGAAACACAGGTTTTTAACAACTGCTTGGGTAGACTTTCTAGTTCTCTAGTAACTTTCAGGTATTTAAAATGGCCAGTCTAGTTTTTCTTTCCTGCAGATACCCTTTATTATCACCTCACGGTGTTGCTTTGGGGCATCCATTACTCAGTTTTAGATGGTGGGTGGGTGGGGAATGTCAGAGCACTCCCCATATATGTGAATTGCTTTCAGCCGGAGAGTCTCCCCCTCAACAACCTTTAGTCTCTTGCAGAGATGGGAGGGAAGATGAACATACATGGTCCAAAGACCAATTCAGGTACCTTTAATAGGGCCTGCAGGTGATGTGACTTTAAGGCCAGATTAACTTTTTACCCACTATCTTCCAGCTTTAAGCTTTAGCTGAAATTTGGAGCCATCAGGCATATTCCCATTCTATATCCAATTTACATGTAATAAGTTTGTATCTTGGCTAATTTTTTTTACTTTATTATTTTACCCTCTTTTATAGTCTTTTCTTAATTAATTGTTTCATTCTGTGATTGCTGGAGTGGTCTATTTGTTTACCTGTACTATACTAGAAGTCTAGTGGAGTTTAGAAAGGTTAGTATCAACCAATGTATTGAAAGCTTTTTATTTAATAAGCAGCTAGGAGATGGTTTTCCAGACTCCAACCTGTGCTAACAAATTGCTTGCAAGAATAATGTAGCAATATATTTTTTCCCACTCCAGTATTCTTGCCTGGAGAATTCCATGGATAGGAGTCTGATGGGCTACGGTCACTAGGGCTGCTTAGAGTGGGACATAACTGAGCAACTAACACTTTCATATATTTTTACCCCATTATGAAGTTTACATTTTCAGCAGTAGAATGGAGATTAGGAAACTTCAGGCTTATGATAATGGTGAAAATAACTAACCTGTTGAAGTCAGAGTTGATATACTACTTGTGCTATGCTTCCTTCCTGCTGGAGAGAACTTGAAATCTGGAAATATATGACCAACACATCCAAGTTGTCTCATCAGTGGTTTCAGAAAATGCTTAGGCAGTTAATAATGGTTTTGTCATTAAAATGTTCAACATTTAATGTGTTTAACCACTGGAATTAAGTAATTTGCTTACATAACAGAGTAATTTATGTATCTCCTGAATCATTTTTCATCAGAGATTTTTAAGTACCTAAGTATTTACAGAATTGTTCTAAAGACGTGAAGACTTACAGATGGAAATGAGCTCTTACTCACCCATTGGGTCATAGTTAAGTTATGAGACATAGCTGGCTAAGTTATGAGAACTTTAAAACCAGCTGTATTTATTCGTCCATGTCTTCCTTCATTCACACATTACTTGTTTAGCACCTGTTATGAGCTGCGTACCCTGTGGGTGCTGGTGTTCAGTGTTAGCCTTTAAGTGGAAACCGTACTGTCAGACAGCTGTCAGTCTGATTGGAAGAGACAGATGGTAAAAGGGTAAATGAGTGAAGGAACAAACAAATGACCAAGATGTTTCGGACACTAAGGAGCCTCAGGAAGATAATGAAAGGGGACAATAGCAAAGAGAGTAAGTGGGTAGAGAGTAGGCAGTCAATTAAAGCTCACTGATGTTAGAAATGAGATTTTAATGATATAAAGGAGTCAGCATAGAGACAAAGAGATATATGTACACACTGAAAGCATTAGGCATAGAGTAAGAGAAACACCACTGTGGATTGGCCCCATTAGGGACACCTTTTTGAGTTATTATGTGGCCGCGCCCACACTGTGCATTTTGACATAGTTTGCATACATTTTTTAAGTGGGTTACCATCATCAGCTAATGCTTACTGAACTGTCGGAAAATATTTGTGGAGAGCCTGCTGTGCTCAAGAACACTTATTACGTGCGGAGCAGTGAATTATGAGTTACAAGGATTTTCAAAAGATAGAATTCTATGGTTTAAGGGAAATATTTCAAAGGAATTACAAATTAATTTGAAAAACTCCAGGGCCTTCTTAGAGAAGCTCTGTATATTCCAGATATAGGCTATAAAGCCCAAAGATTAAACCAGATGGGCCATCATTTTCTTTCTCATTACCCATCTAATAAGAATGGTAGAGATGGGCAGGAACTCACGTCTAGGACGTTTGTGGAATCATAGTGGACCTAAAAGGTAGTAACTTAGTAGTTACGATTTTCATTGGCTAATTTGTTTCCCCAGGATTTTGTGCTCTTTGAGGAAACTGAATGTCTCTATCATAGGTAGAGAGGTGCCTGTTTCCTTCAGTACCTTGTGAAACTTAGGAGAAGCTGTCACATAAAAGGACATGTTACAATAGATGTCCCCTTATGGGAATGCTGCCCTCGAAGATGCAGGTAGGGAATAATCAATGTGTTCTGTTTTTAAATTTAGAAACAAATATGGTGTCAAGTTTAAACGATGGCAACCAAAGATGCTGAACATAGTCAAATGTCCTTCTGTAGTTAAACATTTCACCTGGAAGAGGGTACAGACTCCGGAACCAGCCATGCAGATGGTTACATGAGTGACTGAGCATCTTGGACCCTGAGTTTACTCATCTTTAAGATCATAGTAATAATGGTAATGTTGTTGTTGTCTAGTCACTCAGTTGTGTCCGAGTCTTTGTGACCCATGGACTATAGCCCACCAGGTTCCTCTGTCCAAGGGATTTTCTAGGCAAGGATATTAACGTGGGTTGTATCTTCCTTCTCCTTCTCCAGGGGATCTTCTCAGACCAGGAACTGAACCTGTATCTCCTGCATTGGCAGGCAGATTCTTTACCACTGAGCCATTTGGGAAGCCCAATAATGGTAATAGGTATCATTTATTAAAAACTTGTCAGGCATGGCACTTAACATTCATTATGGCTATACTAAGTTGGAAGTTTTTAATCTCTATTTTTTTGTTGGAAAGATAGGCTCAGAGTCAGTATGCAGCTTAACCCACATACTCAGTCCGTGACCCAGCTGGGCTCACACACAGTTCCCTGGGCTCCAAGGTCTTCCATCCTCACCACAGTCCACCTTGCAGGTTTGTTACGAAGATGATTAACAGCAAATGCTGCTAAGCGGGCTGGAGGAGGGAGGACACAGTTTCTGTTGAGCATCCCTAGTGACGATAATGATGATGAGGTAGGGTAAGTTTTAAGAGGTGCTGGTAAAATACCAATAAAACTGTTGCAAACTGCAGAGATTCGTTGCAAATAGATACACTGTGAACATGCCTTGATGAGATCAAATAGGCCCATTTACCATGTAGAAATTATGCTGTTCTAGACAGGTTACGTGAGGTGCAAGAAGAGAGGGATTGGGGGCCATTCTCAGTCTTTTTACCAGGACAGTACTTCAGCAGATTATTATTATTATTAATTGTAGCAGTACATACCAAGTAATGTCTGGTCTCGGCTCAGACCTACACTTTCAGTTGGGTGAGGTGTTGAATCCTAGAGGTGGGAGCATGGTGGGGATGGCAGATGCAGGAGATTCACTCCTCCAGTCTCTGAGGGTCATTGTCATTGATGGCACCCCCAGGAGACTCTTCTTCACTGGATCTAGCTCCAAATGCCTTTGACTCTTCCAGATGTCAAAACCACCTCTGAGTTATTCATCCAAGCTATCCTTGAAGATATCAAAAGAATATACTTCAATTAGATTGTAAGTTATTCAAGAGGAACAAGCTTTGTCTCCTGACATTTGGTAGCAGAAAACTTATAATTGTTTACCGTCTATATCTTGGACTGTATTGTTCTGCCATCTGTCTTCTGGATGATGAGTCTGACAGCCTTGCTCCTTCCGAGCTCTGTTCTAATAGAAGGGATTTGAGCTTGCTCTCACTCAGGTGGGCACTGAAGTCAGCACACAGTCATATTCTCTGTGCAGATGGTGGAGCACAAAGGTCAGGCATCTGCTGTGGCCGAGTTTTCCTCCTCCACTTAGGAACGTGGGATCATCTTGAGATTTCTGTGAACAAAAGAACAATTTAATATGACAAAATTTACTTTTCTGAACAACCAAATTTTGAAATTGACAGCCTCTTGCAGTGTTCCTTCAAAGAAAAATTCAAAATGTATGTTTGTTTCCCAAATAAAGAGAAGGAATTTGAGATGTTAAAGAGTGCATAAGACATGCTGTGACAACATGTAGGTGGAAGTGAATAGAAGCGGTGTTGTAGGAATTTTAAATGTGAGTACCTGGCCAGTGGATGTCAGTGTGACCCAGCGCTGGCGCCCCTCCAAGGGAAGCCCTGTCCCAGTGTGCCGAGTGGGTCCCATTACAGGTGTGAGAGCTGCTTGCTCCATGGTAGGTTTTTTTTTTTTTTTACTTCATCTAGACCTTTAAAGATTTTCTCCTGAATTTTAGTTCTTGTAATCCTTGTCCAACTGCCACAAAGAACCTGCTGCATGATAGTGTGGTGTGGAGAAGTCGTTGGCCTGGAGTTGATCCCAAATAGCTTCTTTGGCATTTAATAATGACTGCTATGAATTTTCACCTGAATGTGTAAGAATTATCTTACCCTAAACTGTCAAATCTAGGAAGTCATTAGACTAAACACTTTCAGATAACCAAAGACATGAGTCCTATGACTTCAGTGAGCAAACTTTTCTATGAATGACTTGAGTTTCTTTAATAAGATTTCATTTCCATTTAAGGTAAGTGAAATCAGAATTTCTACATTCCTGCTCTCGGTACTGATGTAATTTAATAGAAACTGACTACCTGTCAGGGTGTTTAGATTCATATTAAATAGACTGGGAAAACCCTTCCAGAGTTGAGTCAGAGGACAAGAACCACACTGGTTTAAAGGGCATTCTTTTATGGTGGAGGGATGTGCTATTTAATCTTAAAGTATCTGGATATGTAGATTTGATTCTTATCAAACCAAACCCTTGAACTGATTCCTGGGAAACAGTCTCAGGAATAAAAGGTATCTATATAATAACTTGGGATTTCCTTGTCAAATCATATTTATATTTCTCAGTTGCTTGGCACTTATAGTGTTATAGGTTTAGCTGATAAATCAAACCAGTGTATATGCACGTTTTACGCAATTTAGTATTTATACCTTTGTGCTGTTTAGGTGTAATTTTTCCTCTCTAAGTTATTCAGGCAATTACATCCACTGGCCATTTTGATTTTGACTATCAGCATGAAATAAAATAGCATGACAACTCAAGATTATTTATTGTACCTCCACTTTTATTTTTACTTTCGTTGTCATCAACGTGTGATATAGTTTCATTAGTTAAAATCTAAAAACATCACCAGAGTTCAGAAAGTGATACATCTTAAGTACAACCTGCAAACAAACATTTACTTCTTCAGTGTTAGGAGGTGAGCTGTTACCCTAGCAGGTAGTTTCATAAACAGATGGAAATTAGCCCACTAACACTGCTCCTTTTGTGTAGAAATTATAAGCGTAATCTTTTCTGTAACTAATGTAAGTCACAGAAGCCAGTGTTTTACAGGCACATAGAATCAAACTTATGCAGTAATGACTGAGGTGATGACATGGTCAGGGTGGTAACATCATGGGTGACCGTCATCACAAGACTGGTTGGAAATTAATAACTTCAGGTGTTGTTTGGAAGTTAGTTAGGGGGATGTGTTTCAGCAGAACAAAGGAGAAAAGAACAAAAGAGGATGAGGAATTCAGGAAAGGCCTATCCACCTCCAGAGAGGAGTGGGAGAAGCCTCGGGATAAGAGCAGATTTGCAGAGGAGCCACGTTAGGTTAAAACAAGAGGATGGGACTTCCCCGGGAGTCCAGTGGTTGAGAATCTGCCTGCGGGTGCATGGGACACGGGTTCAGTCCCCGTGTGGGAAGATTCCGCCTGATGCTGGGCAGCTAAGTCCATGCGCCACAGCTTCTGGAGCCCATGCTCTCAAGGGAAATCACCACAATGAGAAGCCTGAGCACCGCAACCGGAGAGCAGCCCCTGCTCGCCACCATTAGGGAAAGCCCGTGGGTACCAGTGAAGACCCAGTGCAGCCAAGAAGAAAATGAAAACCAGAGGGTGCAGGACTCCTGGCAAGTGGAGTCTGGGGAAAGGATGTCTCTGGCCTGTAGAATACTAGATAGGATTAAAGAGCTTGAGAAAATTCAGTCACAAAGCAAGGAAAATGAAAAGTGCAATTAGAAACTTCTGAAAGCTATGTAAAAAACTAGTGGGTTGGCCAAAAAGTTCATTCGGGATTTTCTGAAACACCTAGTACATACTAAATGAAGTTAATTTGGAAATAATTCTTTACTGTGAACAGTAGCTACCAAGCAAGGAGGATGAATCCTTGCTCCACTACAGATTTAAGATAGACTGTAGAGTAAATAAAGTGATTTATTTCATTGGCTCAATGTATAGCTAAAATTTTAAAGGAAACAATAAGCAACGTTTTTATACCTCATTAAGGTAGGAAAAACATTAAAGTTCATTATCTTGTAAAATCCTCACAGTTGTTAAGGACGCTATTACAGTCAGTTCTCCTTATTTGCAATAGCTGGGTTCTATAAAGTTGTCAGGAACACTGATTAGCAGACCCTGAGTCATGGTTTATAGGAAGAAATACAGGGTTAGATTCCTTCCAGCCTCTGGCCATGATATTTTTGCCAACTGATTAATATGTAACCTTGTTTTTTGTGTGTTTCAACTGTTCAAAGACATTTTATTTAATATATACTGTTGATTCATTAGCAGTGCACTCATAGCCAACAGCATGATTAATTCATGTCTGAACTAAGCTTATGTAACATGTATTTTCTGTCGAGCCCATCGCAGCCTTCGCATGCTTGGGAATACCAGACAACACTCAGTGGTACTTTGGGGACCATTTTCAACGCAAATTCACCAACAAAAAGAACAAAAATTCTAAGGAAAACATGTCACTAAATAGACCGTGAAAAGGACCCTTGTTTATAGCAGGAGAGTCCTTGGCTGACCGTGGAAGGGTCTCTAGCCCGGATTTCGAGGGTACAGATAAAGTTTACCTGGTAAGCAGATTGGTGAATTTGCAGTCAGCAACTAATAAGGATCAACCCCATTATCATTTTCTATAAATTAAAAGTTGAAGCTTAACCTGAGCAGACTGCCTAACTTCCCCGTAAAGAAGAGATGGTAGAACTGATTTCTGTGCTTTTTGCACTTGCTTAGCTGGGCTGTACCACTTGCTGAAACAACCTCCCCCTATATGGTAAGAACACAGGGACTTAATGCAGATTCAGGGGTGTAGGGGTGGGGGGGGGCAGTCATGCAGGGACTCAGGCTCCTCCATCCTCGAGTCCTTCCCCGAATCCTCTTCATCCTGTAGGCTGACCTGCAGGACAGAGAGGTGCTGAGGACCGTGGGGGAAGTTTCAGGAGCAAAACCTGGATGTGCTTTGCCTCATTTCCAGCCACATTCCAGTGTCCCCGCCTAGCTGCAAGGGAGGCTGGGAGATGTTCTTATGTGTCTAGGCAAGAAGGAGTAGGGTCCCGTGAACATACAGCATTTTGCCTTCCATATACCACATAGAGGGGCATAGTCATATTTTTAAGCCATTATATATTTTATGCCATTTTTCTTTGTCTCTTTAAGAAGTGTTAGGAGTTTACAGCCTCTGTCTGTAATTGAAGAAAATTGTGGAGGAAAAGAGTGGAAGTTGAGGCTTTGTTTTTCTGTGCAGTGAAAGTTTCCTTGGGTGCCAGGGGAAATAAGCTGATTATTTTCTTATACTTAGCTGGGTATTTTAACCGAGTCTTTTCCAAAATTAAAAGAGTTTTCCAAGTGAAATGACTTGATTTAAAATTAAAATAGATACAGAGACTCATTTTTCCCCCCTCAGTAAATTTTCCGCACTCAGGTTCTTGCCTCCCATAATTGAAGGCAACCATAATAACGGATTTGATTGCATGGCTTTTACTATTACTTTTGAGGTAATTGCCAGATTGGCATACACAGTAATTTGTATGTGAGAGGTGATCAGATGTGAACATTTCCATTCAATCATCTCCCTGGAATTCAGACACATCACTGCTTCTGGCTTCAGAATTAGGACCGGTAATTGCGGCTCTGGGATGAACCATGCATCTGAAATAGGCTGTGTTTCATGTGTGATCAGTAATATTATCAGACTTGCCTTGGGAAGCAGAGCTGAGCAGATTCCTACTTTACGCTGTGTGCTGAAGTAGCAGTAGAAATGATAGTAGAAATATAGCGGGGGGGACTTTGCTGGTGGTCCAGTGGTTAAGAATCCCCTTTGCAATTCAAGGGATGTGGGTCCAATCCCTGGTCAGGGAACTAAGATCCTACATGCCGTGGGGCAGCTAGGCCTGAGCAATGCACCTATTGAGCCCCTAGTGTTACAACTAGAGAGTACTCTGGAATGAAAGACCCCGCATGACACAATGAAAATCCCGCATGCCGCAACTAAGACCCGGCACGGCCAAATAAATAAATTAAATATAGCAGGAAACATACAGTTGAGGATGACACTGGAAGGTACCCCCCCCCTCCTTCAGGATGGAGACAGGATGAGGAGGACTGAAGCATTAGGATGAGAAGACACATTTCTTCCTTTTGTCTTCAATCCTGGATTTGATACCCGGTTAGTTTAATTTTCCTTTCAGTAGAAGGGGAAGCACATTGTTCCTCTGCTCTGCAGAGAGCCCGGTGGTTATGCTTGGTAGAATTAAGAAGCTCATGTGAATGAATGACAAACAGCCCTACCACTGCAGGTCTGTTCTTTCTTCCGGAGCTGTCTTCATAGAGGGATGTGATTTTCCAGCTTCCTTGCACATCACAGTCCGTTGTGCTTCCTGAGAGGCCACCTATGGATTTTGTATAGTAACCTGTTACAATTCTTTTTTAATTCATAAAATGTTAACTCTTTAAGACACCATCCACACTTACCCAGACGCAGTGTCACGAAGTTAGAATAACGCCATGCATTTGATATTTGTAGTTTCCGGCTTTCCATTGTGTATGTATAATTTAACCTCTTCCCAGCTCACCTCTAATCTCTGACTGATGGAGATGAGGATATGGGCTTGTGTTCAGTTTGTCCCTAAAATATAATTAGTAAACATACCATGGATTCTTTCTTTATGAATTTTGGATTTTATCATTATAAAAAGTACGTTCATTCCCTGCCTGTCCTTAGTTAATAAGCATTTATTGAATATAGTATGTTCACAGCATTGTAACAGGTACTCCTGGTGGAGACTAAAGAAATGGCTTTAAGAAATTTAGATCCATCCTCTTGCAGGAATAATTATAAAGTCTCTTTGAAACAGAGCGGGACCCTGTGTCTTTGCCTGCATCCCTGTGTCCTCTGTCTGCCTTTTGTCTGTGGAAAACTTTAGTCAAGAGAGTAAGTTTAATCAGAGAAGTGAGAACATTTGAAAACAAAGGAAACGGTCAAAGGAGACCAACTAATAATAATGTTCTCAGTAAGCGTAGTCAGGGACCCCCTAGTTCCTTCTCAAAGGCTACAGAGAATATTCTGAGCCCGGTCCTATGAGCTGTCTCACAGATGTTGAAACCTAAGGTGGAGAACTTAACTACATGCTGCCCAGACTATGGCCATGACACAAGCTGCTGCAATTCTGAGATTTGGCTTCACAGAAATGGAAGCAAACCGACCCTGGAACTGAAGATTAACTGTACCTAAAACAATCAAGATGACGATTGGTCATCAGACCACCAGTGACCAATTTGAAGATGACTATCAGAGCTGACTTTGCTGTTTTTGCATGTACCCTCTCCCTCCTCCTATTAATATAAAAAGTTCTAACCCACCAGCTGTCAGTGCGGGGAGTGGGCCTTTGGATAGACGTCCACCCTCCCCACCCCCAAGTCGCCGTCATCTGACATAAATCAGACTTCCTTTCCCACCAAACTTGGCCTGTTTATTGACTTCTGAGTGGCAAGTAGTGGACCCCACCTTCCAGTAACATCTTGCCCAGTCACATTTTCATGCCTTGGCCCTGATGCTGCTATTGTTTTAGACATACTCTGTTTGATATTGCTGAGCAGCCGTAAGAGAGAAAAAAATTGCCAAGCGTTATAATCAGCTTTTGTTCAAGTTCTGACTTGCAACTTATCCCAGTTTCTTTTCGATTTGACCTAGTTTCTTTGAGGCTTGGGCCTGAGGGCTATGCTAATTTATGTGATTGATGAGCTGTCTTTTATTTTGTGATATTGACAGAAAAGGAAAATTAACCTCAAATCCAGTCATGGTAATTAGGCTGCAGCTTAACTCACCTATATGTCCTGAGGGTCAGTTTCTCCTACTGCCTGTCCAATTCTTCGCAGATGGGTGGCACATTAGCACCTGGGCAGAGAAACCCTTGTCTGCCAGCAGTTTGTCTTGAGACAGAATAGACTTTTTTTTTTTTTCCCACTTTCACCTACTCTTGAAGGAGGGATTGTGAATATGAGACCTAGATTTAAGAGAAAACCCTGAGGGCCTTGCAACCTGGAGTGCTGAAGATGAGAAAAACACTATTGGGTGAGTTGAAGGAAGTGAATTCTTTCTTTTTTATTAAGAAAGAAAGCTATTAATATTTTTCATTGTATCATTGTGCATATAACCAGCTGCATTCCGGAAGTAATATTATTTATTTGTACATACAAGGTGCTTGTGAGGTTTGTGGTTATCTCTTTCTTCTTCTTGCCTCTCTTCTTTTTAATGGCCTTGGCTTCTGTAAACATAGGTGATGTCTGATGGGGTGACAGTTCCAATCTGTTACCATCTCAGGGTGTAGGATGGGATAGAAGATGAAGATGAAATATTGTTTTAATATTCCCTTTCCTTAGTTGTCAGCAGCTTTAGGGGTTCACAAATAGCTTGTGGTTTATAAATATTAAATAAGGGATTCATTATTGGAAAGCGTCAGCATGACTCGCCAAACCCAGAACCCAAGTGACTTAGGCTTTCATGATACCATTTATGATGAGAAATTCAAGGCTGAAAAAATAGCTTCTGTTCTCTTTGGATATCTAAGAATACAAGGGAAATATTCTGTTATTATAATAAAATACTCTCAGGTCTGTGTTAAGAAGGCCATGTTAATAACCTTCAAGCCAGACCCTTCAGCATTTAATAGTGGAGAAGCCCATATACTAATACTAGAGGTTCTCGGGGGTCAGACTTCTGACAGCTCATTCTTTGAGTTTGTAGAGACAAGAAAATGAAATGCAGTGAAATATATAAGCATGAAGGAAAATGGTTGTCACAAAACCCATGCACTTTACTTTGTTGGAAACATATGGAAGCACCCTAGACCTTTCAACTACAGCCCATTTCATTGTAATTCAATGAAAACAGCAATTCTTGGTTTAATAAATTTGATTATATATATTTTCTCCAGAACCTTTAGTTCTTTCAAGTTTATGTGAACAACACTTTATAAGACAAATCTCACCCTGGGACATGGCAATTGAGAAGGAGACAGCAGCATCACGAACTATAATGACATCGAGGTCTGGGAATTTATTGAATGGACAAGTAAATCTGCACGTCTCAGCACCCCTGAAGGCATTATCACATTATAGAGTCCAGCATAGGGACAGATTTTATAATGATGACCCCCAGACTCCAAGAAGATATTAAATCATGCTCAGCCTAGTAGGGAAATGTATTGTTCTCTTTTAAGAGCACAGTGTGAAAATTATTTTTTAAAGGCCTTGGCATTCTAGGAAGAAAGCATCATTATTTGGTAAATTCAGGTATGTGGATCCTGTATCATCTAGCCAAGCTGGATGAGAGGAGCATTGGTGTAATTTTTAGACTAAATTTAACACTATTCCATTAGTGTTACAGTATTGGCATAATAATATAACATAACATATGGCATTTATTGAGTATGTTTGTCTAGATGATCAGTTCAGTTCTGTTCAGTCACTCAGTCATGTCTGACTCTTTGCGACTCCATGGACTGGCATGGATGGACAGGCTTCCCTGTCCATCACCAACTCCCAGAGCTTACTCACAGTCATGTTCATTGAGTCAGTGATACCATCCAATCATCTCATCCTCTGCTGTCCCCTTCTCCTCCTGCCTTCAATCTTTCCCAGCATCAGGGTCTTTTCCAGTGAGCCAGTTCTTCACATCAGGTGGCCAGAGTATTGGAGTTTCAGCTTCAGGATCAGTCCTTCCAGTGAATATTCAGAACTGATTTCCTTTAGGATTGACTGGTTTGATTTCCTTGCAGTCCAAGGGACTCTCAAGAGTCTTCTCCAACGCCACAGTTCAAAAGCATCTGTTCTTCTGTGCTCAGCTTTCTTTATGGTCCAACTCTCACATCCATACATGACTACTGGGAAAGCCATAACTTTGACTGGATGGACCTTTGTTGGCAAAGTAATGTCATAATTAGTACCCAACTATTATTTTATGATTGCCACATTCTCTTTAGTTCTATTGTCACTCTTAATAAGGAAAAAAAATGAAGATCACCTTTCTTTCTCCCTCGACTAAGCTGTTACCTAGAAGGACCCCAGTACAGCATTTAGCGTCTATCAGCCAGACCAAGGCATGTGACTGTGTTACCTGACGCGTCCAGGTCTCTCTGGAGAGTCTTCCTTGTCAGCCCCTCCTCAGGGAGATCCAGTCCCGTCTCTGCCTGGGCAGAGTCTTTGATTGGAAACCAGTTCTCCAGGAGCACGGATGGTCCTATCCCTTTGATTCCCTAGCTCAGTTTCCATGGGGGCTCTTCCATACCATTCCCAATGTTCTGAACTCTTAGTAATTAACCTCACCTCCAGGTTGGAAGTTTCATTCTGTCTGATATGAACTGTTTCTTGCTCTTTATTTTTCCACTTCAAAATTCTCCTGTTCCCAGCCATCCTTCTCCCCACAGTCTCAACAAAGGAGCCACGCTTCTCCTTTGCCCTCTCTCCCACCCCTCAGTAATTGATCCATCTGCCTGCCTTCTCCCTTGCTTTCCTGGCTCCACCCCTCCACTCTCCCAAACCCCCCATTCGGAGCAGGAACTGTTTGTCAACTCTGCTGCCCTCTTCTGCCATCTGGACCTCCTTCCCCTGGTTACCCTGGCTCTCACTGAGACAGGAAGGATGGGGGCAGGGCACAGCCAACAGCAGAATGACTGGACCATTAGGAGGAACTGGATAAGACACAAACTGGTTAGACCAGCTAGCCTCGGGAAGGCAAAGGCTCAAGTTACAGTGGGCTTTGGACCACATTGTACACTCATTGTAATATTTACATTGGCTCATTGTAATACATTAGCATATGCTAAATGACCCACCCACAGGTGCCGTGACAGTTCCCAGGTCAACCACAAAAGTCCAAAAGGTGAGTGGGCCCCAATTCCTGCGAATCCCCGTCCCTTCCCCCAGATAGTTAGAATATTCCTCCGCTTGTCAGCCTGTGGAATTACCCAGCCCATAAAAACTAACAGCCCCCATATCTCAGCTGCTCTCACTTTCTGAATGGACCTCATGTCCTGGGGCCACCTGTCTTGCCTTTTAAGAAGGCGCACATTCTGTCTGTGGAATGTGTGTGTCTTTCTAAATAAACCTGCTTTCGCTTGACTACCGTTCACCCTTGAATTCTTTCTTGCGTGAGGCCGAGCACCCTCACTTGCTAGCCTGTCGCAGAGACTCACCCAAGACCTGGGACATGGCCGTCCTCTCAAGCCCCATTTGTCCTGCAGCGTCGCCTCCCAGCCCCCTTTCATCTCTTGCGGTCCACCTCCATCCCTTCTACTTTAAAGATGCCTCTCTCCAGAGTCACTCCTGCTGTTTCAGGGTTCATCCTCTTTGGCTGTCCACACTCTTTGGTACTTATGACCACCTTGTCCTTCTGGAAGCCTCTCTTTCCTCAGGGCTTTCTGAATTTTTATCCCCATCCTCACGATTCTTGTTCTCATCCTGCCTCACCAGATGCCTTCTCCCCACTTCCTGCCTCAAACCTTCAGAGGAAATTGACACTGTAGACAGAGGCTGATTTGGGTATTTTTCTTTTCATCTCTGATGCCCCTGAAGTATCTGTGTCTAAGTTCAAAGACTAGAGCATTAAATAATTTTCTCCAAACCACGTAATCAATGAGTAGAAGAGTCTGAACTAGTACCTGGATCTTCAAGCCCAGTGATTTTTCTAATTTTGCCCATATTTGGACACTTTCCTGTTTTCCCTTGACTCTTTTCTTCTTCCAGCCCGTCACTGTGGGCACCGAAGTTTATCTCTCAGCTTTTTTCCCTCTGCTTTTCCGCTTAGCCCCTCCACGTGTTCATATGACTTCCAACTACAATCTCAATTAGCTACAATCTTAATCCAAATTTGTCTGCAGATGAACCCCTCTCCCACGCTATGTACCTGTATTTTTATTGGGTACACTAGTGCCTCAGGATGCGCAACTGCATGAAATAACATTTGTAAAGCCTTTGGTGACTCCCAAAATGCTCCCATGTTTAAACCTTGTTTAAACCTCTTCATCATTTAGGAAGCGCTGTATCACTAACTGCTTTTGATGGGTGAGGCAGTGAAGCTCAGAAAGGTAATAGGAGTCGCTGGACACAGGGAGAAAAACCAGAGGGCTGGGTTTGTGAATTCAGATCCACCTGGACTGCTCTAGGCTCTCGGGGGTCCAGTCCGAGTCTGAGATGGCCATTGTCACCCTCTGCTCCGCCCACAAACGGTAATGCCACGGCAGGAGCTAAGGTGCACACCAGCGGCAGCTCCACCCTGTGCCGGAGTGGAAGTGCTTGATCCCAGGGACGCTCCCTGCCTCACTCATCCCCGAGACCCGTGCCCAGCAGTGTCTGTCCATCAACAGACTTGATTACCAAGTGTCAGCTGGTTTCAGTTGAATTGCTAAGGGCACAAGTCTTCTGAGACCCAGACACCAAACCGTACAATCATCTGTGACTCCTCCTTTCTGTCCTACCAATATAGTGAATAAATAAGCCCGGTATAACTTCCTTTTCCCAGTGTTTTGGGCATTTCCTATGCTGCCCTCGCTTTCAGACACTGACTGGGGTTTTCAGTTCCAGGTGTCCCTAGCCCTGTTGCTGTCGCCTCCTTCCTGGTCCTGGGCTTCAGCCTGCGGCTGCACTAATGTCACCTCGGTGTTCGCAAACACCACTCTCCTCCTGGGCACGGGCTTATTTTGATGCTTGAGGGAACCTTAGACATTGTCAGCTCCAGCCCACCTCCAAGAAAAAGCAGCAGCAAGACGCAGCCCCAGAAAACCAGAGTCACCTCTGCTGTGGGAGTGTGTGCCACCCACGACTCGTGATGCTGGTCCAGGGCCTCTGTGTCATTCTGCATCTTGTCTTTCTCCCGATTGGGAGTCTCCCGTGATTCTCCCTCGGCTGCCAGATGAAGTCTGGGTCTCTTTGTCCAGCGTGGAGACACTCTCCGTGACCTAGTTCCAACATGCTGTTCGAATTATCTGACACTAATCCCTAAATCCACGTTCCAGCCAAGATGTGCTGCTTACCATTCCTTCAACATGCCCACTGCGTTTCTGCCTCCTTGCCTTTTTTAGGTAATTCTCTCTACACATAATCCTTTCATCTCTCTTCATTGCGAGTCATCCTTTCCACTAAAAGTTCCCTGACTCTCGTCCAGTTGGAAAGGAAGGATCTTCCCCATCTGTGAGTATCCCTAGCGTGTTGCTTCTCCGCTCTGGGTCTCCTTGGTCTGCCCTGCATCCTGTTTTCTGTAGCTGTGCTCGTCTGATCTCCCTTTTGAGTCTAAGCATCTTTGGAGCAAGTAAGAACTTACCCATCCTGTATCTCTCACTGTCCAGCAGAGGGGCCCCGTCTGGCCTGGGGTCTGTAGCAGTTTGGTGATTGGATAGTTGAAACATGACAGAAAGTGCTGGGGAAGCTGTGACCAGCACATTGCAGCATTGGACCCTGAAGAACGTTTGGGTTTGGCCTCCATTGTCTTGGAAATAACTTCATTTTAAAAACATCCTGGAGATGCTGAGAAGGGTAAATGCTTTCCCTCTCACCTTTTCTTGCCATGGCAGCTGCTTAGGGCTTGAGTAATGAGACTGCTTGCACCAGTGGTAAAAAACCAACCTGTTTTTATCACAGACACACTGCTTGCTATGGTCTCTGTGTGGCCTTGGGAGAAATGAGTGTTTATGTTCTGGGATGTGCTGTTATATTTCACAAATATATGGAAGTGATGGGTGGTGGATAGTCCTCTCCAGGGCTGCTCACTTCTCACTGTCTGTGTAAATGTTCATCGGTTTGTCTCATTTTACTATATAGACTTATCTAAAAATAATATGCCTAATCAAAAGGAAGATTCACTGAGGAAATAAAGAATTCTGTGACTTTGGGGTATTAAGTGAGGTAAGTGTTGAATAGAATATGTGTGAGGTTGTAATAACAATGAATTATATAAGATAGATGGTATTGTTTAAATCGGTTTTTACATTTGGCACATATGTGCCAACATGAGCTAGATCTTTTTCTCCCCCTCACCTCTCACCTCCCCTTCCCTAGTTATATACTGCACTGGACTTGGAGGAGGTGAGAGCCTGTGTTGTTCTTATACATGAGGAGGGAAGATGAAGGATGTCATAGACCTTTACCAAAAGTTTTTGCGCCTAGACAGTTTGATCCCAACAACTTCCACTGTTTGTCCTTAGCTAGTGATTGAACATTTTCACTCATTTTTAAGCCATCTCAAGCACCAAATTATCCAGACAAGTTGTACCATTCGGTTACTAAGCAAATTAAAAAACAGACAAGTTAGCTGTCATTTGTGATTAGGTCCTAAGAGTAGAGTATAGCCTACAGTGCAGTTCAGTAGTCACTCAGTCATGTCTGACTCTTTGCGACCCCATGGACTACAGCACGCCAGGCTTCCCCATCCATCACCAACTCCTGGAGCTTACTCTCAAACTCATGTCCATTGATTTGGTGATGCCATCCAACCATCTCATTCTGTGTCATCCCCTTCTCCTCCTGCCTTCAATCTTTCCCAGCATCAGGGTCTTTTCCAGTGAGCCAGTTCTTGCATCAGGTGGCCAAAGTATTGGAGCTTCAGCTTCAGCATCAGTCCTTCCAATGGATATTCAGGACTGATTACCTTTAGGATTGACTGGTTTGATTTCCTTGCAGTCCAAGGAACTCTCAAGAGTCTTTTCCAACACCACAGTTCAAAAGCATCAATTCTTCAGCACTCAGCTTTCTTTATGGTCCAACTCTTACATCCATTCATGACTACTGGAAAAACCATAGCTTTGGCTAGACAGACTAGTTGGCGAACTAATGTCTCTGCTTTTTAATATGTTGTCTAGGTTGATCGTAGCTTTTCTTCCAGGGAGCAAATGTCTTTTGATTTCATGGCTGCAGTCACCATCTGCAGTGATTGTGGAGCCCAAGAAAATAAAGTCTGTAACTGTTTCCATTGTTGCCCCATTTATTTGCCATGAAGTGATGAGACCAGGCGCCATGATCTTCATTTTTTGAATGTTGAGTTTTAAGCCAACTTTTTCATTCTCCTGTTTCACTTTCATCAAGAGGATTCTTAGTTCCTCTTCACTTTCTGCCATAAGGGTGGTGTCATCTCCGTATCTGAGGTTATTGATATTTCTTCCAACAGTCTTAATTCCAGCTTGTGCTTCATCCAGCCTGGCATTTTGCATGATGTACTCTGCATATAAGTTAAATAAGAAGGGTGACAGTATGCAGCCTTGACATGCTCCTTTCCCAGTTTGGAATCAGTCCATGGTTCCATGTCTAGTTTTAACTGTTGCTTCTTGACCTGCATACAGATTTCTCAGGAGGCTGGTAAGGTGTCTGGTATTCCCATCTCTTGAAGAATTTTCCAGTTTGTTGTGACCCACACAGTCAACGGCTTTGGTGTAGTCAATAAAGCAGAAGTAGATGTTTTTCTAGAACTCTTGCTTTTTTGATGATTCAACAGAGGTTGGCAAAATTTGATCTCTGGTTCCTCTATCTTTTCTAAATCCAGCTTGAACATCTGGTAGTTCTCAGTTCACATACTGATAAAGCCTAGCTTGGAGATTTTTTAGCATTACTTTGCTTGCATGTGAAATGAGTACCCCTGTGGGGTAGTTTAAGCATTCTTTGGCATTGCCTTTCTTTGGGATTGGAATGAAAATGGACCTTTTAGTCCTGTGGCCACTGCTGAGTTTTCCAAATTTGCTGGTATATTGAGTGCAGCACTTTAAAGCATCACCTTTTAGGATTTGAAATAGCTCAACTGGAATTCCATTACCTTCATTAGCTTTGTTTGTAGTGATGCTTCCTAGGGCCCACTATACTTTGCATTCCAGCATGTTTGGCTCTAGATGAGTCATCACACCACCATGGTTATCTGGGTCATTAAAATCTTTTTTATATAGTTCTTCTGTGTGTTCTTATCACCTTTTCTTAATATCTTCTGCTTCTGTTAGGTCCATACCCTTTCTGTCCTTTATTGTGCCCATCCAATAGCCTACACACCATTGTAAGGTGAATTGCGTTATTTTAGAATCAGATCCTGGAAAGACCTAGTTCTCAGAGCATTATTTGTTTGGGGCCTCAATTGTAGGCCACCACTGTACAATAGAAATGAAATATGAGCTTCATATACATTTAAAATGTTTCTAGTAGCCACATTAAAAAAATAAATGCCTGAAATTTTAATGTAATTTTACATATCATATTTAATTTAAATAGCATATTTTATTTAACTCAATACGCCAGAAGTATTATTTCAGTGTGTAGTCAATATTTTTAAAATTGTTAATGAGATTGTTACTTTCTGTTGTTGTTTCTAAGTCTTTGAAAACTGGTGTGTATTTTATACATCTCAGTTCTGGTCACATTTCAAGTGTGTGGTCGTCACACATGGCTAGTGGCCACCATATTGGAAAGCATATGTCAGAGCTGATTGGGATGAAATTCTCTGAGAAGGAAAAGAAAAAGGGATGCTTTTACCATTTACTCCTAAAAAAGAGTCAGCAAATGTATTTTGTATTGAGTCAGTAGTAAATACTTCCACTTTAAAGGTCATCTGGACTCTGTAGCAACTATTCAACTCTGTGAATTGTATCATAGTAGCAGCCACAGACAACATATAAGCAAATGAGTGTGACTGTGTTCCAGTAAAACTTTATAAAAATAAGCGGTGGGGCATGGGACACTGCTCAGTGTTATGTGGCAGCCTGGATGGGAGGGGAGTTTGGGGGAAATGGATACATGTATATGTATGGCTGAGTCTCTGCTGCTCACCTAAAACTATTGCAACATTGTTAATCAGCTATGCCCCAAGACAAAATAAAAAGTTAAACAAAACAAAACACTGGGCAAGTCAGACTTGTCGACTGTAGTTTGCCTATTCCAGTTCTTTTAAAAAACACTTTTTATTTTGTGTTGGAGTATAGCCGATTAACAATGGTGTGACAGTTTCAGGTGAACGCAGAGACTCAGCCCCACGTGTCCATGCATCCATTCTCCCTCAGACTCCCTTCCCGTCCAGGCTGCCACATATTCTTGAAGAGAGTTTCCTGTGATGTACAGTAGATCCTGGTTGGTTATACATCTTAAGTATAGCAGAGTGTACATGTCCATCCCAAACTCCCTAACTGTCCCTTCTCTGAGTCTGTGAATCTCTTTATGTTTTGTAAGTAAGTTCGTTTGTTTCTTTTTCCATTCCACATATAAGGGATGTCATATGATATGTCTCCGTCTCTGTCAAACTTACTTCACTCAGTAGGACATTATTCCATTCTTAAGTTTAAAATTGTTCAAGCATATAAATGAAAATAATTTATGTTTGAAATTAATGCTTCTATGCTGGTTAGTTCTATTTGTACTGAGAAGCTAACAAATACAACAAAATAATGAGTTCTATAGTTTATTTCATCTTTTATAAAATGATTGTTAATGCTCATTTTGTTCCAATTTTTTTTTTGGTTTGTTTGTTTAGAAAATGAGATGTTTTTATATCACTGTTGATCACAACTTTTTTTCTCTTCCCCACCCCTCCATCTGGCTGGCATAACATTTCTGGATGATTCGGCTGTTGCATTTCTACTTATATTACTGTTTTACAACAGGTAAGACCTTTTCCTTTTGAACTATGATTCTGCTAAATTTTATAAAAATTAACATATAATAGATTTTGTTTTTTAAAAAAATTTAAATGTTTAGGGAAATAATGTGAAATAGTTTCCATAAATTCGTCTTATTCTTAGCTACAAGGAAATAGTCAGTGGTGCAGAATCTATGGTGAGGTAGATTTCAGTCAGCAATGGAATAACCCCTGCCTGAAAATATTTATAACACATGCTTTACATTTAATACATAATTTTAAAAATACCTACATGGAGGATTCTGGTAGTGTCTTTTTTTATTCCCAA